>NC_137658.1:4367930-4385430 GCF_963422515.1 Blennius ocellaris | reverse complement strand
GTTCTTTTAAGTTCCAAAATTAAATTTCACATTGTACAAATTTATTAAGGATCATACATCTGGTTCGAATGTCAAATGCATTATTACAAGTTCCAGATAAAACAGATTCAAACTGTATCTTTTCCTTATGGGAAACAGAAGCTTCGATTCACCTCAGGTCTTAATCTTGAATATGAAACCAGTGCCGCGAATTTTGCTGCCCTCTAGAGGACAATTACACAAAGAACTATAGAGAATTAATATAAATGTAACTTTGATGAAGCACACTTGTATCTGGTCTAAAAAAAACAAAAAAAACCAGGCTGTTTATTGGATATATATGTACATGCGACACCTTTCTGCAACAAAAATGAAAAAAAACGATGCGTGTACACTTGCCCGGGTAAAACGGAGCCCAAGTTTGTATTTTTTATCAGAAACATTTTCCAGCTGGAAATTCAATGGTTATCATTTCCAGGCTGCATATTTTCAACACGGCAGCAGAAAAAGTTTAAAAACACAAAGACAGGAGAAGAAATTCACATCCGATGCTCTGACTTTTACTTTTTTTTTTTTTTGCATGGACTGTATTTGTGCAGTGAAGCTGAGCACACACATCCCGTCTCTTTCCTCCTTTTGTTTCTCTGCTGCTTCCTGTTAACATTCACAGGTCTCACACCGATGTCTAATAAATACCCAGTTTCACTGCTGCTCACCGAAATAAGAAACCATGCAGTGTGCAACAAAAGGCCCTTCACCTCATAGTCATTATTTATGTTTCTTTCAACTTATGTATTTATTTATCAATTTTAATTAAAAAAAATTCCCATTATTATGATTATTATTGCCATCAAAAGTCACCATTATTAAACCAAATCAACATTCTACTAATGATATCAATACATTACAGAAAGTTACAATTTTCCAATGGAATTGTTAATTAATATAATTTTATTTAATCTTGTGTAAATCCCTCAGGAGGTCCGGACCTCTACATATACATTATTACCACTGTTTTTGAAAAATAGTTATTTGAAAAAAAGAAAATTTTTACTGAGATTTTATTTGATCTTGTTCTAAAAGTGTATTTGCAATGATATCTGTTAACTTCAGGTCTTTCAGAGTCTCGCTCTGCTGCCTGCTTGTGGTGAAATACGGAAAAGCTGAGGACTTAATGGGCTTTTCCTGAAATTACAACTTTTTTCCCCCAGCTCATTTTGATTGAAGCCGCTTTCACACACAAACGTAAAAAGTGAGTTTTTTGTGTGTAAATGCATTTTGCCTTCCACTTTCATAACAAGCTTGAAGTTTAAATGAGTGTTTTTTTGTGCAGTTTGCATTATTTTGACTATAAATGTGGCAAAAAATACAGCGAAATGGCTAGAAAGCTCAAACAACTAATATAGTTTGTCGTTATTCATACAAACCGAAAACAGGAGTAGCACATATATATATATATATTTCAAGAACAGAGTTTTAGAAAAACATGAATAAATGAGGAAGTTACTCAATAAAAGAGTGAGAAGAAGTGGAATTTTTTACGTTTATGTTCTGTTTCATTATGAGCATAAATCAGGGTTTTAAATAATTTCAACCACAAGATGTTTGAATAAAACTTTATTAAAAACCGGACACTGTGGAATCAGTCACACGTGTCACAGTGAACATTGTCAATCTCAACTTAAAACAAACAAACAAAAAAAATCAACTAAAATTGGTTTTATTATTCTCCAAATATCAAACGAGGCACTTTGTATAAAAAAGGAAGAAAAATAATCAAATAAAGTGAAAAATAATGACAAACACAATGATTGGCTGATAATCATTTTAAAAAGGCTGAAAAAGACAAAAAAGCAACGAATAATGAATGAAAACGGACCGCTCACACATTTATTCATTTCTTTTAAAAATGTGTTCAATTCACATTCAAGTTGTTTGAACTGATTCAACCTTTAAAGACGTACCTTCAAAAATCATAATATGGCATAAAAATGTAGTTTTGTTGTTATTTCTACATTTTACAAAAAACATTTCAATTATGTTTTCATGTTAATTAGGATTTCTGATTAAAAGAACGCTGAAATTCATGAGACACGATGAAATATTACTATATTATTATCAAGAATAAAACAAGAAAAGGTGAAAATGTTTCCATTTAGGTATAATAAATGTAAACTATATGGAAGTTCTATTGTTTATTATACATTATTATTTCCATTGTTTCATCCCTACTACTTAATTTTCTCACATTTTTTTTGATCAGTTTGGCATCTTGATGAAGATATTTGAAAAAAAAAACTTTCTCACATATCTTCAAAACTCTCACTCTGAACATCTCACACACCATTAAAGTGAATAAAACATTCAAAAGTGCAAACGAGTGAATAAAAATCTACCGTATTTTCCAGACTATAAGTTGCATCAGGCAAAAAATGGGTCATGAAGGAGAACAACACAAGTTGCACAAGTTGTATTTATCTATAAATGTATTTAATACATTTATATACATGTTATATGTATTTTCATATACAAGTCACACACAGGACCAGCCAAAGTGTGAATAAAAAGTGATTTATAGTCCAGAAAATACGGTACATGGGAATGAAAATCCATTGGAAAGAAATGTTAATTTGTGTGAGGAATCAAAACTTTTTTTCTAATTTCAGCTTTTCTACAATAAAAAAAAAAAAAAAAAAAACAGCCTCGGAGGAACCCTGTTTGTAGATTTAATTTAAATTTGCTCACTCTGAAACAGTTTGCTGTTATTTTATTTCATTTTCTGTCAGAAAGCAACAAAACGCTCAGTTGTTCTAGAGACAGATGGAGCATTTCAGACATTTCAGAGCATGCCTACATTTCAGTTAATATCTTTAGATTTATTTAAAAAAAAAATTGGTTAAAAGATCAAAGAAAGTTTGTTTTTTTGATTCATTCATTTGTGATATTTACTTTCATCCTGAGATTTATAGCTTGTTCTTCCATGTGCAGTTAGTTATGCAGGTGCTGGAGCTCACAATGATTAAATAGCTTTAAAGAAAATGTTGAAATGCCTTGAAATCTTTTAACAATGTGAAAGAAAATACTCTCATCTCTCTCATTAACATATCAGTGAGCTAGCTAATCCGCTACCAGCTAACTATTTATTAATGTTAAGGAGCTTTTTTGTTCACAGCTTTTCTATAGATATAAAGAGGATTTAATTGATTTTTTTTATCAAGTGTTGGTAGCTGTTCTAGATAGCAGAGGCGCAGAAAGAGTTATTAATACAAGCAGGGTTCCTTTGTTTTTCATAACTTTTGTTTATGAAGACAAACCAAAACAACACCATATTCATAAAACGTACCGTTATTTTAGTTTCCCCTTTAAACCTTTCCTTTATTGCTCAGGATTGAATGTGCGTGAGTCGAGGTGTCGGCCCCTTGTCCTCAGTCGGACTGGATGGACACGGCCACCTTGAGGCAGCCCAGCTCTTTGGCTCCGCCCCCCAGGACGCCCTGCACCCGGTAGTTCCCGTTGGTCAGCCAGTAGGGCAGGTCCATGTAGGGCAGGTAGAAGTCAGACTGAGGCAGCGAGTACGTTCCCTGAGGAGAGACGACGTGTTCAGGGACACGATGACCCGTCGGGGTGTGGGTGGGGGTGGGGTTAGCGAGGTGGGGGAGGACTCACCGATTTGAAGGGGCAGCGGCAGGGCAGCCCGTAGGAGTGCAGCGGCTCAGGACAGTCCTGACCCGGCGGGATCAGCTGGTCCAGGAGGTCGCAGGCGTTCTCGTAGTGGCAGCTGCCCAGGTCCTCCAGGCAGGGGACCTTCACCCAGAAACCCGCCACCTCCTTCTCCAGGGTCACGTTCAGCTAGAGGACACACACACACACACACACACACACACACACACCAGACTAGTTCCACAGCCCTGATCTTGTACCTGGTGTCAGATTTGGTGTTAGAACTGCATTCAGACCAGGTATCAGACCATCCAAACCACAAACTAAGGATCCATCAGAACATTTCTCTTTGTTCTTCCAGTCAAACTCTCAATGTGACTGAGTTTGTTGGAAAATCAACCGAGGTTGAGACTAAGCCCAGGTCTAAGACCGCATTTGAAACCAGCTCCAAACCCAGTCTTAAACTCGATATGAAAAGAAGAGAGTTTTCCAGATACACTCGTATTCGTTGTCGTGTAAATGGGGCCCAAAAAACGGTCAGACAAGGTTTGAAAACCTGGTGTCAGATCTGATTTCAGTTTTTCAACAAGGTTTTAGACCTGGTTTGAGAACTGGTTTAACAAGGAACTGAAGTCAGGCCGTGGAAAACCTTGTTAATGCGTTGCCGTGTTGAAAGAGGAAACTGGGACATCACACTGTGGTGAGAATGTTCTTATCGGAGGACATTTATAACCTCATCCTGCAAGTAAAACAGGAAATAAAACCACTGACTGAAGCAGAAGCTGATCAACAGTTTGAAACGTAGCGAGCAAAACACATCAATAATGTAACTGATAGCCCGCAGATAGAGAGAGAGAGAGAGTGACAGACAAATATACAATCACAGGGTTTTATCTCTGTTGATAAAAGTATTTTATCGGCTATTTGTTGATCGCGATTCTGAGGAGGAAGATTTCTCAGCCACGGAGTCCAGCAGCGCGGCTTTACGTGATGCACCTGAACGCATCACTCACGGCCGTCAGTAGCGGCTTATGGTCCGGAAATTACGGTAAATTGAAACAACCTAAAACCGGAGCATTCCTAATCTCGTGCATCGATCGAGAGCTCACAGCCAGCGGAGCGGCGAGCTCCACGGACGTGGATCCGGAGGCGGAGGCCGTGATGTCTCCCGGGATGGCGACGGGGTCCGGAGAGACGGCGAGGGACTTGAGCACAGCCGGAGCGTCGGGCTGCCCGCAGTTCTTCCAGTCGAAGCCCGAAACCTGCAAACGAACAGCAACACTTCATGTAGGTTAACGTGAGTTAATCAGTGACGCCTCAACTCTGTGTCTTCATCATGTGGAGGGAGTGAAATCCTCGCTTGCCATGCAGAGGTTGGCCCCTACCATTAAAACCATGAATTATTAGAATTATATAGAAAGATTCCTGTCGTGAAACCTCTAATAAACTATTTATACTAGACTCTTTCACTTAAAAATTCTTAGATATTGTATACTTGAAAACATTAGAAACATTATTTCGAGACAAAAATAAAAGTGTTCCCACCCGGTATACAAAAATATTTTTTAAAGTAAGAAACAATAATTATAATTTAAGAATTCTTTAAAAGAAGTAAAGCGAGAACAAATGTTAAATATAGATGTGTTTCATTTCTGGGAGTTAGATTATGAAATGGAGTTAGCAATTACTTAAAATTGTGTAAATCTCTTGTGTTTAAAAAAAACAAACCCATTGAAATGTAAAATAATTGATCATTACAATGAAAAATTAATGAAATCAGAAATGATTAAGAACAATAACTTGGGTTTAAGTTTTTTCCTCTCCCTGCTGTGTTCATTCCAGCCCTGCCGGGTTTTTAAAATGTGACTTTAGTGAGAAGGATTCAGCGATAAACAAGTCACCTTTGAGTCCACAAACGAAAACAAAAGCTGGTTATCTCAGAGGTTACAGGAGGTCACATACATTACTCACAAAAAAAGTTTGTGATTATTAGTATTTGGGGTGAAATTGATGGAAAATGTAAAAAGTTCATGCTGTAGTGATATTTGTATCATGAAAGTATAGCATTTCTGTAGAAGCATGCAATGGTGATTTTTCTCACAAACTCCAACAACAGTGGAGGATAAACCACAGAAGAAGACACGTGACACCACGAGACTGATAGTAAAAGAAAAACTCCTGAGAGAAGAAACAATACTTTCATTATTATGATCCTTGGCAGAGTTATGGTTTATTAAAAGTGCATTATCCAATCAAAACTGAAACCCTGTGTGTGCGTGTGTGTGTGTGTGTGTGTGTGTGTGTGTGTGTGTGTGTGTGTGTGTGTGTGTGTGTGTGTCAGCTGAGTGTGTGTGTGTGTGTGTGTGTCAGCTGAGTGTGTGACACTCACCTGAGCTTTAGTGACTCTCTTCATTGTGGCCGAGCTGCAGCTCGCCGGCGAGAAAACCGCGGCTAAAAGCACGCCGACCATCACCGGGCAGCACGTCTTCATCCTCACACACACACCGGACACACGCGCACACACACCGGACACACACACGGGGAGAGAGACGGGAGAGAACCGCCGTTAAAAAACCGCCCTGGCCGGAGGAAAACACGGACTGCTTTCAGTGTGACGCCCCACTTCCGTGTTTACAGTCACTGGACACGCCTCTTCTTCTTCTTCTTCTTCGTCTGCTTCTTCTTCTTCTTCCTTGTATGTTAACGGCTGTTGGCGACATTCAATAGAGCTTTACCGCCCCCTGTTGCTCAGGAGTGTAACCACAGACTAATAACCATAGACGTAATAACTACATCCTATTTATGAACCCCGTTTGTACGAGAAATATAATCGGAGGTTTCGAATAGTGGACAACACTATTAATTGTGAATTGGTGAACTCCCTCCATTCTCAATTTAACTTCTCGAACTGCCCTTTCTTCGTGATAACTAGGACAATTAAATAAAACATGTACAACTGTCTCTTCAGACGTTGTTCACATAAACCTGCCTCATGTTTCCCTATTAAGCATAGTGTACTGTTTAAATTCGTTTTAAACATAATTCTAGTACAGACTGTTTGTTCTTTCCTCGACTTTCCTAATTTAGGACCTGGTGATTTTACAGTGTTCATTAGATTAAATTAAAAAAAAAATGCATCTGTACAACCATGCGCACACACGTTCCCTTTATAATTGTCATTTTATTGTATTTGTTTATTTGTTTATTAAAAAATATGATGTAATTGTATTGTTCATTGATTAGTAGTAAACTAATTGTTGAAACTTTCATTGTTGTGATAATTTATCTCCTGAAGACGGAGGAAGGGGGTGCTTGCGCCCTCTATTGGCCAGCTGCCATAGCACACCAATAACACAAGAATGCCTTCATATCTTTGTTTTTGTGAGCTGTGAGTAAATTTGATTTAATGTAACTATTTTGCAAACACACACACACACACACACACACACACACACACACACACACACACACACACACACACACACACACACACACACAATCTCTTGTTGAGATTAGTATAAACCTTTGATTAGAATTTGTTTTTATTCAGTTGCCTTAGAATGAAACCTCCAGACTGGAAATGAAGGAATATATATATATATATATATATATATATATATATATATATATATATATATATATATATATAATATTTATATTATAAAATTATTTATATTATAAAATTATATATAATTTTATTTTGTTTTTTTTTATAAAAAAATGTTTTAATTCTGTAAGTTGAAACGTTGCGTTACAACATGTACTGTAACTGCATAATATATCCTGCAGGGGGCGATATAGATCAAGTTTGATTTGAACATGCAGCCTTCATACTTCATTCTCGGGGGGGAAAAGCACAATTATTTAAAATACTAATACTGTCGTTTAAATAGTATTGAGTGTGGTCAATGTAACATCAGATGCCAGTACAGTACAAATGATCAACTTTGATATGGAATAGCTATGTCTTGGATTCATTAATCAAATTTGAACGCATCGTTTCAAAAAAACTCAAAAAAGAAGCTATTGCGCTAATATAGTATTTTAAAAAGACAATTTATGAACCTTATTTACATGATTGAACGCCCCCCTCCCCCTTATACACGCACTTATAATGACTTTTAGCATTATTTTTTTTCCAGAAATACATTAAATTAGTATTGAACAGGACAGCATCCAGTTAAAATCTTTTTTTACTCTTTAATGGACGCACATATGATGTTGGATATACCTCTCGTCACCTGAACGCACCGTCACTCCCGATAAAAGTTGATCGATGAGATAATATAATGATTATAAAGGCTGTTTTATTGCTACCGGGTCTGGGTGGGTGGAAGATGGGGGATGTGGGAGCAGATGTGAATCTGCACACGGTTTTGCCCCACTGTTAGAGGAGGGGGGGTGGAGGAGGGGCACATGAGGGGCAGATGATGCTGTGAGTGAAAAGAGGAGGAGGAGGAGGAGGAGGAGGAGGAGGAGCGCACAGAGCCGCTCTCTCTCTCCATCCCATGCGCTCCAGAGGAAGAACCGGGCCTGGACTCGGACATGCGCTCCTAATTCACCCCCACCGCCCTCTTCCTCTTCTTTAAACCATTCTGCTCACGAGGAGGAGGGAAAGAAAAAAAAGAAAAAGAAAAGTGGGAATATCTTCCTCCATTCCGCCGTGAATGCTGCCCTGCTCTTCATCATCCTCATCGTCATCCTCATCATCATCATCGGCGCAGATGGAGGAGAGAGACGCGCACATGCACACAGAGGTAAAGCCCGAATAAAAGACGATCAAACGTAGAAAAACGTGTCTTTGTAGCCTCCTCGGTGTGACGCTTGAACCGTCCGGTGTGTTCACGTGCCGTCTCCGGTTCTCCGGGGCTCCTTCGGCCGGTTTATTCCGCCGGCCGGCTTCTTCCTCCTGCAGGTTATTGTAGACATGAAAGAGCCGGACCCCTCCCTAAATCCTCCAATGTGCTCCTCACTCCTCAAACCCAGAGGAAGGAAACGAGCCCAGCTTTATCATCATCATCGTTCTCGCACAGATTCTTTATTATTATTATTATTATTATTATTATTATTATTATTATTATTATTATTATTATTATTATTATTATTATTATTATTTGAAAGATGGAGGTTAATGGAGATGGTGTCAAGTTTTATTCTGCTTCCTTTGATACTCTCGCTTCACTAGTTTGTCTTCAATCATGATGCCAAAAATTTTTTTTCTTCTTCTCAGAATTTAAAATACACACCAATGTAAAAACACAGTGGGAATCGAACTGCAGACCTCACAGCTGGAGCTCCATGCTTTCAGGGAACTGGTTTGCTCTTTGACCCCCAAACCCTCATTGTCACTTCCTGGTTTCTCCACGCATCTTTTTTGAACTAAAAACAATTATTTGCTAACAGTTAACGCTACGATTCACCATAAATATAGACGACGTTATGTTACGTGAGATCTTTAAAATGTATAGACATACAGATAACAGTGCTCTTTCTCTTTGCCAAGTTTGTGGTCGCCTGGTCGATTTTTTGGTCCTTGATTTTGATGCGATACATTTTTTTCCCGTCATATTTTCACTTTGCTTCTTTACGGTTCTTTCAAACTACAAATGATATGATGTCATCACCGACGTCCAATCTGTTTTCAGTTCATTTCTGCTCAGAATCATGGTCCTACAAACATTATTTAATAACCTGGAATGAATTCCACTTCTTGCTAATGCCTGTTTTCAATATCAATAACATTTAGAAATGAATCACTTGGCAGTCCTTACATTTCCACCTATTGTTTGACTCGTCTCCTTCTCCTGTCTGTCGCCATTCTTTCTCTCACTTCTTCTTTTCATTCTCTCCATCCTCACACCAGATTGACATGAACTTTGTGTCGAGGAGGTTTCAAGTATACAGCAGTCAAGCCACATATTAAGAACATTTTAATAATTAATTTTAAATGACTTTCTTATTGGATGTTAGTTACTGGTTGGATGCTGCATCTGTCCAGAGTAATCAGATACATTCACAGCAGCACTGTGGTGTCAATCTGAATCTACATACTACTGTAAATGAAAACTTGGATTTTTTTCAACCCTAAAATGTGCCTTTTAATGGCTTCATGTGAAAGAGACCTTTCATCAGCGTGTGTTTACATAGGCTTCCATTATAAATGGCTGTCGAGCTGCGTTCTATCATTCTACATCTCAATTCCTCCTGATGCTGAAGCGTTTGATTCAGACGCGTCCAGACATAAAGTGAAAGGAGCAGAAATTCACTATGTAATGCCCAAATGTTGAAAAACAAGCCCCCAAGCTCATTCATATGGTTTTTTCTTTTTTGATTTTTAAGCAAGACGGACGAGAAAAAACAACAATAGAGTGACGAGGAGACGCAATGTTTTCTCGCTCTTTGGTCTGATTCTGAGGTTGAGGCCAAACTCGATGGAGCGACCGGACCAAACCGATGAATGCAGTCCTTCTCCTTTACCTGTGCGCGCTGTCAGTTTTGGAGGTTTGGACGTTTTGGAGTGATGCAATGGCTGCTCTCTTGGCTCCACTGACAATGGAAAAACAACCGGTTCTTTGGCGGTGCTCATTAAGGAACTGGCTCCTGGTTCTTTCTGGTGGAAAAACCCTCAATGTGGAGGAGCGGCGGCTCGACTTGGAGTCTCTCCTGAATGGCTGGGCTCCTCGCTCTGCTAACAGCGGGCTAAAAAAGGCAGAAAACATTTCTCTCTGAGCTTGAAATGCAGACCGCGGTGAAAAGTACCCTCCTGCGCTTTTAATCTGCTTTCTCGTGGCTGAAGTGTTTCGCAACAGAAGTTTCGATCACGTCCTGTCTTTTCAGCCTAAATGTGCTGTAATGGACCCACGGAAGCAAACAAACATCAATAAATCCACTTCAAAAACAAAGAGCTTCCAAGTTTTACTGAATTACTTCCATTAGTGCACCATTGAGGAATGTCTACTTGGAAAAAAAAAAGTTTTATCATTGGTAAATACATAGATGGTTTGGATAAGAAAACGTTAAATATGTTAAAACAAAAAGAATTAAAGTGGTGAAATGGGATTATAGCAAATACCTTGTGTCTGTGTCTTGCAGCTCCAATCTGTTTGTAGTCCTGTGGCCATGCGCTATTCTCCATGATTGTGGTCCTCCAGCTATCTACTATCCTCCATGTTTGTAGTTCTACAGCTATGTGCTAGCCTCCATGTTTGTAGTCCTGTGGCCACATGCTATCCTCCATGATTGTAGTCCGACAGCTTTGTGCTAGCCTCCATGTTTGTAGTCCTGTGGCCATGCGCTATCCTCTATGATTGTAGTCCTACAGCTATGCGCTATCCTCCATGATTGTAGTCCTACAGCTATGTGCTATCCTCCATGTTTGTAGTTCTACAGCTATGTGCTATCCTCCATGATTGTAGTCCTACAGCTATGCGCTATCCTCCATGATTGTAGTCCTACAGCTATGTGCTATCCTCCATGTTTGTAGTTCTACAGCTATGTGCTATCCTCCATGTTTGTGGTTCTGTGGCCACATGCTATCCTCCATGTTTGTAGTGCTACAGCTATGTGCTATCCTCCATGTTTGTAGTTCTGTGGCCACATGCTATCCTCCATGTTTGTAGTTCTACAGCTATGTGCTATCCTCCATGTTTGTAGTTCTGTGGCCACACGTTATCCTCCATGATTGTAGTCCGACAGCTGAGCGCTTTCCTCCATGATATAAGCATCTATGTGAAAAATATTATGGAGTTTTGCACATTTGATCTCTACTTTAAGTGAAAGAAATCACAGTAAATCCTGCAATTTATTGACTATGTTATTATCCTATGGTTATCTTTTAGAAGAAGGTAATCTTTGATGAAGTGAAAGGTTACCTGTGTTTCCTCCGAGGTACCAGGCTCTATGTGTGTGTTTTGTGGTCAAAGCAGTGTGTGTGTGTGTGCGTGCGCATGCACGCATGTACGCTGCTGACCTGGTTTTTTGTTTTCGGCCTGTAGTGGAAGCTGATCTCCTGTCTCTGTGTCCTGCAGTGCAGCCGGCTGACGGAGGAGAGGGACGAGGCTGAGCGGCAGCTCAAACACATCAAGAGAGGTGAGTCCTGCTCACCTCCTCCTCCTCTTCTTCCTCGCACCCCTTCGTCGTCACAGAAACCAGGTGTTGTTCACACTCTTCTCACATCAAACACGACGCTAACGTTGACAATTAAAGATGAATTTCCAGCCGTCATTTCAGTTTTTAAGGCAACTTGAACTCTGTACCAGATCTGGGGTGTAAAATACACTGTGAAGCACGGTTCCAATACTTTTGGTGGGGATGGTGCTGAAAGCGTTCCACAAGGCCACGTGAGCTCAGTACTACTTCACTCACATGTAAGTCTGAGTCATACTCCACATGCAAACAATATGCGAGGGCTATGAGTTGTCGCAAACCACCTCAAACAGCCTCTTATTGTGTGTTGGACGTGGCACAAAACGCGAAGGGAGGCAAAATATACACTTCTTGTCACTGCAGTCTGCCGGCTCTGCTGACCAAATCGCTCATTATTAGTATTTTTTTTATTGTTACAATAATAAATATATATGTATGTCATATAATATAGGCAAAGGATCTTTTGCATGAATACGAATAATAGTGCATCACACATTATTGACTAGTTTCTCCCTTATTTGTAAATGATACACAGTAATATTTTGCGATTTCAAAAACTGACACAATATAATATCGACACACCGTATTTACTGTAATAATGAATTCTTATTTTATATGACTAACTCAATAAATTCAATACAAATATTTTTTAATTAACATCAGTCTTTATGACTGATATTCCTTGTGTCTTCTAAGTATTTCAGCTCCTTTGATGGTCATAGAGGCAATACGCTTGTTTATTTAACACATTGAAATTCATCAGATTTGAAGTTTGAGTGTATGACATCATCGCTGACATAGGAGCCCCACCTCCAGCCTGTCAGCTGACTCCTCCCCCTCCTCAGTTCACACCTGCCCTCCTCACCTGTTCCTGTCACCTCCACCTCGTCCACTGACCTCTGATTCGGTGTGTCCATGTTTCCATGGCGACCGTCATTTTGTAAAACATTTTTACCTCTCAAAAGAGCAGAAAGTTTTTTTTTGGATTTAGAAACTGTGCCGCTGCCGCCGCCATGCCGTTCCTCAGAGGTAAGAGAGCGCCCGCCTTTTATTATTGATCTGTTCAACAAAAGAAAACTTGCTTTCCTGTTGGTAAAAAGTGTAGTTTAGTTTAGTAATATTTCACGCTCTATCAGAACTGCCTGAAAACAAATGGTAAAAATCAAGACCAAGATAAGAAGACAATGAACAGGCGATAGCGAAAGAAAGAAATGACACATACTGTCATAATGTCATCTTCTACAATGGGATTTGTGGTTTATTCAATGAAGTCACTGCGTAATGATATCAAAGTGTTGATAACTAACTCAAATGGAATTACAGTAAGATGGAAAAGTCAGAAAGTTGCCAACAGCAGCGAACCTGAAGGCTGACTGGTGTGTGTGTGTGTGTGTGTGTGTGTGTGTGTGTGTGTGTGTGTGTGTGTGTGTGTGTGTGTGTGTAGTCAGCAGGACGGTCTCATCACTCCATAGCTCCACTCTTTCATTCATTCACTCATTTATTCATCCAGAAGGTCCCCAGAGACGACCGCGGCCGCTACCGTCATGTTATTCCTATCTATTATTCACAACATGAATAATTCAGCAGCATTTGCAGCGTGTGTGTGTGTGTGTGTGGGGGGGGGGGGGGGGGGGGGGTGTTCATTAGACTTTGGCATTTCCAAAACTATTAGATGATTTAACTCAGCAATTGTTCATTTTCTTGTTAATTAAAAGCTCTTCTCCTCCTGTTAAACTCATTTTTACTCTGGACCCCTGAGGATAAACCCTTTTCACTTAAGTAATCTCCAGACTTTATCCACCATCGTTTAGTAGAAATAATATTATTTGTCATTGATATCCTGCCGAAAATATCAATTTAGCTTCAGCTTCATATCCTTCAACAGTTTAAAATGCACATTTTATGAACGTGGTTTAATTATTGGATGGATACAAATGACTTAAAAGTGTTTATCATGATATTTTTAGAGGCTACGGTGGCTCATTATTCTAATTTACCAGCTGAGTGGGCCATTTTCCCCCCGGAGCAGAATTTAATGCGCGCACTTGTAAACAGGAAGTGGCAGAGTCGGGTCACGTTACACACATTGTGTTTTCCCACCTGGTTTCACCGAGAGGTCAGAGGACCGCTTCGGAACATTTCAAAGAAGATTTTAGCTGTTTGTGAAGGTTTCTGTCTCACTCTCTGTGGTTTCTGTTACTCCTAAAGGAGCAGCCAAATTGTTAGTTTAAATCCCAACATCTCTCGGGGGGAAAAACACAAAAAACAACCATGCATGGGAGACTGGGCAATAAAAATGAATAAACCAGGGTAAGAGCAGCGCGATGCACCAAAAGCTTTAAATGTGCATTACACTGTCCTCCATCGGGAGCTGCAGGCGAGCTGCGACACTGCTCCGCCTCTCACACGCCGCAGCCTGCAGCCGGCTTTTCTGCAGCCCAGTTACTCACTCTACTGTACGCAGAGAAAAGCCTGTGGCCGTCCTTCAACCTGCATTCAAGTGCTGCTCGAATTCCTGTAATTACACTGCGGAGGGCTCACAAAGGACCGACAAGCTGCCGCTGTGACCGGGTCACTGTGGTTTACCGTCAAAGTGCTGACATCACGCCGCCATGCCAGGGTTTAGAGGGGGGGGGCACCAGCAACACGCCTGCCACACACGCATTCGTCATCGCGAGGCCGTAAAGTGAACAATTAGTCTCCCCGTCATCGCAACGGTGGTCTCAAGTTAGGACGTGACACCGTCCACCTGGCCGGCCTGTCCAGGTGGACGTAGATGCGGTTGAGCGGGAAGGTGATGGCGTCCAGGTGAGGCCTGAGGAGGGACTGGAGACGCTCTGCGACGGGTCTTCAGGGTGAGAGATGTCGGCGCCACCAGTTCTCAGTCGTCCTCAGGTCCACAGGGACGCCATGTCTTCGGCACTGGAACGGTGCGGGACGCCTTCCACAGCGTGGAGACCCTCTGGAGACTCAGGCTCACGTTGAAGACATGCTGCAGGACATGTCTTCCCTGGGGATTTATTTGTGTTGAGGCTCTTCAGCTGCCTTTGACCATCTCTCTCGATAGTTTTGGGGTGGGGTGGGGGGGGTCCAGACAGTAAGAGTCACGTTTGAATATGAATGCATATGAACTCTCAAGCCACACAGGAGCTATAAATAGTAACGAGAGCGACCCACTCCCCTCCGTCTCTTCCTGTCGTGTTGCGTCTGACCCACAGAGCTGCAGCCGAGCGGAGAATGATGGGCCGAGAGAGAGAGAGAGAGAGAGAGAGAGAGAGAGAGAGTCTGAGATGAGACTGTCAGCACTGCTGGGCTCATCCACCAGAGTTAAACACTGAATCATGGATTAAATATAAATCCAGAGACCTCCACCACACCCTCGTATCATACTCTGTCTCTTCATACTGTAACCCATCCAAATTATAGAGCATCTTCCTCCCATTAACTGTTATTTTGTTATTTGTCGGAACTCGTACCAACGCTACCTTTTTCACCTCGTCTCATTCAATTTTTCCAGAAACCTGACAATGAGCCAATTCTAGTTGACTGATCAGTCCAAATGAAGTTACTCACAAAGAGATGAGTGAATTTCTCATTTTTAAGATGAAGCGTCTTGATGGAGTTTCCTGTTCTACAGGCTCTCGCTGCTCCCGAAGTTTTCATATCTGGGTCGTTTTAAAATAACCGAGGAGTGGCTGTGCTCCGCTGACAGCTGCCAGCGTCCCGCTGCTCCAGGCTTTCTACTTTTATTTGGGCTGTTTTACACTGAGACGCACTGATCTCTGCGCTGACGCCACAACAGTGAGGCGCTCAAGGAAGTTCAGAGCCGGAGAGGATTTGTGTCACCGTCACACCCCGTGTTCGCTTTAAATGCAAATTTAAAAAAAGGAAACGCATCAAATAAATGTGTGTGCGTGTGTGTGTGTGTGTGTGTGTGTGTGTGTGTGTGTGTGTGTGTGTGTGTGTGTGTGTGTGTGTGTGTGTGTGTGTGTGTGTGTGTGTGTGTGTGTGTGTGTGTGTGTTGCCCCTCAGTGTCTCAGATGGTGATCGAGGAGGTGAGTGTCCTGCAGACTCAGCTCGAGATCGAAAAGTCGTGTCGGGAGAACGCAGAAGCCTTGGCAACAAAGGTCTGACACGCACACGCACACACACACACACACACACACACACACACACACACACACGCTGAAAACACTCTCGCCTCGCTGATTATGAACTCTGACAGCCAACAGGCGTCTGTGTGTGTGTGTGTGTGTGTGTGTGTGTGTGTGTGTGTGTGTGTGTGTGTGTGTGTGTGTGTGTGTGTGTGTGTGTGTGTGTGTTGGCCTGCAGCTGAACTGCGAGAACAGGAAGTTGAAGTACCTCAGTATGTCGTCCAGACCGTGTTTGGACGAGCTGCTGCCCAGCATCACCGACTGTATCGCCATGGAAACAGACGTAGACGGAGCCGACGCCCCCGACAATAGCCCGGATACCTTCAACCAGTACCAGCAGCAGGTTAAAGGTATACACACACACACGCGTGTACACACACACACATGTACACACACACACACACACGCACACACACATGCATGCATGCAGTAACAGAGTGTGTTCTTAGATTTGAGGGACACTGTGAGCAGTTTGCTGGAGGAGAAGAAAAGTTTGCTGAGTCAGCTTCACGAGCAGCAGCGTCGGATAGAAGAACTGAACTCTGAGGTGAGGAGGAGGAGGGGGGGAGGAGGAGGAGGAGGAGGAGGAGGAGGAGGAGGAGGAGGGAAACGAACTTCTTCAGGTTCCCTGCTGGTGCTGATTTATCTCTGCCTCTCGTAGTCGGAGAAGAACCAGGCGGAGATGAAGCAGCTTCAGGAAACGGTGGAGCAGCAGAGTAAAACCATCAAGAGATTTAACAGAGGTGAGTCAGCGCAGAGCGAGGCAGCTCCTGTCACACACACACCGTCAAATCCACGAATTCAACTGATATGAATCCAAGTGTTTTTCTTCAGCTTGCACTGTCAGTAATAGAGGCTCTTCTGTGTTTCTGTAGCAGCATTCTGTTGTCATACAGTGACATCTAATGGTCACAGATGGTATATGTACTTCCACCAAGGATTTGTTTGTTCAAGACTACTGCACAGATTTTGTTGAAATTTTCACCACAATGAGATATTAGGCCATGGAAGATTCCAATAAATTTAGGAGGTGATCCGGAAGCTTTTTTTTTTTCTGAGTCCAGGTCAACCTTTGGCAGATGTCAGAACTCTCTGATTGCTCTTGTTTATTAATAATTTTTTTGTGCAGTCTCCACAATGGCGGCTCAGGAGTTCGACGGGATGAAGGAGCAGCTTGACCTGGAGCAGAGCCTCCGAGTCAAAGCCGAGACGTACGCACACGAGGTAAAGAGAAGCTGATGCTCCTCCATTTTTTTCCCAACGTCTGTGAAGCTCTAAACTTTCCTTTTTCTGCCTGGAGACAAGAGTCAGGAGGCCCTTTCGTCAACTCCGTCAGATTCCTTGTCTTTACAGAGTTGACGTGTGAACTGATGGCGTCGACAAATCCACCTATAAACCTTTATTGTGCAACATAATTTTATTTGTGAACTTAGTAAAGGATTAAAATGTTATTTCAGGGTTTTATATAGTAGCTTTAATAATGGAGACTAGTTAGCAGTAGTATGTGATAGCCGAGATAGACCCTTAATTTCTTACTGAAACTAATTGGAAAGGCATCACCA
>NC_137658.1:4342930-4362930 GCF_963422515.1 Blennius ocellaris | reverse complement strand
TAACTGCTCTAATCTGGAGGTTAAACTGCTCTAATCTGGAGGTTTAACTATTCTAATCTGGAGGTTTAACTGTTGTAATCTGGAGGTTTAATTATTCTAATCTGGAGGTTTAACTATTCTAATCTGGAGGTTAACTGTTCTAATCTGGAGGTTTAACTGTTCTAATCTGGAGGTTTAATTATTCTAATATGGAGGTTTAACTATTCTAATCTGGAGGTTTAACTGTTCTAATCTGGAGGTTTACTCGGCAGTAAAACAGCATTTCTGGCTTTTTTGTAAAAAAAAAAAAATGTATTCTATAAGCAAAGAAACACACTCAGTCTAAAATGTTTGGTAGAGTAGCGTAGCCAACTGGCGTCTTTAGCATAGCAGCATTAGCAGATTAGCACAGGTGGCCGAATGTCTCATGGTCTTTTCTCCACCTCTCCACCGTATCAACAGAACAGCTGTGAACAGTGAAACCTCCCTCCTCTGTCTCTGCAGCGTCGGCGCTGAGCATCAGCTCGAGTCAAACGGACTCGACCACGCAGACCCGGACCCGGCGCCCACGTCGACCCGATGAACAGCAGCGCCGACGCCGAGCGCGAGGAGGCGCCCGGAGGATCCCCGGGTTTGATCTCCGAGAACCCGACGTGTACATTACGAGTGATAAAACGGATCCGAAGGATTTAGGGGACTCTGATATGTTTGCCTTTTACTCACTGGGTCAAAGTTGACTTTGTTGTACTTTTTTGTAATTTTGTTTCTTAGATTTTACACAAAATGGTTTCAGAACAAGCCACCGGAGCACCTGAAGAGAAACCCTACAGATATCGCAGCAGACAACACCTGATTTATTCCTAGTAAATCTTCCTGGCCCCGTCCACACGAGCCAAAAACCAATCTTTTGTTTTTGCGGCACCTTAAAAATTACTCAAAACAACGTAGTATGCCAGGCCTATAGGTGGCACTGTAACCCTGCCACAGTAATACGCCAAAAATGAATACAAAGACACAGAGCATGCAAAAAAAAAAAATCCTTGTATTGGAGAAATCCAACGTCTTGCCTTATTAAACCGTTGTTATTGTAAATTTTATTTTTGGACTCCTAAAACATGGCGCCGTGTGTATGATTGGGCAAAAATGATGTGATTGCATTAAAATCGTTGTGTGGACGGGGCCTAAATTTTCCCCTGCGGAGCTCAGATGAGCCGAACATAGTCTGACACGTAAAGACGCTGTAGAAACCTGAGCTAGCTGTTTCGCATTCTAACTGGTTTAAGAGGCTGTTGCTCTGCTAACTGACACATCTAATACAAATGCTTGGGTTAATGCTAACATCAGTAGCCATCTTTGTGCTTTCGCAGGTTAGCATAGTAGCATCAGTATCCAGTCCAGGGTTACCCTGTAAACATGCTAACCTCGGTAACCAGGTCGGGGCTAACACGCTAGAATGACAACGTTCGTCCAAAGGCTACGACTAATACACCAGCATGTTAACTTCTGGACGTTGTTCGATTATAAAAGATGAGGGTCATTCTGCTGCTGCGGGTAAAAACTCCCACAGAAAATACATCCGTGACAACAAGAGTCAGGTTTTTCTACAGCGGCTGGCGGTCAGTAGTTACAGCGTTGAATACAATCACGTCTCTGAACTCTGACGTGGATCTTGATCAAATCGAAGCTCTGACTGTTGTTGTGGCTGAACCTGTACTTTGACATTCTGACTGAATCTACACTCCAACTGAGCCTACGCTCCGATCTGACTGAAGCTACGCTGTGATGGAACCGACGGTCAGACTGAACCTACACTCCAATTGAAAGTGTGCTTCGATCGACCAAAGCTCTGACTGACCCTACGTTCTGAATTTTCTGACCACAGCACTGACACTTGTTCTCACTGATCGTACACTCTGACCTTTGTTCGGACCAACGCTGATTGACACTCAGACTGATGTTCCAACCGATGTTCTGATCAACGCTCTAATCAACGCTCTGATCAATGCTTTAACTGAAGCTATGCTCTGACTCACGTATCGACTGACGCTCGAAGAGAACCGACACTCTTTCTAACGCTCTCACCAACCTGTGGGAAGGAAGCTGCACCTTTTTTGCACAGGGTCTCAGTTCTTCGCAGGATTTTAACTGCGAAGCTCAGGTTCTCTTGTATTTCTTGCACCAAGGATGTGATCAGTGTGTATGTGTAGCTGCGGTTCCACCGCACAGTATGTGCCGGGGCCGGGGCGGGTTTTCCCGCATCCACACTGACAAAAATTGTGGATGGTACCGAAAGAGTTGGGTCTGGTTGTGCTTTGCCCTACCGTCCCGCCACGTACTGTGCAGTGCGACCGAGGTTCATGTGTCATCTGTTAGACTCCACCTTCCTCTTCACTCCCAGTCTTCTTAGGGCTGCAGAAAGGCATTTCACTTCAATTCAACCTGTTCATCAAATCCAAAAAGGGACATGAAAAGCCTAAATTGTAGAATTTCAATGGTGCTTGTACATACAAATGTGACTTTCATTGAATAACACAACAGTTCGTTTACTTGTGATTTGGGAGTGGTTTTTTTTTTGTTTTTTTTTTGTCCTCAGTATTTTAAAAAGGTTTCACACTGTCTGTGCAGCCCTGGTTGAAGTGTCAGTGTTTTATATTCTTGTTCATGAACTTTCTGTGAACAGAGGGAAGCTGAGTGAAACCATCCAGCCAAACTCTGGATGGGGGGAGGGGTTCCATGTTTCAAATGTTAGAGAGCATGACACGTCAGACAGAAAGGTTCTCAGGGTCCATGAAACTCTTAAAACATCTCCAGAATCGACCTTCAGGGGCCTACACAAGAAAAAAGAAGGGGGTCTACTTCTGCTCAGACTCCCACCTCCACCTGTCTTCCTCTTCTGAACCACCTCCAGTCTCGCTCCCAAGCAATTTTTTTTTGCTCTCTATAAATAAACAAGAAGCTTTCCTGAAATGTGATGCAAAAGAAATTCTAACGAGTATGCAATTTGTACCACTCTCTCACCTCGGTCATGTGCTTTTTACTCTCTCATTGTGTGTATTTATCTGAATGCAGAATGACCAGGTGGCGTTAATAGCCGCACACTGAACCTTAAAAGCGGGTTATTTATGCATATCCAGGTCTTTTGTTTTGCACCGGCCACCAGAGGGCATCAGAGGGTAGTTCAGCTTCTCATATCTGAAGAAAAGCTGTTAATGGAGTTGTACAGTATAAAGCAAGTCCCTGTATGTGGCGATCCGAGTTCGCGTGACTAGATAAAGTGTGTGTTTGGGATTGTTGGGAGTCCAAACGTGGATTTTCAGTTTGGCATCACTTGAAATAAATTTCAGTCCAAAATAAAAATGACTGAGTGTGTTTTGTTATTCGGAGAGAGATTGGTTTCCCCATTAATGTCCACAAATTGCTGAGGAATAAAAAAATATATATATATATATTTTTTTACAACATGATGAATATTTAACACGTATATGAACTGATACTTTGTGAGAACAGTACATTATTGTCGTTAAAGGTTTGCTGCAACAACATGTCAATCTTTCAATCGGAGGAAACATCAGAGATTAAAAAAAAAAAAAAAGTTAACTTATCAATTCAAACTATTTATTTCCAGATTTTGGAAATATGGACTGAAACCTTTATACAGAAAATGACAAGATCCATAGAAAGAACAAAAGACAGAGAGAGAGAATAAATGTCTAATATCACCTTTTATAACATAAGGGAAAATTTGGCTTAATCTGGCCCACAGAATTTCCCTTAAATTCGGTGTAATACCAAATCTAACTAAAATTTTCTCCAAAACAAGTCGTTCAACCCATTTAGTTAGGTGAACAATAGTCAAGTTGTTTTTAAAACTGAAAATGTAGGATATTTTCTTGAAATAAACAATACACAGTAAACGGATCAAATCATTCATTGTGAAATGAGGCAAAAGTAAAAAAGAAAAAGTGTTTTAAAGTTATTTACAATGATTTACGACTGACTTTAGTGTGCTCTCGTGGCCAGCAGGGGTCGGTGGCCATCAACTTAACCATCAGTGATGGCCAGCTTGCTTTTAAAACTGACAATTAAACGCATTAACTTAAAATAAACTACAAATAATTTACGCCGATGGAATAACTGATGGTTTCTACCCCGAAAACGTTCCATATCATGTAATATGAAAACAAATAAAAGTAAGAATACCGTGTTTTGAAGTTATTTTGAACATTTTGTGAACGGGTTTCCGTGTGCTCTCCGATCCGGCAGGGGGCGGTGCCTCGCTCGCTCTGCAGCAGTGAAGAAGAACAATGTCGTCCTCATTCAAGATGGCGTCGCAGTACTATTTGGAGATGCAGGAAAGCTTTAAAAGTAACAGTAAAAGTCGGGAATTCCCGGCTCATACAGCCAAAGTTCACTCCGTGGCGTGGAGCTGCGATGGCCGGAGGCTGGCCTCCGGTTCTTTTGACAAGACAGCCAGTGTCTTCGTGCTGGAAAAAGACCGACTCGTGAGTACAGGCTCGGTTGATGCTAACATGCTATCGTTAGCCCCGATTCATTGGAAACAGTTTTGAGGAATAAAACCACTATTTTCAATCGTTTTTATTTGATTGAAGATCATAATATTCACTCTATGTAAACAGACTTATTACAGCAACTCAAAATCACAATAACTGCACCGCGATGGTGAGATTTATACGTCCTGAAGACGATGTTTTAAGTTTAAAACCTGTTATTGCACATTATATAGCCCTATTGGCGTGAATAACATATCACTTTATTAGACAGATTTATATGACAAATCTGGGTGTGATTTGCCTTTTGGGACTATGTCAAAACTCTTTGTGACACGATCAAACATCCAATGAGTTTGGCTATAATTTACATTTTCAAATAAAATATAATCCTTAAGAACACGTCTGTAGCTTCTAGTTTTACGGTTGTTTATCCTCTGAGCTTCCTTTATGTATATACAATTCGATATTACCCTTTAAATATTCACTGATGTAGTTAGTTATTACAGCCTTCTATATCACAGCATGAAGTGAATGAACTGATGATTAAAAATAACAGAAAAACCAGCATTGTTTTGTCATTAAAAACAATTTAGGTGAGTTGCTGCTTTTAAATATGATGTAACAAAAATCAAAAGCACTACCTGTTTTTCTCAGAATACAGACCAAAAATGTGTGTTTACTTGGTCTTTAAATATGAGTCTCTTTGTGGTAGATAATGAGGCGCAGTAGATAGATGATCTGTTGTTGTTGTTGTTGTCATCGTGTGCAGGTGAAGGAGAACAACTACCGAGGTCATGGTGACAGCGTGGATCAGCTCTGCTGGCACCCCACCAACCCCGACCTGTTCGTCACCGCCTCCGGAGACAAAACCATCCGCATCTGGGACGTCCGCACCACCAAGTGCATCGCCACCGTCAACACCAAAGGTACCGTCGCCGGAAAACCCCCACCCAAAAAAACACATTCTGCTATAGTAATATGGCAATAGTGGAACCAGTGTGGAGTTTGATCCAAGTTCCCGTATTCTCCACGTCAGGCGAGAACATCAACATCTGCTGGAGCCCCGACGGTCAGACCATCGCCGTGGGCAACAAGGACGACGTGGTGACGTTCATCGACGCCAAGACGCACCGCTCAAGAGCCGAGGAGCAGTTCAAGTTCGAGGTGAACGAGATCTCGTGGAACAACGACAACGACATGTTCTTCCTCACCAACGGCAACGGCTGCATCAACATCCTCAGGTTGTGTGTGTGGGTGTGTGTGTGTGTGTGGGTGTGTGGGTGTGTGTGTGTGTGGGTGGGTGGGTGGGTGGGTGGGTGGGAGGCTCTATTGAAGGGTCCCAGACCTCAGGTTGTGACCCAATGTGCTCCGTCCTCAGCTACCCGGAGCTGAAGCCCATTCAGTCCATCAACGCCCACCCCTCCAACTGCATCTGCATCAAGTTCGACCCGGCGGGCCGGTACTTCGCCACGGGCAGCGCCGACGCCCTGGTCAGCCTGTGGGACGTGGAGGAGCTGGTGTGCGTGCGCTGCTTCTCCAGGTGGGTCTGCCTCCTCGGTCGGGTGGGGAAACGCCCCCCCCCCCTCTATAGGATAAAGATCCTCACCATCTCGTGTGTGTGTGTGTGTGTGTGTGTGCAGGCTGGACTGGCCGGTCAGGACGCTGAGCTTCAGCCATGACGGGAAGATGCTGGCCTCCGCCTCCGAGGATCACTTCATCGACATTGCCGAGGTGGAAACAGGTCGGTCGCAAACTACACAAGCTCACGGCTTCACCAGAGGAGTGAGGAGGAGATTCCAGTGATAGTAATAATAATAATCCATCTTATTTATCAGCGTGTTTCAGGACACCCTGAAGATAACGAACATGTTAAAATCCAGTTAAACAGAAGTTTATAAAACATTCAGGGGCTTGCAAGCAGACAAATCAGCATTTAACATGAATATGCTCGTTGAAAAATATTTCGCCGGACGGCACTCTTTCACAAATTATAAATACGATAGACGAGATGAATCTATAAAAATATATAAATCTCAAAAGCTGTATCGGCCATAAATGACACAAAATAACTAGAAACAATTCCATAGCGAAATTTTTTGGGATAATTTGAGTGAAAACCCCAGTCAAGGTTATCAGACCCTCTGACCTGTTGCCCTTCCCCCCACCCCCACCCCCCCAGGAGAGAAGCTGTGGGAGGTCCAGTGTGACTCGCCCACCTTCACGGTGGCGTGGCACCCCAAGAGGCCACTGCTGGCCTACGCCTGCGACGACAAGGAGGGCAAGTACGACAACAACCGAGAGGCAGGAACCGTCAAACTGTTCGGCCTCCCCAACGACTCCTAAACCCTCCACGAGGCCGCCAGCAGAGGGAGCCAGAGTTCATTCCCCCTTTTCTACACAAACCTTCACACTGTAAACATTGTTTGTTTGTTTTTTTTTATGTTAAATATTGTATGTTTTTTTTTTAAATAATAAAATGCAAATTTCTGTAAATCTTCCGCTCATCGAATCTGTCATGCTTTTATATAAACGTGAAATATTCAGGTTTCTGGTGGACAGCAGTTCAAACTCACACACATGATGGTGCCGCCACTGTGCTTTCTAGTTGGAGGCTATGGGGGACTTAATGTGCCGAAATTAAATAAATACATCATTAAATTAAATGTCATTAATTAGTTAAAATTGGAATAAAAAATATAAAAGTGTCACTATTTAATTAAATGCTGGTCAGCACCAGGGTAGCCAGATGCTGCAGTTTTCAACTATGCTTTGGAGTGATTGGTTGATGAGGAAAGGGGGCGGGGCCTAATTATTGAAGACGCATGAAAGCCCTGCAGAGGTGTGATCTGTGTCCAGACTGCAGCAACACATGATGTGCATGTTTCCTGCTGCTGTACTGAGCCTGCAGGCTTACTGGACACACACACACACACACACACACACCAAAAAACCACACTAATTAGATTTGTCCTTTTTTTATGCTATTTAAAGGAACCACAGCCTAATACAATTACACCCTCCTTGCGTGTGTGTGGGTTTTGTCATGAAACAGCTCCCGGCTGCTTCATGCATGTCCAATTTCTGACATCCAACATGAAGTTCGCTCCACTGCTCACTGAAGCCGTCTTATTATGGGTGTTTCTGATGCCCTAACGTTTTCATGGAAAGTCTTTACTTCTGAGATGTTTTCTTTTCTCGCGTAACCATGGCAACGTTTCAAATTTTCCTGACCTGACAACATAAACCGACCGTTATGTGTTCAGATTGATTAAAAAGACACTTTTGGGAATCTAGAAAAGGAACAAGTGGACGAAGATGTTCACGCCTTCATTTGGTTTGGGTGGCGTTCATGTTTACTTTTGAGACTGGACCAAAGTCCAGTTCTTATTTTACGAATTTAAACACAGGTTTGGTAAACACAGTAAAACTGTACAGATGGCTTCAGTATCGGCTTTATTTTTTTAAAAAGGTCTTTTAAGGCTCCAGATGAATTTAATTTGGTACAAGGAAGTAGAAACGATCCACTGCAGGTCAAATAAATTCATGAAAACACTTGAAGACAGAAAGAAAATCTACTTTCACGAGTTTATTCACCAATGAAAGTTGTATTAATGTGGCGTTGTGAGTCTGCACTTGTGCCATTGTGGTATCGAGCATCAGACAGCCACCACCTGTTCCCTTGTTTACACTGTGTGTGCGTGTGCGTGTGTGTGTGTGTGTGTGTGTGTGTGTGTGTGTGTGTGTGTGTGTGTGTGTGTGTGTGTGTGTCCTGTGGTGAATGAGCCCTCAACAATGACCGTTGATGTTGTGTGTCAATACATTTAAAAACCTATTTCCAAAATCAACATATCAGATATTAAATCTTCCAATCGGTTTGATCTCTATTCTTCACATTGTATTCAATTTAAAAACGGTATTTTTTGGGTAAAATATGAGCCAATTTCTCAATCTAATGAGCTAATTATCTATTAAATCTTACTCTACTTGTGATATTTATCGTTGTCAATGACTTTTCCATTCATTTCTTTTCGGCACGTCACAACTTTTTTGAAACGCGTTGCTGCTTTGAAATTAGATTTTTTTTCTTCTTTTTTTGCAGCGTTTCCAAGGTGATCTGAATTAACGGACCTGATGCTGGTTTGGAAACGCGCGCTCTCTCATTTCTGCGTGTATTTATGCGCGTAGAAAGAAAGAAAAAAATACAAATAAAAGATGCGTCCAAATGTGTCGCCATGTTTTCCTGCTTCCTTTGGAGGACTTGAGATGAGGCTGTGAGGTAATAGAGGAGGAGGAGGAAGAGAGAGAGAGAGAGCGAGAGAGAGAGAGAGCGAGAGAGAGAGAGAGGCAGTCATATTGTGCAGTCATCAGTCGGAGTTCTGGCTGCACACTGGTCGGTTTCCTTTCCTCCGCTCCGGACGCATCAGGTTAGTAAAACCAAACGTACCATATTGTCACGGTGAGGAAGAGGAGGAGGTGGAGGAGGAGGCGCAAGTTCGCTCTTTTGTGCCTGGATCCCTGCAGGGATGGATAAAGGGATGAAGGGATGAAGGGATGGTGGGATGCGCTCAGCGTCTTGCAGGGTTTCACACATTTAGAGGGGGTGTGAGCTTCTTCTATTATATCGTATAATTTATTAATTTAAGGCTCGCGTATTTGTGTGTGTGTGTGTGTGTGTGTGTGTGTGTGTGTGTGTGTGTGTGTGTGTGTGTGTGTGTGTGTGTGTGTGTGTGTGTGTGTGTGTGTGTGTGTGTGTGTGGAGGGGAAAATCCCGCGCGCAGGCTGCAGGTACCTGCACCTGCGGAGTGTTCCAGTGTAACGACCGGAAACACGCGCTCCTCCCTCCTCCCTGCGCAAAATCCATCCAGCCCGGCGCTCCCCTCTTCCTCTCCCTCTCCCTCGCGCTCTTCCTCCTCCTGCCTGTTCCTCCATCCAGGTGAACGCATGGGATCTCCTCCTCCTCCTCCTCTTCATCTTCCTCCTCCTCCGGTTCGGTTCGGCTCCTCTGCAGAGCACGGAGGAAACGCCGATGGAAATTAGTGCGCGTGCCCCTGTGCGCGAACGCTCGCTCAATCGGTGGTGCTGTTGTGTGTGTGTGTGTGTGTGTGTGTGTGTGTGTGTGTGTGTGTGTGTGTGTGTGTGTGTGTGTGTGTGTGTGTGTGTGTGTGTGTGTGTGAGAGAGAGAGAGAGAGAGAATGGGTGATTGCCAATATTCAGTACAGAATATCTGAGTTACTTCACTTCAAAGGAAGGCGTCGTTACATACAGCGGAAAGTAATCATCAGAGATGGAAGTAACTAAATACAGCTACTCTTAATCAATTCATATTTCTGTCATATATGACTGTCATTTCAGGCCTGGTTGGGCATTAGTTATTTCATTTACTTGCGTTTGGCTTTGCTTTGCTCTGTTACGTTTCGGTTTTTTGTGTTTTTATTTCATTTTGTTTTGTGAGCCACAAGTCGGCAAAAAACTTTTTAATCACTTTTTAATTCACATCATGTTCAAAGAACTTGCAGTTAAAGTTTTCCACCTCTCGTCATCAACCTTTACCTCACAGCTGTAGACACACACACACACAATATCACTTACAAAATACAAAAAAATCTTCATATGAAGCTAATATTTCTGAACTATTTTGCATGAAAGTATTAACTTCGACACTTTACTCTTCATTTAAAGGGAGTCTCCAGTTTTAAAAACAGATGTACCACTGCTTTTGTCCATTTGGTGGCAGTAGTGAGCCGGTGGCTTGTGTCCTCGCACCTTGTTTTTCCTTGCCAGTTGTAGATCTTTCCTCCACGTCCATTGTTGTGTCTGCGTACATGAATTCTTCCTTGAGGACACGCGTCATCGTCAAGTGACTCAGTGCGCCCCCCTGTGGTACAAAGTGATATTACAAAGGCTAAATATCCTTTACTTTAAATCCCAGAACAGATCAAAACACAGATTATTTACTTTCTTTGTATTTTACGCAAAATATCGTACATATTGTCTCTCTAACCTGTTGACTATATATAGTAACTTCCTGTTTCTGCAGACTTGTTGTGCTTCAGTATGTTGGTGGGAGTGGGCGTGTCCTCCAGTGTTTGGCGTTAAAACAGTTAAAGTTAGATACAGGACACCCAAATTACCTGCCGAGGAACAGCAGCTTTGAGCCTTTTTGTAATGTTTTATAGTGTGTGACCGTATTTGGTGACTTCCTGATTACTTTCTGTTTGTTTCACATAAAAGCAGATGAAAACGATGCTTTTTGTTTACATGTGCACAAAGCGACAAGTCAATGAAAATGCTTATGTCTGAAAACTCCGGCCAAAGTGGAAAAAACTGGACAAACTCAGTCTGTCCGTTTGCGGTGGAGACGCTCTGTCACAGTGTGGCGGGTGTTTACAGTAAAGGTTCTGAAAACAACAAGTCCCTTTTCTAAATTCAATTCAATGAGACTTGCAACAGTTCCGTTTCCAAAACTTTCCACTCTGTCAGTTTATTTATGGAGTTGAGAAGTTTTGCTTTACGACTGTGTAAAAAAAAAAAAAAATCTCCTCCGCTATCGCCGACCTCTGAACTTTTGTCAGCGGCTGATTTGTGTTAATGGGCCTTTCAGTGATCTCACCCGCCCGATGAAGCGTCGGGTCGTTTGTCCCCGAACAGACGACTCGGCGACGCCTCTCTGACTCACCGCCACTGTTTCTCCCCCATCAGATGAGTCACGGGCAAATATTTAGACGGTTACGGCTTTTTTTTTTTTTTTACTCTGGTTGGTAGAGGAGTTTTTAGAGGGCTGTGGCAGGACGGGTCGCCTCTCCATCGCTTCTACACTGCAATTCGTCGTCTCTCCTGTAGGGGGAAGAATGTCCTTTTTTTTTTTTTTAAAGCATTTCACCTGAACAAAACCACAATTTGCTTTTCAGTAAAAAGTGTCGTCGTCCATTCACGCCCTCACTCTGCGAAATAAATCGGCGATTCATCACGAATCGGCTAATTAATCGGCTGCTCCGGTGATTTTGTGCTTGTCAGGCGGTGACAGGAAGTCACCCGGCGGCGGCGTGACAGCTTCTTTCACCCGCCGAGCCCCCGAACACACGCAGGTCATGAGTTACACTCCGAGCTAAACCTCGTTCAGACGTTGGAACAATCGCAGACAGAAAGACTCGCTTCAACGGTCCAGGTGGAAAAACTTTGAGCAAAGTCGTCATATTTAAATGACCGAACTATAATATAACGAGACTACAAGGTTTATAGTGCTGCAATGAGCCTCGCTTTGGACTCTTAATGTGCAATTATGTGCTGTAGGAAGCTACTTATTTAGCAACAAGAGCCAAATAATGGCTATTAGATCTTTTTTAAACAGAACACATTAATATATGGAACAAAGGAGATTTTACTGTAACTCATGATAAAAATCACATATGAACTTAATCATGATCTTCAAGAAGTGTTCACAGGCGAGTTTTCTAAAATGTTTAATGAAGTGCTCACAGACGATGGTTTTGTGACTTATTCAAAGCTTTTCTAAAGTGTTCACTGGTCTTGAGCTATTTTTTTGCATATTGCATTCACGTAAAAAAAATATCGGTTCTGTTTTTCTCAATTAACAAGATAATTATCTCATAATCATGTATAAAAATGTATTATAAAAAAAATGTGTATCTGTTTTTTTGAATTAATGAAATAATATTTTCTGAAAAAGAAAAAAAATATACAATGCTCTCTGTTTTTCTCGGGTCTGTTGAACATCAGTTTCTCTGGGAACTCGCACGCTTCACCACTATTAGACGATGTTATTTCAGATGCGTCATCATGATGCATTTTTGTTAATGTATTTTTCGAGTCCCATATATTCTGGGGTGATGCTGCCTGTGGGGATTCGGTGGTTGTATACTTCTTGTGTTATTTAACAGGGTTTTTAGTGTCGTTTTCTTTTCTTCTGTAGAATCTCTTTTTCAGTATTTCGTATGCGTTCCCATCTTCTATCTTCATTTCTTACTGTTTCTCATACATGTACTTGATGACTGTTGTCCTTCCTTTATTAGCCGGTAGAATAGTGGTGATTTTTTCTTGTCTTGAGCACAAGTATTGCTTTTTCCTCTTCCATTGCGACGTTGCTGTGAGTAATATTTACTGATTTTATTATTCTGCTTTGTGTCCCCTAGTTCTGGATTTTTTGATGTGCAATTTCAGTGTGGTATCTTTTTTTTTAATAGGTTTAATCCTCCGTTTAAAACCGTTTTTTCTGTTTCCGTGAGGCTTCATTTTGAAAGGTTCCATTGCCATTTTTCATTGGTTTTCCTGCGTTTCGTGCGGCACACTAGAAAAGCAAGATAAAAACGTTCCTGTTTCACTTGTCGTTAAAAAATAAATCTGTAATATATGTCTAAGAGCGACTAAATTAACATATGATTTAATTTGAAAATGTTTGTACATGTGGGAGCAACAACAGAAAAAAACAAAAACATAACAAAAGCAAAGCAAACAAAAAAAAGCAACAGATATCTAAATAAATTGATAGATGGCCCAAAATATCCAAAATAGTTATTTACTCCTGCTGAGTCGTTTTGTTTTTTAGTTTTTTTCCCATTTTACAGCATTTCATTTTTCATTTTCATCTTTTTGGGGAAAAAAAATGATTTTAACACATTACTGTGGATTTTAAAGCAAAAAAAAAAAAAAAATCTATGATTATTATATATATATATATATATATATATATATATATTTTTTTTTTATGAAGCTAGTGATCAGTTTCCTGCGGATGATAAAGCGTAGAGTAAGATTGAAGTGGCCCTTGAATTTGTATATATATATATATATATATATATATATATTTCTTTTAAAAAATGTTATTCTTGCGGTTTTTCAATCTCGCTGGACCATCCATCACTGTACTTCAGCAGTTGGCAGGCATGACAAACCTCCCACCCACACAGCGCCGCCGCCCACCCTGCCAGCACGCCGCCGGCCACTTACCACAGCCCTCTTAACCCTGATGGAGTGAAAAGGAGGAGGGGTTGGTGGTGGTGGTGGTGGTGGTGGGGGGGGGGGCAGTTATCGACAGGAAAAATAGCTGAAGGAAGGACACAAACAACCTTTTCTGTTCAGAGGTAATCCGTCACATTTTCATATCGGTGGACGTCGGTCATTATCTCCCCGCGTCACTGCTGGGAAACCCGGACTCCGTACTCCCGCTTCCAGACGGAGGTCGTCGCACCACGCGTGGACGCACATCAAGCATGTGTTCATCTCACCGTCGCGTTTGTCTCACAGGGTTATTTTGTTACTGCTGATTGTAGAGGGTTGAACAGTCAACAAGACAACACACTTTGTTTTATAGCTGTGATGGAGGGAGAAAACCTCTAATTATATACGTTGACTGATAAAGGTAAACATTTTCCTTTTTGTATTAATAAAATGAAATAGTTTCATGAATGATCAGGTTCTTTGGGAGCTACAGGCCAAAATGAACTTTTTTTTCTCCGTCATTCTTAAAATACTTTCATACTTCTTTGAATTAACGAGTAAAGGAAGGGATTTTTGCAAACGCAATAATTACATTATGATTACTTTCCTCCCTTATTAAACCGTGATTTTGTCTCGTGAGAGTCTCATTAACAACGACGTGTCCTGATGAAGGACAGAGCGGGACCGAGCAGTGTTCAATGCTCGAAAATACCGACATCCCTTTGAGTTCGACTTAGTAAAACGTGACAAAAACATTAGTGTGCGCTGCGCGGGAAGAAATTTATTTTATCCACGGCAAAAAATTCCACCTCAAATCTAAGTAAACAGCGAGAAAGTGAGAAAACCGACCCCCCCAGGAGTGAAGAAAGTTTTACAGACAGTTTTACAGACACGGTCCGGGGCCCTCATGAATCCATTATATTTGACTCGACGTTTCAGACCTGCCGTCTCAATATACCCACTGTTAGCTTTAGCATTAGCACTGCGCGACGACTTGAAAGCAGATCCATTACTATTGCATCGAACTCCTGCTTTCTGGAGGAGTATCGTTAGCTGTAGTTAGCATTATCCTATAGTTAGCGTTGGCCTGTGTTCATTTAACTGAAATGTATATTTTCCTCTTCTTAAAAAGGTCGTTTTTTGTTTTTTTAACGAGTTACTGTGGAAGAAAGTTACAGTTATTGGGAGGAAGATGCTCTATGATCTGGGAGTTTAGGCATAAAAGAAACATTTAACAATGAATGAAGCAGCAACAAAACAGCTGGGAAGCAACCAGCATATGGTGGGACAAACCTTTTTTTTTTTTTTTTTTTACCCATAATCCTTCAGGAGGGCGTTGGAGGCGTGGAGTGAAGACAAACACTCAGCTGAGCATGCATTATGTAGCGCGAGCCTCTCCGAGCACAAACACGCTGCGAGTTGCACAGCTTGCTTTTACTAATTCAGTGTATAGTGCTGCTCCACCAGCTGGCACACACACACACACACACACACACACACACACACACACACACACACACACACACACACACACACACACACACACACACACACACACACACACACACACACACACACACACACTCATCAGTCCAAAGCAAAAGTTGAGCACCTTTTGTTGCAGATTTTTTTTCCAGCTTCGCTTCAACTTCGTTTTCAGCCGGAAAACCAGATTTTATTTTCTCTTCTTGCACCATCATCAGAAAATGTGAAAAATTCCACTAAGAAAAGGAAATAACTCGACAAAACATCTTTTCTATGAGGCTTTGTGACGATTCGTGCAGCTTTAGACTCGTATATTTGTACAAAATCATGTATATGTGTGTACACTCACTGGTATTTAAAATAATAACGAAAAAAGATAAGAAAAAGGTTAGATTTTATGCTTGTATGATGAAAGAAATAAGCATAATGCCAAAAAAGTTGGTACAATTTAAATTGAACAGAGTCAAAGTATATTGAATGTAGTGCACAGCATCATTATAAAATAAGAACATTTTAAATCAAAAGGTTTACCCATTTTTAAAAAGAATTGTCTCTCATCAAGGCATTTTTTGAGGTAAAATGTGTTTAAATTGACAGATTTGACCATTTTATGACAAATCTGTATAAAACTGTAAAATAAAAGATGAAATGAAAAGAAATGCTTACAAATACTTGACAAATATCAATTACTAAAAGACAGAGAAACTGATACCCCTGAAATCTAAATATTTGTGATATTACACTGAAAAGACAATAATATTGAAATGATGAAAGATCAAAATGAAAGAATCAATGAAAAACTGATGTGCAAATAGGAAAAGTAAAAATTTATGAAATATCTTTAAATGACAACAAATATCAAAGTAATATTAAAAAACATAACACATTGAGGTCAAAAAATTAATATAGCAATATATATTACATTAAATTAATATAAGATAAACCTATTCAAACCTGATTAAAAGGGACCCACAAAATGTAAATAAATCCCATCTTTATTTCAAAGAATGTAGAAATAGGTTGAAAAGATAATAGAATAACAAATGAAGAAACACTTTTTTGGTTTCTACTTTTAACCATTCCTTCATGTTTTTATCTTTTATCTTCATGTTTTTAAGCCAATCACCCCCCCCCCCCCCCCCCCCCCCCCACCCCGGCCTGATTTCGATGTCGTCCTCCCTCTTTATTGTCCCACTGAGATACAAATGGGCCGACGCCTGGCTGGCGATGTGTAACCTTCGTCCTCTTCCTCCATCGTCCATCGCCTGCAGGGAGGAGGAGGAGGAGGAGGAGGCGTGCAGCTTCCATATCTGTTGTCCTAGACCTAGAAAGTAGCCGGAGTCACTGAAGTGTGCACATGTGACACGTGTGTGTGTGTGTGTGTACATGAAGTGCAGGCACATCCATCTCGGCGAGCGATCACATCATAGCAGCGGAGACGAAAACACAGCCATGTTACCAGAGACATTAATCTGTTCTTGCAGTGTGCCAGTGACTGATTACTATCGTGCAGTTAGTTACTGAGTTACAGTTACCGAAGTCTGTGGGCTCCTGATTTTTGTCATGGGTGAGAACGTGAGTCTGTCTCGCCCTGTGCTGAAACTATGAGCTTTTGCATTCGCCGGAGCTGGTGGCTTTATGGTTACTGTTTGTTGAAACTCCTGTTTACTGGAAAAGAGGGCGTCCCTATTAATCCTGAACCAACTCCGTCCTCCTGATAGACACATGACAGATGTAACTCTGTATCATACCGGTAGACTCTCGCTGCAGTAGCTGTTAGCATTAGCGTGCTTGACGTCTGCCTCTGTGTTGTTGCATCTTCATCTGTTTCACTGTGTCTTCTTCTCTTTGTAATTAGTCCATGGATTTACAGCATTAGCAGGAATAATTTAATTCCTCAGCCACGCAAATCCTCAGGGACCGTCTGCAAACTGCACAACTGCTCCGACGGCGAAACCACATATCACTATCATGGTGCGATCAAGTGAAGGCTGCAGTGATTCTGGTAACACTGCAGTGAACACCAGTCACGTTATGAGGTATTTTTGTAGTATTGGTCTTTGCTGTTTCAGTTTTGTGTAATTTGCAGACGGTCCCTGCAGCGGGCTGCTCTAGAGAACAATGTTGTTTCTGCAGAAAAGTCAACTACTTTTGACAAGAATGAGCTTGTAGCATATTGCCGACCACACCGATGGGCTCAATGAGGCGACGAGCCACGGGTTGGCCACCCCTGTTTTAGAGCATCTTCCTCCCACTCACTGAGTGAATGAGTCATTACTCTGACCCACACCGTGCTAACAGCTCAGCTAATGTGCTAACTCCATCCGTTCAATCGAATTCAGTGTCCCTTTGTATCAGTGTTTTGGTCTCATCTTTTCAGGCGAGTAGGTTTTTATAACACAAATTCAAAATGCAAGATATCAACTCCATTATGTTGTAAAGTTGTTGGTTTGTTGGCTGAGTGATCAGATGATGGAGGGATGGACGAGTGACATTCAGGATGAATGCAAATAATGGAATCTGATTAAATGTCAGTGAAGAAGGGGCCTCATGTGGAGAGGATCTTTTGTTTCTTTCCGTTCGTTTGTCTTCAGGTTGAATGAGTTTAATATGAAAATGTCACCATGTGGGTTTGTACTCGCTTCTGTTCACCAACACCTCTGAGTCGACTGCTTTGTTGTGATTTTTCAGCATTTATTTACTATGAGCAGTGCTCGTTCACGGTCGTGGCCCGAGGCCACAAGTGTCTATCCACTGCTTCTGACCAGAAGACATGTTAGGTTTTATATAAATGTTACGCAGGATTTCTTCGGTTTGATTCATGTGTGTTGTGATCTTCAGCTTGAAATCTGTTGTATCCTGAAATGAGTAAAGGACCAACTTTGAGGGGTTCCTTAGACCAGTAGGTTCAGTTTTTAATCTTGCAAGATGTATTTAGTAACTTCAGTCAATTACTATTTTACATTTAAACTTTGATTTTCCTTTTTATATATATATATATATATATATATTTTTTTTTAATTTTACTTTTTACTGACAACTTGCATCACAGACTTAGGGAGATTGTCTGTGATGCCCTTCCTGCTACAAAACCTGTCAAACCAGGTCACCATCAAGATTTAACTCAACGCACCACAAGAGGGGCTTTTTTTTGTTATTTTCCAGTTTTAATAATGCTGCTAAAACAGGAAACAAACTTTTTCAATGACCTCCTTCAGCTAAAACAGTTAAATATTTCCATGATTACAGAACGAAGGCAGAAATGAGCAGAATGATCAGGAACCTTGAGCCGGAGGGTTTTGCAGGTCTCACTTTGATCTGAGTTTTAAATGTTCCATGAGACCTTTGGCGCCGTCGGCTTGTTGATTTATTAAACTGTTGGTTCAGCTTGTGACCTTTTGAGGTGAAACATGTCGCGGTTGATTAAAGAGACAAGCAGCTGTCCTGTTATTCCGGTTACATTTGCTCCCCCATTTGCAGGTTAACGTGGCCGAGACTCGTTACCGTAGCGATGGTCATTCAGCTCTCAGCGGAGCGGTAAAATATACGTCACAATTTGGCCCGTCCTCAAATTTGTATCTCAGTGTCTCATGCCATCTTCGTCATTGTCTTTATTTCCAAGCAAATGTACGAGACCCATTGATGTCCCCCTTTGATCCTTCATATCTGACTTGCAGGAAGCTGCCGCTTTAACAAAAACCTATTAAACATCGTCATGAAATAAAATATGCAGGTTGAAATTAGCCCACTCCACACAGACGGCCTCCAAACTCTGAGCAATGAATGAATGGCACTCCTGTCGGCCTCCTTTGCCTTCCAGTCGGTGCTGTGGGAATAACTTGTCACACCGAGTCAAATGAATAAATAAGGAGCTGGAGCTGCAGAACTAGCAAGGCAATTGCAGACATCATTAATTCATTCGCCAGAGTCTGCAACATTCATTCTCCGCCTTTTGGCGACTTTTGCATGTTGTGGCTGAGCAGACGGAATGATTTTATCGAGCAAAAACATCAGGGAACGAAGGAAATGTGTGTTTCGGGTGAGGAGGGATTTAGCCACCGGTCAGCCAACATGGCAACCTGCTGTCTCGCTGCGCAGAATTACTTCTGTGGTCGTTGAATTGGGCTTTGCAAGGTGTGTAAATGACTTTCACTACGTCCAACGAGCTTTTAAAGTGGAGCTTCACCTCTAATATTCCACCGCCCCCCCGTCGTTACTCGGTATTCTGCTGCTCTGTAGTCAGGTTGCTCAGTAACCAAAGGCTAGAGAGTTAAAAAACAAACAAACCCTTAAGTCAACAAAACTCTATTAATTGCGTTAATGTTTTTTTTTAACAAGTTAAATGTTTTAAATTAATTGCGACAAAGCAATTCGTTCATTTCGACCGCAGTAATTTTCAAATACAATTGATTAAAACAATATAAATGTATGACTTGCCCCTGTGCTCATGTACCACTCCTCGTAGGTGTACCACAGTTTGACAATCTAACCGCTTGAGCACTAAAGTCCTTCTGTCCTCTTGACTGTGACCTCATATAAAACTGTCGGATCGATCATGAAACCCAGCTGGTGTTTAATCACGACTGTTATCTGAAGCTTGCTGTTCCTCACATAATGCTGTGCAAACACCGCCTGGAAGCAAAACAATGGTCCCATTAAGCTTCGACTTGTTGTAGTTGGCTGTTCACTTTGTGTTTGTAATTTATAATTATAACATTTAACCTTTTACTTTATAGTATTTTGTCAACAATCGTGTTTTAATCCATTTTGGAGTTTAGATTACTTAGCAATCACAATCAGTGATGCTGGAAAATATGTTGCTCTCATGTGACAAGTTTTTTTCAGTAATGGGTAATCTAACGTGTTACTATTTCTAAAAGAGTAATCTGATTAAAGTTACTTATCCAAGTCGCTGTGCGTTGATGTTGTAGCGTCCTGTGGGCCGCTGGAAAGGAAGAAAGTTTCAGTTTAGTAAACTGGAAGCGTGGATAAGAGCCCGGCTGTGTGCAAAATATGCAACAAAGAATTTACACCCGATTTAAAAACAATTCAACTCTTTATCTCCTCAAT
>NC_137658.1:4270430-4340430 GCF_963422515.1 Blennius ocellaris | reverse complement strand
CACACACACACACACACACACGCATACACACGCAACAGCTCAATCTGCCATCCTGTCATCATCTCGCTGTATGAGCTCAACCAAATAATTGGTATACAATAAGGCAGCAAGCGAGGAGTGGGATGGGATTTGTGTGTGCGTGTGTGTGTGTGTGTGTGTGTGTGTGTGTGTGTGTGTGTGTGTGTGTGTGTGCGTGTGCATGCTGCAACCTACATGTCGTGTGGGCTTGTCCCTAACAGTTCATGATGTCCGGATTCATCAAACAACACCTGGAATTTATAAAACAGACAAAGATTCCGTGTCTGTTATTCAATTCGATTCAATTCAACTTTATTTACGTAACGCCAAATACGACATAGTCATTTCTAGGTGCTTTCTACAGAGAGAAACCCAACCAACCCATATGAGCAAGCACAAGGAATAGTAGAAAGGAAAACCTCCCTCGAGCAGGAAGAAACCTTTGCAGAACCAAGCTTGGAGAGGCTGCTTGCTGCTAATCTGCTGAGGGGATAAGGGCGGACCAGAGTTCTCTACGGGGAGAAGAAATGCTTTGCTTGGGCGACGTGAACACTCCCACAAACTCTGAACCGGAGCCGACTAGTGATCTCTGGTCTCCTTGTAATGCTGGGCCTTGGTTTGTTTACAATCTTTCTCGTGGGCGGGGTGAGAGGACGTGGCATGGTGCACAATGCATTCTGGGTTGTAGCCAAACAAAGCTAACCAGGTGAATTAGATGAGGCACACGCAGGGAGGAAAAGTTGGAAAATATCTCACGGTCAGACGTGGAGTAGTGAGGAAGAAGTCGTGAGAAAGACTTTCATTGATATCTGGTCTGAAGACTATCACGGTTGTTTGTGGCTACCCATTAGCCACAAGCTAAGTAACCTAAGTAAGCGACAGGACTTTCACTTTCAATCAATGAGCCGTGTTTCTTCTTCACTTCCTGTCTGGTCAGTGTTTGTTTCAGGCAACAGCGCCCTGAAAATGAGCACCTGTTGTAATTGCGTGACGTCAAACCGGGCGGTTTGATCCGGTCTTCAAAAGTGAATGTGAATGACACCTGAACCAAATGAACGAGTGAAAATTCTTGCCAACACAGTTGGGTCTGGGTGCTTTAATTCAAACTGTAAACCAAAATTTCTTTGCATCACACCCTTCAAGCAAAACTACTCCCCTGCAGAGTTTTGCCAAACCACTATCGGAAGTGATTTGAAGCGTTAACTCGGCTGAGATTTGCAGCCTCACGCCGTCCGATAAAGAGCGTAACGGAAATCTATGGCTGCGTTTAGTGTCTGTATTGACGCGCAGGAGATGAAGGTGCGCTCAATCTGCGCAGCCCTGATGAATTCGTTTCTCACAATAGGCGGTTTGTGTGATCCTCTATTTTGCTCTGTGTCCGGCAGCATCGCCGCAGAAGAAGGAGGAAGTGAAACGGATCGAGGCGGACAGAGACCTCAAGCTCCAAGGCTACATGCTCAGTCGTCCCCGGCTTTAAGAAGAACCACACTCATCAGCAGGAAACATGGATTTTGTGATGAAACAAGCTTTAGGCGGTGAGTAAGCGAGAAATCTCTAACAGGTTCCCGGGCTTTCGATGAGTTTGGAAGTAAATTGTGCTTTCGATGGGAGGTAAATTCATCCATTCATCCACTCATCTATTTATCCATTCATCCAGGCATTTGTCAGTCTGTCCATCTGTGCATCGTTCGGATGTCATCCGTCCATCAAACCATCAATCAGTCCATCATGTCTCCGCCCGTCAGTCCTTCCATCCGTCTGCCATCCCTCTATCATTCCATCCAGTTAATATCTGCCCCGTCCATCTAACCATCCTATTCATCCATTCATCCAACCAACATTCTCTCCATCAATCACCCAACCATCCAGTCAGCTGTTCTTTTCCAGCAAACCATTAATTAATCCATCCATTTATCGGTCGTCCCTCTATCCATCCATCCATCCATCCATCCATCCATCCATCCATCCATCTTAATATTGCTTTTTTTCTGTTTCCTGCACAATTGAAAGTTGCTGCTCTCCTTCTCTCTCTCTCTCTCCGTGGTGAACCCACACTCCAGTTGTTTATCCCCCTCCTCCGAGCTCTTTCCATCCCTCCATCCCTGTGCCTCCTGCAGCAGAGCGGGCTCTCTCACTCCACCTATGCACGTTATAGGTTCTATGGATCTGAACATCTCGACCCCCCCCCCCCCCGACTCCTGCAGAGCTGCTGTCTGATACAATGACCTTTTATTTCCTCCAAACACGCTGACATTTATTTCATTTCATCAGGATGTTGTGCACGCGAACACACACACACACACACACACACACACACACACACACACACACACACACACACACACACACACACACACACACACACACACACACACACACACGCACACACAGAGTCTCGGGGGGGGGGGGGGATGAGGCCAGTTTGCAATTTTAGCCGAGGTGGCGTGCGGCCAGTGGGATTGTTGTTAAAGGTGGGCGTGTCAGGACATCAATCTACCAACCTGCAGCAGCCTGCAGTGTTTCTCATGCATAAATATGACTCTGACAGAGCACACAAATGGGTTTTCTCCTTCCGTGAAACATTCCTGCTGTTGGACTTTTCAGCTCTTTATCGCAATTCAACGACAAATTAAAAACATCGTGAGTGAAAACCTTGACGAGAACCAAAATAAAATAAAATTGAAATATCCGTTTCTGATAACCATCGTCCCTGAACACCTTTTTCGTGTGTGAACACTTCTGACAAGCGCTACCGGTGCACCATTTTGAAGCCATTGTCAGCGAACACTCCCGAAAACCATTGCCTGTGGTTGATGTTGTGTTGGGGCTGAAGCGTTAACCTTCCTAAACAGCAGCTTGTTGGCTGAAACACACTTTATGGATTTCCAGCTCAGAAGGAGATTTAATAAAAGTCTTTGACTATTGAAGTTTTCAAAGAGATAGATTACTTTTATCGATCGCTGGGGGAGAGTCGGACACACACACACACACACACACACACACACACACACACACACACACACACACACACACACACACACACACACACACACACACACACACACACACACACTGGGATTTGATTAGGCCCGGCCGATGTCACGATGTGTTGGACCCTCCTGAAGCCGAACGATAGATTTGTGCTGCAGGCTGTGGTTTGTACTTTTTTTTTTTTAATTACTGATGGGAGAGTTTCCACACCGAGCTCGGAGGGTCGATCGGACTGAACCTCGCTCTGCGGCAGGTTCTCGTCAGCCTGACCTGAACCTCTAACACATCACAGTGAACACAGACGCTGGAGGACACGCCCACTACAGCTGTGGGCAGTTTCACGCTACCTCGTAGGGCAGTGTTTTTCAACCACTGTGCTGCGGCACACTGGGGTTCCGCGAGATCTAGTCAGGTGTGCCGTGGGAAATTATCCAATTTCACATTTTTTTCTAAAAAACGTTTACTCTCACAGCCGTTGTCAGCTGTGAGAGCAGTGTGTTGAAGAGTAATCATGTATAAATACTCTTCACCAATAGATGGCAGCACAGAACTTTGTCGGTGAAATCGAAACTGAAAGACGCCAGTCTTTTCATCCATCAGGTCCAGGTTTCACACTGAGTGAGTAAAAATAAAAAAAGAAGTTGGGAAATACTTTTTTTTCTGTATTTACTTGATTCCTGTTGATAAAACTTTGATGAGAATGACTGTATATTGTTAATATAGGCTACTTAAGCTAGTTTTGGGTGGTGGCAGTGTGCCTCGAGATTTTTCCAAAGAAAAAAGTGTGCCTTGGCTCAAAAAAGGTTGAAAAACACTGTCATAGGGGCCGTCCATTACACGTTTCAAAGAAAATCTGAATAAGGTTCCATCATTCAGATGATGACACGTAATTTTTTTTTGCGTTTTTGTTTCAGAAACATTTCACCTTTATACAGCAAATGTTTTGAAAATGATAACATTTCTACATGGAAATGGTAGAAATGCGGAAAACGATGTAGTTAGCATGCCGGGCCACTAGTGGCTGCTGTTGCTTGTTTTTGTAAATGAAACCACACGCACACTTGCGCAGAGAGCAATATGCTATAGATACTAACAATTCTACTAATTATTTAAAATGATCGGGAAATCACTGAAATACTAGCTAAAGACAAAAAATAAAAAAATAAAAATTTTAATTTAAAAGGGTTAGTACTTTTATATTTTTTTAGTGTGAAGTAAATCTGGTTGTGTTTCAGTGTTTCATGCGAGCTACAGAGTGTTTTCAGGGACAGCGACGTAGGCCGAGACATTTCTGCGCTTTCACTCATTACTGGTGTTCATTTTGAGGTGAACAGATCCGATCTCTCTCAGTCTGGGAATCAGACAGGTGAACTTCTCATCTTTTCTCATAAAGAAGCTCAAAGATAATCTGTGGAAACGTCAGAGCGAGGTGCTGCCGGACAGCCGCCGACGCCGCCTCGCCGTTTCATTTCCTGAGCAAGGCGAGGCGACGCCGCGATAACGGGGAGCCGCGGGGTGAATCCGTTCAGTTTTATGATGCTTCCGATTAGTCCAGCTGGATCAGGGAGCCGGGAATCGAACCGGGCGTCGACGGGCATGACATCAGACATCTGACGAAAACACAAATTCGTGTCCGCAGCTGTTTTGTTTCTTGCAGAAAACAAACACAATTTCTTTCACCCTGGCAACAAGTGATGGCTGAAATGTGATTGGATAAAAGCTTTAATATGAAAATACATGTTTGGAAGCAGTGCAACCTGGAGAGAAACTGTGTAAGGAAGCAGACAGAACGTAAGGAACTATTTAATAATAATCCCCCAAAAACCAGTCTGAAATAGACACAGTTCTGTTTGCAAGAATTTATATTTTCAAGAGTTTGTCAAATTGTCAATCGTAAAATCATGGTTGTGGAGATTTTGTGTTATATCTGGGAATAAAAGGTGATTTTGTAAAGCAGTAGGACAAAAAACAAAAGTGTTTATAAGAATGTATGTGGACGTTAAAGCAGAAGCGTCATCTTTTATCCTTATTTTCACAAACTCTAAAAACCTGTACCTCATTTAATATTAGATTAGATTAAACTTTATTGTCATTACAAATGCAGCGGGATGCAGTTTAGCATCCAACCAGAAGTGCAATATCACAAGTATCAGATAATATTACACACAGATAAATATATATGCATACCAATGTACATTCATATATATATACACATATATACATACATATACACATATATACAGATACACACACATACACATTTAAATAATAAATAAATAAGGAACAGTGTGAGGTTGCTATTACTAGTATTTACATGAATTACAATATATTATATATATATAAGTGCCATTAACGTGCTTTAATGGGGTGAGAGTGAAAGTTCAAAAATCATTTTGTGCGTGTTTTTTTTGTTTGTTTTTTTAACTCATCGGTGACAGTTTGGACAAAACAGGAAGAACTGAAGATGTTATAATATGGTCAAGCCGAAGGGTTAAAACCACCAACCAAAGCCTAAATGTGAATATATACTGTATTGCTTTTACCAAAGTATTTTCCCCAGCACATTACACTCAGGAATTAGTTTCATACCAGTAAAATGTGTCGAACTGGAACAGCTCTATCGACGCTTTTACATTATGCGCGATACAAATCTAGATAGCAGCTTAAGACACTGCAGAAAGTCTCACTTTCAACCTCTCTGCGTTTTGTCTCTCAATCTGAAAAGCTCCTCTGCGTCTAATCAGGAGTATCTCTCTCACTGCTGTTATCGCCGCACACTTCATCCCTTAATCAGCTCCGTCCTCATCAGAGCCAATCAGAGGCTCTGCAGCCCGGGTCCGCTTACAGTGGAAGAGAAACCGCCGTCATATGGCGGACACTTTACACCGAAAGTGTCGGAGTGTGCTGCTGGATGGAGTGGAAAGCGGCGGAGAGGACTGAGCCTGGAGCTGCCCACCTTTTGTCTGTGGAGGAAATGTGGAGGTGGATGTGGAGGGGGGGGGGGGGTGTTTATGTGGTAATGGAAAGAAGAAACGTAAAGGTCAGCTGATGATCACATTAGTGCTGGATTTTCTCTTTAATGAAAGAAATCAGCGATGGTGGGGCGCAGAGGACAAACAGGAGGATGGAAGGTGGGGGGGGGGGGGGTGGTTTGGGGGGGTGAGGACAGGGAAGGATAAAACTGAAACGTGGGGGGAGCAGATCATAATGATGTTCTTGATAACTAGTACGGGTTTGGTTTTTGGAAATTTACCCTTACTGACAAAATCAAGTCATCTGAAGACCGACTACACACACACACACACACATACTCACACACACACACATACTCACACACACACACAGTCCATGTGTTGTGACGGAGCCTTGGTGGACAGTGTGACATTAACCTGTCTCCCCTGCTGGTCCCGGGGAGCCTGTCTCTGTCCAACCCTCCCACCAGCCGAGCTCTAATTTGCCCCCCTCAGGTTATCTGCCACCGGACTGCTCCGCAGGGCAATTAGGCCCCCGGCAGGAGTCTTCAGCAGAGCGGTGAGAGTTCACAGAGCCGGGAGGGGGCAGAAGGCCTCACACACACACACACACACACCAGTGTGAATCTCAGATAACAAATCACAGTAAATACAGCAATATTATATAATCCTCCAAATAGTTATACTACATTAACAGTAAATTCTACAAAAAACACAAAAATGACACTTCATTACACATCATTATAACCATTATATCATTTATTCTACTATATAACGCCATTATAAAGGAAAAATACATAAAAAAACAACTCCATAATGGACTGAAATGCATTTATTATTTTAAGTAAAATAATTGTAAAGAAATAAACTCATTCTGAAAAACAAAGCAAATTAAAAATTAAAATGGAGTAAAACCAGAATATCTCTACTACTAACTATGTGACTAAATCATAATTTAAACATTTAAAATAACAAAACTAAAATTAGATTGAAAAAAAAAAGAAGAAGAAAGAAATAGAAGTGAACTTAAATTCAAAACTAGCTAATTTTCTATTATAAATTTTTTTTTTTTTAACTATTCAGTATGGCAGTGGTGTCCATGCGCCACCGCAGCGTTTTGACAAACTCGTGTTTTCCCCCCATTTCCATGGAGACGGAGCCTCAGCCATTTTCAAAATGTTGTTATGCAATAAACGTACCCCCCCGCCCCCCGCCCCCCCCCAAACACCACGACAGTTTCCTGTTTTCACTGGCGAACGATACGTAAACGGGGCCTGAGTGAGACGAATGGACCGAGCAGCAACACCTCCACACTCCAGTTCCCGTTCCTCCTCCTGCGGTCGATACCCAGATGAAGTTTTCTCTCTGCTGCCGGCTCCATAATTCATACACTCTCAGGTGGCCCAGTGTTTGCTATTGATCACCGGGAGGCATCGACGAGCTGGGGGGGGTGGGGGGAGTCGCCTCCCCGCCACAGCCTGACGGATGGGGAGCCGAGGAGGAGGAGGAGGAGGAGGAGGAGGAGGAGGAGGAGGCCTCTAGACTCCTACCACCAGCAGATTTAATGTTTTCACTCCGGCCACTGTGAAGTATTAACCAGCCTGAAGCAAAGGGTTGTTGTCATAAAAATAAGGCCGGGAAAAAAAGGCTACTTTTCTGGAAAAATCTTAATTTTTACATGTTTCAAAGTGACATTTTATTCTGCACTGGTCCATTATGTTACTCTACGCAGCACATGAGTAACTCCCCTTGTTATAGACACTTTTTACAAGTTCCAGCTGGTCTGTAGGTGAAAAACCTGCTAGAATGATAGAAAAGAGACAACCCCAGCATCGAGAGTAATAATAGTCAAAACAATCAAGATTCTTGCGAAAGGGCAGAGAGTGAAGTCACCTCACAGCTCGTTCATCAATCTGCGCCGTTCATCCCTCTGCTGCCCGCCTTTATTCCCAACGTTGAAGTAGGCGGTTACATTCTTATTCCATGATACAACAAAGCAAGGTTAACACTGGATCTCAGGCCTGTGTATGTGTGTGTGTGTGTAAGTACATTTCTATGTGAGCGGAGAAGGTAGGAACGCTATAAGATAAGATATTCTTCCAGCCCGAAGGCCAGAGACCTTGAAGACATCTCAGAGCGGCGCTGTTAAAATATCTTATCAAAAGTACAGGGTACAATGATTCGTGGCCTGGCAGGTGTAAAGCAGCGAACAACACAAACATGCATGAATCAACGATAACTTGCAAAATGTTCATTCCCATTATACCAAGTATAAAGTACAACTTTACTTATCAGTTTGTCAAATTGGTCAAAAGGTACAGTTTATAGTATTTATGTAATACCGCATCTGAACACTGGGTGGCAGCACCGAGTCGCTTGGGTCGGCACGAGCCGAAAATTGTGTGGGTCTTTTCCCCCGACAACGTTGATTTCCCTTCCCTTCGTGTGCGTCGCCGCCAGGAGCCACCAAAGACATGGGCAAGATGCTGGGAGGGGAGGAGGAGAAGGACCCGGACGCAGCCAAGAAGGAGGAGGAGCGACAGGAGGCGCTGAGGCAGCAGGAGGAGGAGAGGAAGGCCAAGCACGCCCGCATGGAGGCGGAGAGGGAGAAAGTACGGCAGACCATCAGGGACAAGGTGAGCGCCGATTGGACGGACGGAATTGCTATGAGACTATGACTATTTTTGACACGTTTTGAGACGAGCTCCAAACCCCCGTTGACGTTAGATATTACGATATTACGCAATGAGGGGCTCCTTATTGGGCTTTTTCACAACCTTCGGTTGTCCCCGGCTGTGACCCGCTCCGGGGACAGTGGCAGGTGGGGAGTTTGACTGGCAAACGGTAACGCAGGTGTCCTAAGGGGAGCTCAGGGAGGACAGAAACCTCCCGTAGAGCAGAAGGGCAAAAGCTGCTTGATCTTGATTTTTTTAGTATGAATACAGACCGTGAACGCGGGGCCTCACGATCCTTCTGACTTTTTTGGGATTTAAGCAGGAGGCGTCAGAAAAGTTACCACAGGGAGAACTGGCTTGTGGCGGCCAAGCGTTCACAGCGACGTCGCTTTTTGATCCTTCGATGTCGGCTCTTCCTCTCATTGTGAAGCAGAATTCACCAAGCGTTGGATTGTTCACCCACTAATAGGGAGCGTGAGCTGGGGTTAGGCCGTCGTGAGACAGGTTAGTTTTACCCTACTGATGATGTGTTGTTGTAATAGTAATCCTATTACAACATCATCATTTGACTTAGGTAAGCTGAAGCGGGGGAGAGAACTAAAACATGCAGGACACCGGCCCTCGAGGACCGGAGTTGGAGACCCCTCATAGGTGTTTCATTGTCTAATCTTCATTTTTTTTTGTCCTACTTTGACTCTAATGTTTCCCCACTGCTCGTCCCCGGTAACCCCCCCCACCCCCGCTGTGTGCTGCAGTACGGGCTGAAGAAGAAGGAGGAGAAGGAGGCGGAGGAGAAGGCGGCCATGGAGCAGGCCTGCGAGGGTTCGCTGACGCGTCCCAAGAAGGCCATCCCGAGGGGCTGCGGCGACGACGACGAGGAAGACGAGGAGAGCATCCTGGACACCGTGCTCAAGTTCCTGCCCGGACCCCTGCAAGACATGTTCAAGAAGTAAAAACCCCCGGGAAGAGGGGGCGTCGGATCGGGGTGGTCGGGGGGGGGGGGGGATTCTCCGGATGGAGCGAAGAGGCAGCAAGGGGGCATATGAGGCGGATTGTCAGAGAAGATTCATTGGAGGGGGGGTTAGCTGAGGTGTAGAGTGGATTTAAGCGGGGTGTGTGGGGGGTTTGGGGAGGGAGGGGAGGGGGAGGGGGGCTACTCACTGCCTTTCTACTTATCTTTAATTTTTTTTCTACTCCTGGACCACAGCGTCATCCCGCCCTCTTTTGATTATTTCCCCACTTCCAACTGCTTGATCACACATTTCCTACATTTTATCTCTGCCTCCCACACACACACACACACACACACACACACACACACACACACACACACACACACACACACATACACACACACACGCACACGCAGCAGTATCCCCTTAAAAGACGGTGGAGCCCCTCTGTGGGTTCCCTCATGCCACTGCCACCATGTTTCCCAGTGAATGGAGCATGTTGTGTTCATTTCTGTGGGAGTTTTTTTTCTACTTTTATGAACCTGCTGTAGTTCTTTGTATTGAAAAAAAAAAAAAAAAAACAGTTCCCAAAAAAACCCAACAGATTATTAAATTAGCATTTCAGTTTTTAGGGATACGTGCCTTCATAGAATCTCCTCCAGCAGAGGATTTGTACACAAGATTTCATTTGGAGGAAAAAAAAAAGAAAGAAAGAAAATAAAAATGTTCAAAGATACAAGATTGGAGACTTTTGGGGGTGATATGTTTTTATGAAAGAGTATTATGGTGATTTTTAACCCTCCTGGTGTCCTGAAGTCATTAGAATTTATTGTTTCACGCAGACACATGAGCAGAATTTCTCCCTATCTCTATAAAAACATAAAAAAGTATCGAGCCCCTACGAGTTTAAAGATACAGTCTGTCTGATTTGTGTAATACCACATCTGCACATTGGGTGGCAGCAGAGAGTCACTATGCCTGAATTCTTGTTTTTGTTGCAGCTTGTGACATTTCAGGACACCAGGAGGGTTAAAAATGTAAAGCTTCACATCCCAAAAGGTTTTTTTTAAAAAAAGATTTCCATTCATTCGACCTGTTTTGATTCTTCGTTCCATGGCGAAGCATTTTAGAAGGCGGGACCCCCGACGGACAATCAAAGTGTGGCGCAGTGGGGGGATGGGGGGGGGGGGGGGGGGTACTGTACATGCCATCATCAGTGAGTTTCTCCATGAAGCACCTGATTGTTATTCATCTTATTCACACATGAATGCAAAAAAAAAAAAAAAAAAGTCTGGGATTTTTTCTCTCTACTTTTTTCTCTTTTAAAAATCAACTTTTTTTTTTTTCTTCCCCCAGTTCATTTGAATGCATCTCAGATTTTAGACTCATAACTCAATCATCAAGACCAAAGAAACACTGGTGCGATTTTTCAATTTCTTTTTTTTTTTTTTTTTGTCTTAGATTTTCATCACCTCGCTTATTTATTTATGTATTTATTTATTTTTTAATTTGTTTCCTTTTTCTTATACATCGCACATGTTTACGAGAGGAAACATGGCCGCCCGGTCAGCGTGTGCATGCATCCCAAAGACCGCCGCTCGTCGCACCCCAACACTCTCGCTCCAAACTGTTGGGGGAGGAAACCGCGAGCCGAACTGTGAGGAGATCCGTCGTGATTTCTTCATTTAAGCAGTGAGAAATAGACGTATGTAAATGAAAACGTACCTGAATATATGGACATATACAAAGAAAACAAAGCATGTCGGTAACTCCTTAATGATCCCGGTGGTTAGTTATGCAACGATGTAGGTTTCTTACATTGTTCCATGAGTTCCTATATTTTAGACTAACATTAGGGTTGACTAATGATGAAGTTGTCATAAGCACTATTAAAAAAAAACCATAATTTTCCTCTTCTTTTTTAAAATTTTCTAGCTCAGATAGGACTTTTCACTAGACAAAGCCATACTGTTTAGATTGCAATAATTACTTAAAATGCTTAAAAAAGTCTCATACTTGTTTCCTGTATTTGAAAAAAAAAAGTCATTTGCACATCTGTTTGTAGATTTCTCACCACTCTTGTATCTTTAAACAGGAAAGAACGTTTATGCAGAGGAAACGTGTAGAAAAAAAAGAAGCCATTGTTGTCTCAGTGTACTACATGTCTACTCTAAGTGTGTGTGTGTGTGTTTCTGTGTGTGTGTGCGTGTGTGTGTGTGTGTGTTTCTACATGTCTGTGATGTCGGCGTTGACGCATATAGTCCTGGTTTATACCGTGTTTACGTGTCTTTGAAACTGTTTAGTGCACAGGCGCCAGCAGGGGGCGCCATACAAGTCGTGCCATGTCTTTAAAAAAAAAAAAAGGGAAAAGAAAAAAAAGCTAAAACTAAAACTACTTATCACATTCCTTACAAATGTGGAGCATGCACATGTTTAGTAGAGATGAGAAAATTTACCAAATGTCAAAATAGTGAGGGGGAAAAAAAAGAAGGGAAAAAGAAACTACTTCCTGTTTGCGTGGGAGTCTCTGGACAACAATCTGTGCATTTGATGTGACGTGGGTTTGTGGAGCATTTTAAGTTCACATGAAGGTTTGATTTATCCGAGATTATTATTATTATTGTTAATCGTTAATTTCTTAGCATTAGCCAGCTGCTGGTCTAGTAATGTTTTCATTTAAATTTTCTGTGGAAAAGAAGAAGATTGATTGAAACTACTATAGATATATATACACGTTACCATGGTAACCAGCTAGCTTCAGCTTGTTCAGTGAAGAAAGCTTCAACCACCAGGATACAGTGTGTAAATCTAGCGTGTGCTGCAGAGTACAGTGAACACAACATCAATTTGCCCACGAGAAACCCAACTGGACTGAAGACAAACTTGATTATACTCTATAAGACTCACTACTGCCACCTAATGCACATGAAGGGAATCACTAGCGGTTTTGTAGGAGAAAAACTTCATTTGCAAAGTGAAACTGAGCTTAAACGCCATCATTTTCATTCAGTTCTTCAATCTGTGAATATTGGTCGGCTGCTGCAGTGTGAAAGTGGTGAGACTATTTATCAACTATGTATAATGTACTTCGTGGGAATTTCAACCAAATGTACGGACGTAGCAGATGTCATTCAGTGCGAGTGTCGTACGGTTGAATGTCTCGCAAAAGGTTTGAGCTGAATGTTGAGCGAATGTCTTGCGACTTTCTTGCACGTCTCACGGACGTCGTTCACATGCGCAGATGTTGAGTGTCGTACGAAAATCGTCCGAAAGTCGTATGAAAGAAGTTCACTGTTTACTGAAGAATCCTGCAAATATCGCGTGATTGTCCTATGAGTGCGTTGCAAATTCCTCTGAGTGTCATGTACACGTTGTACAAATGTGTAATTCACGAGGCCATCACCATTGAACTGATTGATTTTGGACCCAAATTTCTACTGGCGCCCATTCGAATAGAACCGATTCAGTATCTTGTGACTTCGAGGGGAAAATTGTCACCAATCGACTCGTCGTCTCACACAAGCTGGACTGAAGACAAACTGCATATTACAGTGACTCACTACTGCCATCTAATGCACAGAAATAGCATCACATAAACAGTTGCGATTGCAATTTTTTTCCAACAGGCTACCTTCACCTACTGCACACGAATAAGCTTCACTAAGCGCTGTCTCCCCCTGGTGGAGGGGAAGCGACGGTGACGTAGTTCCAGGGAAGCGACAAGCGTACATGCTCTGTGCGGAATCGTCTCTACGGCTCACAAACTGCCTTTGAGAAGGGCTACTCCCACTGTGTGTGTGTGTGTGTGTGTGTGTGTGTGTGTGTGTGTGTGTGTGTGTGTGTGTGTGTGTGTGTGTGTGTGTGTGTGTGTGTGTGTGTGTGTGTGTGTGTGTGTGTGGTCACTGCTAACTTGTGTTAATTTCTTCAATCTGAACATAGTCCAGAGGCATTAGCTCAAGCTGCAGTTTAACTGACGTTGAACTGAACTGTTGCTTAGTAACCACGGCATCTTTGACTGTTTTCACGTACAACCAAAGTAGCAAACAACCAGCTCTGGAGTTAGCAGTTAGCTTTAGCATCAGCTCAAGATATTGACCCGAGTTCTGACTCATGCCAGTAAATGTGCAATATGAAGGGACGAGCAGCTCTGCAGATCTGTTTTCCAGCCGATGATGTAATGATGTACCTTAATGAAAACGTGAACGAGCTCACAGAAGTCGTTAAAGTAACTTGTTCCTTTATTTTGCCGCCATTTCCAACCTCAGCAGTCTTGACTTTATAGGTGCACTGTAGGAATTTGTTGTATTTCTGTTGTTGCTGTAGTTACGCTGGGCACGACACAGACTCACTGCACCACCTTGTGGTCCACAGTGGTATTGCAAGACTAAATGAACTGGCGCTGGCTGTTAGCTTGAGGACGTTAAAAGGTATTTAAGGTTCCTTGGCTTTCTGTTGTTTTTTTTGTTCTTTTTAATTATTTATGAATGTTTTAAACCAGGTCACGCTTACCTCGAGAAATCAAAGCTTCACCGACCCGACGGCGCCTCCTTTGGACAGTTGCACACGCAGATTGATCCAGATCCCTTAGTTTGGTTCCACCACTGCTCAGAATGAAATTGAGAAACTGGATTATGGAACCTGGCTCGGACACAACCCACGGACCTCTATAAGGTTTGGTCATAGTCAGAATAAGTGTTTATTGACAAAAAAGTAAACACATTTATATTCCATATCAACAGCAATGAATTTATACTGGCAGTGTGTGGAAGACAAACATGTTTACTGCTTGAATATATAACTTTATTGAAAAAGACCATGTGAAGAGATCAGAGTGGGAGCAAAAAACATTCCTTTAAAGCAGAGGTTTCCAAAGTGAGAGACAGAGCTCCCCCTACAGGGCTGGAACCGCACACCACCTCAAACCCTCATCAGTCATACAGTACATACTGTATTCACTACCGTTTAAAGCAGTAAAACAAAAAATATGATCACAGTTAAAGAATTTGTTTTAAAATTTAAGGAGATTTCATTTTTTCTCCTATTTATTTATTTTATTTTAAGTGCCAAAAATGTTTTGATATTTGAAAAAAAAAAACATGATTAAAAAAAATGACTGCTTTTTAAAAGAATATATTTCTAAATTTAAAATATTTCAAGCATAACTCCAAACATTTCAGAGAATAGGTACATTTTTTTTAAACTTTTATTGCTTTAATTGAAAAAAATGTTTTGACTATCCAAATTTTCTGAACGATATCAATGTAAAGTCTTAATTCTGTGTATCATTATTAATTGCTGCAACTTTTTGTTATCTTATTTGAATTCATCCCGTCAACAAAAAACGTTTTGATAAAATAAATCATATTTATTTTCCACTAATTTCTTATTTTTTTCGTAATTTTTTTTTTTTTTTTTAATTAAAACCAATGAAAAAGCTCAGGCGGGATCCACGTTGAAGACCGCTGCTTTAATCTTTCGAGTCGCTCTCCCTGCAGACGAGCTGAGATTTAATGGGTCGTCTTATAACTTCTGTCTGGTTCGTGACATTCCGATCTGAGTGTGTGATGGAGTGTGTGATGGAGTGTGTGTCTCTCACTGCCCTGCCAAGTCCTGCCAATCACACGTGGACACGAAGGTTCGCTTCGCCACGTTGACATTCCCTCTCTCAATACATTCCAGTCGTTTTTTGGCATTTGCACTAGAATCCATTGAAATGTTGAACTGACAACTGTTATATGGCATCCATCACCTATGACTGTACTTTTCTTTTCTTTTCTTTTTTTTACCGTTTACCGGCCTTCCTGATGCTACTGTTGGAGATTTTTTGGAGGTTTAGCAAGTGGCTACAGTCCCTTTACGTGGTTTTCTACACCCACCAACACAATCAGTGGTATATAAATATATATATTTCCAGGTTTTGCAGATGATGTGATACTTTTGTCTTTATTACATTTATGCAGAAAAGTCAGCTCGTTATCAGATTTCAAATGAGATTTGAGTGGAAAGAGACATACTTCTAAAAAAAACAAACAAACTGGGATGCAGGATATTATGCGCTTGAAGATAAACTATCAAGATTGACCCCAAAAGGAAGGTTTCATCTGATGCAATGTTCCTTTAATCACACATACAGTAAAATGCTCCTTGTTTAAAAAAAGTATTACATGTATGTATCTTCCAGGTGGCTTTCACAATAAGAGCGTGTCAATTCAACTGCATTTATGTGGACTTATCCCCCCCAAAATACATAAAATATGTCTGAAAACTGTCAAATATTGGCCAGCATTGTGCATCCCTGGTCGACAACAGAAAAGTACGTGTTAATTATTAGAAAATGAAGTTTTTGTCAGTGAACGGAGGATTCTTGTTTTTTTCATTCAGGGTGAAAATCATTTCAGGGTGCAGAGTTTAAGAATGTAAAATATTTTTCTTTTCCTTACTTGCATGTCATATACTCTATGTGGAGCCCAATCACTGTAAAAAAATAAAAAATAAAAAAAAGTCTCATCAGAGGAACTGAACTGTTCTTTTTGGAAATTAAATGCATAACACTAGTAAAAAAATAAATAATAATAATAAAAAAGGTTTTTAAAAAGCTTCTGGTGATTGGTTGTGTTTTTCATTGACGTATCCGTGTTGTGTTCAGTTATTTATTTCTTCTGGAATTTTTTTAAGAGACGATATCACATGAATTCAACCTTCAACGACACAAACAAGTGAACCGAGAGAACGACTGGGTGAACGAGTGAATGAAAGGTGGAGGAACAAAAACAAACATCTATTGTCTGAGCAGACGAACATGAGAACAAAACAGACGGACGACAGGTGAGACGAGTCAACGACTGAAACTAAAACTAAATTAAAGAAAAGATGTAATGAATGGATGGGTGGACAGGTGACAGAGTGACTCAATTAACAAAAGAACCAAACGAACGAATGACGAACATTTCAAACCGACTCACAACCAGATGGACGCGTGAGTGATGAACAGAAGGGCAAACAAACAAACGAGGAACAAGAAATTGTGCAAAAGTACACTTAAAATAGACAGTACACATAATATAAAAACACTCATAGTATAAATATATATAAATACAAATCTTAAGTGTAAAAAGGTACATAAAATCCAATTCTCCCATAAACAGCGTGAGCCCCACGTTTGACATTGTTTGTTTAAGTTTGAAGTGTTTCATTAAAAAAAAGCTTGTTTATATTCAATGTTGATAATTTATTAAATTCTAAACCAAAAAAAACCGAGGAATCACCTAATTTAAATAAATGCAAACACAGAATCCTTCCCGCATTAATTATGAATAAATGCAATTTCTTAATTAAAATATGTTGTAAACATGAAGTTGATGTTGTGTTGGTGAATGCTGCCCCCTGGTGGCTGAGCAGTGGAAACACAGTAGAGCTCAGGCGTGTGTGTGTGTGTGTGTGTGTGTGTGTGTGTGTGTGTGTGTGTGTGTGTGTGTGTGTGTGTGTGTGTGTGTGTGTGTGTGTGTGTGGCTGCGGGCTTCTTATCAGCGGCCTGCAGGTTGGAGGGTCGTTGACACTGAAAACGACACAAAACAAAACAAACAAACGTGCCGTCTAGACGACACGCGAGAGCAGAGTGGTCTTTATCTGGAAAGAAGCGCTTATCTCTGCAGTCTGAGAGGAGTCGATTAAAAGAAGGAAAAACTCAAGTGTTATAAAGCTTTATTTATGTAAAATAAGACTGTGGTGACTTTCCAATATCTGGAATGATACTTTAACATATTTACACATATTTACATGAGCAGAAAGCAGAGTACAATAAAATAAAACAATAACAATTAAAAGAAAAAAAAAAATCCACATGCAATGTGGATCTTTCCAGGAGAAACCATCAGGTTCACATTTGACTTGTTTTACCGGAAAATACATTAAAATGATCACATTTTTCCTCCTTCAGGGATTCCTCCACATGATATGATGCCTTTAATCAAAAGTTGCAGGAACGTACGCTTTCATGCAGGCGACACATGTCTTCGTCTTAAACAAATATATATATTGAAATTTCTTCACTTAATATTTTGGAGTTCCTTCGTATTTTCTCCTTGTAACGTCAACATAATCACAACATCACACAGATGTTCTCCAGCAGCCAGAACTAAGCAAATATGGCTGGAAAAGTCCTTATAAAGTTAAAATATGCAACAATCCTTGAAATTTTGCACCGGATAATATAAAAAGGACATTTTGTCAATGTTCCGAAATGCTCATTTAAATTTTAAGACGATTTTTGTTATAAACCTCAGAGACTGAACAAGATACAAATTTAACTTCTTATACACCATTTACTTATTATATTGTCATTATTCAAATAAACGATGAAGCAAATTCAAGATGTTTACGAGTGAAAATGTCTTAAGGTTCTATCTCTTTATCTTTTAAGACTGCAGATCCACTATTTCACAAGTTAAAGACGTCCAACCGGTTTGTTAATTTCAACCCAAACTATTAAAAATGTTAAGCCGTTTTGTAAAATACCTGTTATAGAAAAATGATTTTCTATAACATGACTCATATATTTTCAAACTCTGACAAAGAAAAATAATCTTTTCATAAGGCAACGTGTGAATCTATACTCTCTTCTTCAGCAATCCATCAATCACGCTCAATTCGTGTTTAAAAGCCAGCGAGACTAAAGGACCGTCTGATTAGCTGATCTGACGCTAAAACTGGAGCACGGACGTGTAGAAGCTCGGATAAATAAGAAGGTGCCAAATCATTTCACACCTTTAAAGCAAGAAGGTTAAAAAAACCAAAAAACAACTTTGTGCATCGTTAGCATTAAAAGTACTCGTTCAAACTTCACAAGGGAAAACTTTGTCAAGAAGGAAGTTAAAATAAACTTTGCAAACTCACTTTTCTTAATGTAAGAAACACATGAATGTATGTACAGGCGGGGGCGGAGCCAACGCCGGTCCCAGGATTCCAAAACTACATCCAAACACTGTAAACGTGGACGACGTGTTGTTTTCACACCAGGACTGATCCAATATGATTGTACACATTGTATATTAACATTTAGTCATATTGACTGTACATCATATATGTACTGTGTGCATATTTACTCTATATTGACACTTTTACTACATTCAGTATTTCTATAGAATTTAAATCTAGAAGCGTTTTGTGAACTCACCTTTACTGTTAATTCTGGTCACTATCTATCTATCTATCTATCTATCTATCTATCTATCTATCTATCTATCTATCTATCTATCAACAGACAACAGAATCTTAACTTCCATCATTAAAGGTCCCTCAGAATAAAAACGTTTTCATATCGGGTGATATTAACCTGTATCATGAAAGGCTTAAAGGCGAAGAGAGGCACTTTTAACACGCTGAATTAAATAATCGAAAAAATTGTGGCAGTTTGTATGAACGGCGGTGTGACCAGAGTAATTTCAGTGGATCAATCCCATAATGCTTTGCAACGTGAAGCGTCGGTTACAGCTCGTCAGGCTGTCTCATGTGCCACATGTTCGGCACGACTTACATCCAGGACACGTCGGCCAACGTGGTTTCAAAACGAAACATGGAGATATAGAGATTAAAAAAAAAAAAAAAAACGACTTCCAGGAGTCTCTTGTCCCACAGAGATCGTCTCGTTTTGCCAAACGACTCAACGCGAAGCGCCCGGCTGGACTGGGAAAGTTCCCCCGGCCCGTTAGAGACTCCTGAAGAAGCGCAGAGAGAGTTCATAGGTGAGGAACATGGTGGCGCTCATGGGGAAGCCCCTGATGGCGTTGACCGACGCTCCGCGGAAAAACACCTGCAACAGAGAAGGACGTGACGTGAGAACAAGGAGGAGCTGGAAGCGGCAAGGACAATTTCATAATTCAGTATAAATGACTTCCACGTGACCTCGTACCTTCAGGAAGCCGTTATCCTTCTGATCAAAACCCAATATTGTCATTGCTGCGGTCGTGTGGTTATTATTTGCTTGTTCTTGTATTAAAATAAGCTTAAAATAAAGTATTTAGAACCTTTAAACCCGCCCTGTTATAAATCCCCACCTCGCTGTGTGCTAACTTTCACAGAAGAGTCAAAACAAGTTGTTTTTCAGTCGCCTCTGGTTGCCAGGCAACCTCACGGTGATGTCAGGACTCCTTGTTGCCACAGTTTCACCTCCGCTTTACCCCCCCCCCCACCCCACTACCACCCCTGACTTGTTTTTAGAAGATTTAAAGAAGCTTTAATCGGATTTTGTTGAACTTTGAACAGATTTGGCCGTTTGTTTTTAAAGTAAGCTACGAACGGACGTGTTTATTTGCAGCCGCTGCTTTGGATCATATGTTGATAAATTAACACAATAAATGTGAAACAACCTGATTTATTTAGCATGGCCGATCCATCGTATTGTTGTTTATATACAGTTTATATACATAAACACTAATTGTTGCGTACTATGGTAAGCATTGGCGTTTAATACCTGAACTGCAGTAACGTCTCTCCTTTTTTTTTTTCCCCCCCCATAACAATTTCCATTTTCGTCGTGCGAGTCCAGTGCAGTTAAACATTAGGGAATAATGAATTCTGTGCACACAAACGCCGAATCAGAAATGCTGAGCGGCTGGTAGATTTCCAGAAGGAAAATATTTATTCACATTCCCGGTGCGCATTCGTGTGTGTCGGGCTTCACAAACGAACAGCAGCACCAGCTAGTGGGCCGACATGAAAACTACACCGCGCTCAGTGTTGCCACAAGTTTCCGTGTGAATCAGCAGGACGCCTGGAAGCAGCATTTGAACCGGAGCACGAAGCAGCGACGAGGCGACGAAAACAACCCGTCGTAACTCCACCGGCGCTTTTTATAGCGCAAACACACGTTAACGTGTGTCGATGTGGAAAACAGATGTGTGTATGTGTGACTTCGTCATGACGTTTAACTGATACTTCATGTAAACTATTTACTCTTAATGGTATCAATAGTTTTTTTTTTTTTTACTATCAATGCCAATTTTTTTGGTTCTTTATTGCTGTCGGTGATACATTATTGATCATTTGTTATTTTTAACTGGGACTTTATTGGTAGTTTTTGCTCTTAATGGCATTTCATTGATACTGTTTTATGCTCAATGGTACTTTATTGAAACTTTGTTACTTTTGCTGATACTTTATTGATCATTTGTTATTTTTACTGGTAGTTTATTGATACTTAAAAAAACACTTTTATTATTACTTTATTTATGCTTTTCAACTATTTCTGCTACTTCATTCATACCTTTTCACTGTCAGTGGTACTATATTGATACTTTATTACTTTTCCTTTATCGATACTTGTTTACTCTAAATAGTTCTTTAATGATACTTTTGTCCTCTTAATGGTACTTTATTTATACTTTTCATTACATTATTGAGAATTTGTTAAATTTACTGGTACTTTACAGATAAATCAGATATTTTCATTGGTACTTTATTGAAACTTTACTATTCTTAATGGTACTTTATTAATACTTTATTATGCTCAATGGTACCGTTTTGATACTTTAATACTGTTAGTGATACTTAAACACGGGTTATTTAATAACGGCTCCTAATCGATAAACTCCTGTTTAAATAAGGGAAACTAATATGATGGACATAAGGGGTGACAGAGCTGCTAATTCGCTCTGTGTTGCTCCCTGTTGGTTGTTAGCTTTAGCATTAGCCAGCGTTACTGTTGTAACAGTTACTAATTGTCAAATTCTTGTTGAAATACGATAAATGAATGAATAAGATGGGAAACTGAGGTATTTATGTGTATGGCTCCCCGTGTCTGTTGTTATCTTTAGCATTAGCCACGGCAGTGCTTCCGGGTTTTCATCTTCTGACAGTGGATTTTAGACGTTGTACTGACATGATTTTACTGCTCCGGGAACCACCGGTCAGTTATGGAGGAATGTTCTCGTGTTGTTATGGTCACATGGTGCCTTCAGGTCACTCACCTGGACTCCCTCCGTGTTGTAACTGTGGATGATGCAGTGCAGAATGCCCCGGTACTTCCTCTGCAGCTGAGCGTCCGCCTGCATCCGACTCTTCACCACGTCGGCCGGCGTGGCCGTGATCCAGGAGATGGACCCTGAGGAGGAGGAGGAGGAGGAGGAGGAGACCATCAGTGGCCTGACATACAAATGGTTCCTAATGTGTTCAGGTGAAAACAAACAGAGCAGCAGCAATAAAACTAATAAAAATGATAATATAATATAATATAATATAATATAATATAATATAATATAATATAATATAATATAATATAATATAATATAATATAATATAATATAATATAATATGATGATAATAACCCCAATAATAATTATTAATATTACCATTATTAATCATATAATTATTATCATTATGTTTTTTCTTTCACAACTTTCATAACTAAAATAGAAGAAAGAAAAGATTGGAATCATCAAATACATATTTACATAATCAATGTGATCAAACCATTTTCACAAGTTGAGTGATAGCAACAACAACAACAATAATAATAACCATACTAATAATCATAATAAGTTAAGTGGAGGTACGGTATCATATATAAAACTCCCCATGTAATCCGACCACACGCAGCAAAGCGAAAACATTTAGCATCATTATCAACAACAATGAAGATGACAAAATATAAACAGAGTCAATATTTCCAAATATAAATTGAGTGAATTGATCACTGAGTTTAGTTCAGATATTTTACAGATGTCTCATAGGTTAATTACAGGATCAGCTCAATAATACAGCTCCTGATCTCCATTACTGGGAAATGTCTCACAACATGATAGTTTTCATGTTTATGATCATATTTTCAGTCTTCTTATCTTTACGACCTCTGAGTGAGTCAGTTAGTGGAATATTTCAGGCAGAAGTGTGTGAATGTGTATCAGAGGCCGCAAGCGCACTGAAAGATAAACCAAGCGATGGGATGTGTGTGGAGCGGAGGTGGGTTTCAGTTGGAGGTTTGGTTTGGCAGCCTCTCGTCCTGGAGTCGCGTCAGCAAACGTCGGGGCCCCACAGATTTATGAGCCCCCAGCTGATTCCAGCCATTCGGCCGGGCTCACGCGCCGAATGACCCACATCTGGTAACCAACCCCCCCCCCCACTGAATATTCAAGCAGCCCGCAAACTTTCTGCTCCACGTGAACGTTCTCAACGGTTTTCAGCTCTAAACATTGATTTTTTTTTTTTTTCCCTCCATTGTTTGAGATCGAGGTCAGTTCACCAGCCATTTTAGGTCGCATGGGTTCACTTCATATCATACTGGACCAAGTGTCACCCGGCGGTTTACGAGTCAATAAAAACAACGGAAGTAATCGACCGCGGCTGTAAAAGTGCAGATAAAGGACTGTAGTTTTTTTTTTTTTCTCTCCCCAAGCAAACAGCACGAGACGGTTCGATCGGGGGGGAAAAGTGCAGCCTTCACTTCGTGCTCAAACAACTAAAGATCTTAACCCTCAACTTTGAACCGACACCACAACAGAAACAACAAAGTAGATTCTCCTTCAGCAAACTCAAAGCCAGAACCAGAGTCGTTCTTAGTGTGGCTCTTCAGTTCTTGCCCTATAATACTCCAATACCAAATACTTTCAGTACCAGTTATGTCAATATCCAGTATCAGAGGAAGCAGAGCAGATTCTAGTACTGGCCTCAGCATCCAGTAACTGTGCTGTTAAAAGTGAATTAAAAACCAGATGCTTCAAAGTATAAGCCAGATAATGAAGTAATCTCAAGTACTATAGGCAACAAAATATACCCTATGATTGTCATACAACAAAATACATTCTAAGAGACTATAAAAATCTCATACCACAAGTAATCAAGTATAGAATACGGTAACAAAGTAGAATCCAGTACCATAGCTATCAAATTACTCACCAGTACCTTTTGCACAAAAATATAATCAAAAGGCAGAAAATAACAAACGGCAAAGTAGTCACCAGTACCAGAAACCACAAAAAAAGCAGAATGCAGTTTATGACATAGTATCGTAGAATCTAGTATCACTGGAAAAATGGAATTATTGGAATTGCTGGAAAATTCTATTTTATCATGGTCAAATACATTTATATCTACACGTAGTAAAAGTAGCACCTGATTCCAGTACCAGAGACAAAAAAGTAGAATCATGTACTAAAGGCAATGAAATGCAATCCAGTACCAGATAAAAAGCAAATAAAACTAAGACAAACGAGAATCCAGTACTAGAAAAACAGCGCCGGAGATTCTAGTACCACAGATAAGGCAGCATGACTTGGTGCAGGAGCACAGAAAGCAGTATGCAGTATCAAGAGTGTGCAAAGTAGAAACTAGTACCAGAGGAAATAAGAATATATTCCAGTAGAGACACTTGTACCCAGTACAAAATAAACTATAACTCAGTTACAGTGTTAGATGAACAGAAGTCATAAGCAGAAACAGTGAATGATGGGAAATCCAGAACCAGAGGCAACAGAGCAGCCGAACTGCAGATGATGATATTTGATAACTTGTAGAGGAACACGACTCATGAGCCCTTCCTCTTCGGCGGAATCCCAGGAAGTGGACTGAAAACCTCCAGAATAAAGTGCACAAGTACCTGCGAGGCCTCCGGCCATCCAGATGGCAAAGGGGTGCGGGCTGGATATGTGTTCGGGGGTCAGCAGGTTGCAGAAGAGGGTGTACGGGATGAAGTAAAGCATGTATCCGGGGACGTCCCTGAGGACCATGGCCCCGGCCCCCCGGTACAGACCCTGGAGGCCCTCGGTCTGCAGGATGCTGCTGATGCAGTGGATGGGGCCCCGGTAGGCCTGCTGGTTCGGCAGGCGGAGCGAGCGCATGCGGATGTTGTTGCCGCCGCTCGACACGTTTCCAGCGAACTGCAGGTTCTCTGCGAGGCACGAATCACGAGATCAGACGGTGTCGAGATAAATCGTCACATAGTTCACATAAAAAGAAGCAAAAAAGACGGACTTTAAAAAACTAGAGTGCAGAGTTTGGACATGCCGTCCAGAGTCAAAAGATTTTTTGATATTTGACGTAGAAAAGACAGGGACCTGGTTTAAATACCACTGGAAATGTACTAATATTCCATACACACAAGATAAAAAAAACTCATTTATATCGTCTAAAAGTCATCTATGGTAAACAACCTCATGATTGTTTCAATTATTACAGTTTTAATAAGAGATTTGTGACCCTTACTTGTGCGGACACGACTAAACTGTCTTACGTCGATGATTAAGCTGTTTTTAATGACTGAACTGCAGTGACCTCAACCTTTATAGATTTATTGATCAACCTTCAAACAACACAACCGCATTTATGGCCTTCTATCAGCAGCTATAAAATGAATCAAACGGATTGTGGGGGACACACTGCACCCTCCGGGAGGTAGTTGGCGGAGTCTGAAAGGCTCACTGCGTCTTAAGCGGAGGACAGTGTGTTCCCACAGGAGAGGTGAGGAGAAATATTTCCCCATCGTTGACACTGATGTGATACATATTTGCGGCGGGAGTTAACTTGATGACGAAAACTTGTTCCGCGCAGGCGGCGTTTCTGTCCGAAAGCAGTTGCTAGTGTCTGATTGCTTCCATGGCGGATAGCTTGCAGCTACAGTGACGTCTCAATGTCAATGACGTTCTTCATGCCTGGCTAAATAAAGGTTAACTAGAGCGACACTCGGTAGAGCGCAGACCTTCACCAACGCCACATTGGTGTGCAGAACCGAGATAGCATCACTCGCGCGATAGCCGTTAGCTCAAATCGATGCTGACTATGCAGGTGAGGTAGCAGCATCAATGTGTAAAACACTGAGGAGGCTGCGTCTCCATGGCGACAGATCTCCTTTGTTCTCCTCCATGAGGTGCCTCTCTCGTCCGCTTTGTATGGTTACATTTTCTGTCAGTTTTTTGAGATTCATTTGGAAACGGTTAGCCGCTAACGTCCCAAAATCTAATCGATTGGTCCTTGGATGATGAGAAATGATGCCTGACAATTTTATGCAATTCAGGTGAGTACCTTTTGCGAAAAGTTGGTAAACTACGTACATACGAATAAATAAATACAAGCAGACAAACAATAATATACATAGATGATTTCCTTCCTTTTCTTCTTTTTAACTTTAGTTGACAAGTCATCATTCATGTCAGGAGTTTTTAGACTTTAAAAAAAAAATCTAAACTGTCTAACAAATGTCCACCACCAGCAAACTTATCCCCAAATATTATCAAGTATATAGGCAGATTATCTGGGACTACAATCACTACAACCATTCAGTCCAATAGTGAGAAAGCTTGGGAGCCATTTGCATTGGGAATCATTGGAACGCTTGACCAGATATCTATGTGGTAGCCTCACAACTAACTGGGACCAGAAAATATAAGCAAAACAGACAAATAAATCCTGAATAATTCACATCCGAGTTTTGACCTTTATCTCGCCGTACCTGTCTGGAGACTCTGAGTCTGCATCTGCAGTCTGATCTTGACCAGATCCACCGGGGCTCCCAGACCCACCGACACCAGGCCCGTCACCATGCTGGCCACCGTCAGGTCCAGCAGCCCACAGGGGTGGCGCCCGTCGCCGTAGCGATACTTGCTTATGAGTCTCTGAGTGTTGCTGAAGCACCCGAACACGACCGAGTTGTAGAGCGTGATGGTCGCCAGCGGGAAGGACAAGCCCTTAAAGAAGCCCATGGCCTGAGAAGCGGGTGGGGTGGGGGGTGGGGGGGGGGGGGGGGGATACAAGTACACCAAGGTCAAGCACGAGACAACAACTATTAAATCAAGTCGCATAAACGCTTCCCATACATAGCAACAGAAATGTCGAACCTGAATATAAGCCACACCCACCAAATTTAAAAAGGATAAAAAGATAGAAAAATGTTTATGTTTCAATTGTTTTTTAGGATTTCTTTGGTTGACAATGGGTGAGTATTGCACAGAGCGTTGGCAGTTGAAGTGCTAAAGCTAAAGTTGTAAACTGTGTATTTTGTCGTCTGACCACAACAAATTCTGGTTGCAGTGTCATGCACACATCCGATCGAGACCTCAACTAAAAGCGCAACAGAAAATTCAGAGTCAAATAAATTTGACGCCACCGCTTTGGCGCCCCCTCTGGTGCAGCGCCGCATGTAGCGCATATCTGCTTTAAACAGCGGCAACAACTACAGCTGGCAGGTAAAACACTAAAATAGCGACAAAAAAAACACAAAACAAAAGAAGTCTGTTGTAAATTGTAGTTGCGAAACATCAGATATGTTTTTTTTGAAAAGTAAAAAATTGCGGCTGCAGACATAATTTATTCGGTGGAAGATTGAAGATTAGTGGCTCTTTTGTTCATAAAGCTTTTAGTTCTCTAGTCTGGATCTTCCAATCCAGAGAAATCCACCGCGAGTGATCCTGCCAGTACCATAGCAACATCGATAACAACACAACATAACAGAGTGATAACAACATCAGAAATATAGATTATATAGTTTATTAATATAGCACTTAGCAAAGCTTTACATTGTTTAAAAAAAAAAAGTACATTAATGAAATAAAGCAATGAAATAATCAAGTTTTCTCGTTGTCGGTTTCAGAAGTTTGAAAATAAATAGAACAAAACAACAGAGACGGAAAAACACAAGAGATTCGAACCATCCCAACTTAACTGTGACCTGCCAAGTATGCAATGAGAGAAAGATACCGGCAGCTGCTGCCAAATGTTTTGGAGTCTCTTGTTTGGGGGAAACGTGGTGTTCCAGCAGCAGGGGGGATCGATGCAGCTCGCTCTCAAACACAGCTGTTCTCTGACCGAATAAATAACTTGAGACGAGGCGAGTCGGAGCCGATCCACCGCAGCAGGAAACAAGAGGGGCTGAAGGCAAACTTCAACAATGAGACACCTTTACTGTGTTTAAACTAGGGCTGCAACTAACCATTATTTTGCTAATTGATCAACCTCTACATTATTTTTGCGATTATTCGATTAATTGTTGTCTTTTTCTAAATCAATTTTTTTGCCTTTTTTTAACCAGGTAAGTTATTAAGAAGATATTTTCCTTATTGTGTATTGTGCATTTTACAGCATTGTGAGATTAATTAATGGTTAATGAGGAATGATTGAACACAAATATAAGCTGCTGTCTCCACCTCGTCTCAGTTTGAAGGTCCTGTGTCTTTTTTTTTGTGGATTTCGATTACAATGTTTCCACACTTTGGATGAAGTTTCCTCTCCTGATGTATCACTTTTCCCTCTTTTCTTTGGGCCGCCGCGACGTGACGCAAAAAAACAAAACAAGGTCATTCACCAGTGCGGCCGGCGGGAAACATGGCGGCCAAGCAGCACAAATGCTTCAATGTTTGGTTGCATTTCATGAGAAAAGGACGACAGCAGGGCAACTTGGAAAATGGATGTTTGATCAAAGGGAGAAACATTTGCAATGTTCCGTTTTCGATTTGCTCCAGAGGGAATTTCAACCCAGCAGCCGTCTTGGCACTGCAGGTTTCGAAAATGGAATCGCAATCATAAAAATCCTATCAATTCCCATCACTATAAGTGCAACATAATCAACCAGACGGCAAAGCATCGTGATGTCATTGTTGTTCTTATTTCACACTCAACGATAAATCCTGACGCATTGATCTCCCACGTCATGGTTTTAGGCAGCGAGTCGTCCAGCCGTCATTTGGACGTTAAATCTTTGGAAAAGATGATGGACGTGTTGCTAAAAGCCACTGAAATACGTGTATAACGTCCGTCACCATTTGTCTAACTTTGCCTTTATTCATCTCTTTTCACAGAAATATAGTGAATTATCGGCCGCTGTACACAACCCACTGCTGACTTCCGGTTTTGTATTACGCCCGGTAATGAGCTACGCGATTGGTCAGTTGACACCATGTGGGAGATACGTTTTGAAAGGCGGCATGTGATTGGTTCGTAATTCTCTGACTGATCCTGGTGAAGACGGAGGAGGAATTTCCTGTCCAAGATGCTGAGGAATTATATCTGCAGAATCCACACGGGTAGTTTTAATCATATGGACCTATGATCCAAAATTAGAAAAGGAAATATATTACTTTTGAAGCAACCCCCCCCAAAAAAACAAACAAACAAAAAAACTAACTAAAACAACAATTTCTGCTTAAAACCATGTCCCACATTATCCCACACAAACATAGTCTTTGTCCCACATCTGGTGAGTTTAGATCTGATCAGCAGATGTACGAAGCAACAAATAACTCCTTTCCAGGGACCCTTTTTAAAAAAAAAAGAGGGACGGTTTATTGGAGGGAAATTAGTTTGAAACATCCCATGTGCGTGCATAACTTTAAAAACTTTTACTATTTCAATCTGTGGACTGAAACAGTTGAACAGTCTAAATAACCAGACTGTTGTGATGTTAGGCGTGTTATGTGCAGATTATATAATTTAAATGGAATCAGTGGGGTCTTTGAAGTACTACGTTACTTTTAGTGTATTTTGGTGAATTATGTGCATGTTGGTGTATTTGTATTCCCGCTCACCGATTCCTTCCTGTAGATGGTGAGGACGCAGTGCGTCAGGTTCTTGTAGCCTTTTCCCGCCTGAAGTCGAGTCTGCAGGGGGGAAAAAAACCCACAAACACAACCAGAGTTACAGGACAAAGTCACCTCTTGATCAGAATCCGGGTCATGATTTTATTCATGTTCTCCTGCTTGAACATCACGACACCCAAATGTTAACCGAGCACATTTTTAAAGGGAGGCTCGCAACTGTAATCATTTACAAATTCTCCTAAATGTCACTTTATCAAGAAAGCAGTTACTGTGTGTGTGTAATCATTTGCACCGAAGCTGTGGAATTCTCCTCCCCTTCAGATCTGTGGAATCCTGCGCTACTTTTAAGAAGCAGTTGAAAGCATTTCTATTGAGGCAGGCCTTTGACCCGCAGCCACTCAATTTTACTGTTCTTTTGTTTAACTATGTATCTTTTTCTGCCTTCTGTATTTTTACTGAGCTTATCTCTGTTTTTTTTGTTTTTTTATTGCTGTAAAGCACCTTGTGACTCCTTGTCTGTGAAAGGTGCTATAATAATAAAGTTCTATTCTGTTGTATTCTATTTGCAAATTACTATTCAAGTACCAAGTGATATTAACATAATTTCCTAATTAACATCAGGAAGCAGATCGCCCAGACGAAATTAAAAAAGTTTAATTAAAAGCCAAAGATAATGCTATCAAGTATTGCGATGAATGCAAACACATATGCAGATGATGTTAAAGTCTTTGTGCTTTGTCAGCTTGATTTGATTGTTGGTTGCAGATCAAACAGTGCTGGTGTGAACGTGCGCTTAGACTTGTGTTTCTTTATTTCCCACGAGCAACACTGCCGGGACCTCGGTAACAATAAATGTGGGATATATTGAACAATATGAATAAAATAAAGGTAAAAAGATCATTGGGAGTACCTTCACCGTGTCGAGCGGGTGTCCGACCACAACGCTGGAGGCTCCTGAAATGCATTAGAGGAAGAGGAAAGATTTTATACAGATTTTATATAACAGACCGGAGAGGTAAAACAAGTCGAAGGACTTGTTGTGTTGCAATTGCAGATTCATGAAAAACAGGTGTAAATTGTCAGAACAATCCTGAAACAAACTCCAATATTAAATTACTTGCAGAGCTAACTCTCCTCGAATGACTAAAGCTACAGAGATAGAACAAACCAGACACAGAGAACAATATATATAATGTTATAAAGATAGAATATAGAGACAAAACTACAGAATAAGAGAATGACAGAACAATAAAAGATACAGAATGTGCAATGGAGGGAGACCAGTAGTTCAGAAGAATTAGAACAGAGACATAATATGATGGAATGGTAGGTAGGACACATCAAATGGCGGACAAATAACGATAGGATTGATGGACAGAGCTCTAAAGACAAAATGACAGAACGGAGATAAGCGGTTCTGAACAGACAGAAAACATTCAGGACTTCAGTGGGCGGCCATGATGGGGCCTCACTGCTAACAGGAGCCATTGTGCTCTTATTAACATCCTGTTCCCGCAGCTCCCAGTGACGCCTCAATGCACACAAATATGCGTCGCGCAATCTATAACCGAGGAACCGACAGGCAGCCGGGTGTTCCTCCACAGCACAGACCCAGACCCAAAACAACAGCAACAACAACAACAATGTCGATCTGCTCCAACGGAGAAGAACTGAGAGGCTGTCACAGTTTAGTGTTTACAGTGGTTCTCCTGATAGCAGGAGCAGAGAGGGGCTACTACAGGAACCTTGTCCTGCGCTGTTTGTATTTGAGAACACGAGAGAGCAACTGACTGTCGTAGCAGCACACGTTCAGTTGTTTTTATAGGACTGTCCCAGGTTTTTTGAGTCGCTCCTGACTGTCAAGCGATCCTGTAGTAAGATGGAAGAGCCAGATTCCGTCTTTAAATTTACTCAAATTAATAATTTAACCGCGTTTTCACACGTTAGCATCACAGCTCGTAAGTCCACACTGTGGATTTTTGCACAAGCTGCTCACGCACATTATCATTTTCGAATGTTCGCATTGCAGCTGCTCACTTCCCGCTATATAGCATTTTCCCGTGTTAGCATCCCATTTTGATTTGGTGGCGGTGATAACTGTCACAATTTTCACACGTTAACAAGAAAGCTGCTAATTTAGCATTAGAACTCCCCGTCATCATCCATACAGCTGTTCATTAAAATAAAACTTTATTTGTCTCACATGGGAAAAATTAACTAGCACAGTGGTGCCACATTGCATAACGGATATAAAAAAACCATTATTATTCACTTCTGTCATCTCTATACACACATTAACTTTCCGGCTGTTAACTCACTGTCAATTGTTTTTTTTTTTAGAGCTGCTTGCTTGATTTGTTTTTACCGAGAGAATATGAAACCAAAGCTCCTGGCAGTTGTGAGCACAAATGTTTACGTGTGAATCAGGTCACATTTGGTTTCATAATCTCCTCGAATATCAATGAAGTTCACCACTGATCCTCCAATTCAGTTGAACTCTGCTTGTCTGAAATACATGATTTCACTGTGAAATTCTAGAGCGTTTATAATAAACGCTCTCTTTTCTTTGATTTTCAATAAAGAATTAAAGCAACTGGAGGTAAAATCAGATAATCTCTGAATATTAATACACAATGTCTGACTGAAATTGACTTATCATTCAAGTGAATGTGATTAATATAAAGATTTAAGATGTTTCTTGTGGGAAAAACAGCCGTGTATTTTGCCTGAGCATGCAACACATGTAAGACAGTGTAAAAATAATCTATATCTAGTGCATAAAATACAAACAAAACCTCTTGGGGACAAGAAAACAAAAAAAAATAACAAACTTGTTTTAAAGTTCAATAGACTCAGCGGAGTTTTAAATGCTCTGTTTAACTTATTAATTTTTTTTTATTAATTAACTATTTGTAATTTGTATATAAATTAAAGTTTTGAAATCCTATAAGTGCAGGTTGGAACAGTGAAAATGTCTTAGTTTAGTTTTATTAAAGGGATTCATTTAAGTAGTCACCAAATAAAAGTTGTCTTTTTGTCAATATTGAAGCTAAAATGCTGTTTTCAACCAAAAAATACATCCAAAAAGTTGATTTCTGTGAGTTTCTGTTGTTTATGAATTTCAACATGCAGTAACAGCGCCCCTCGCGGCCAAATCCGTCACTGCAGTGAGAATTGCTCTTTAAACCAAGTTTTTATCATCAAAACATTGAATAAATCCTCAATCTGCAGCATGGGAAAGTACATTTGAGTGTGTGAAATGATTTAAAGTCGAGTTTAATTGAATTTCAGTTCGACAACAGAAGAGATGAGCTGTTTTTGCGTGGAGAAAGAGGAACGGCACCCCTCAGTCGCTTTTCTGGGGAGACCCTCCATTGTTGACACAGTGCATGTGGAGGCAGGAGAAACACACTTTTGCACAAACACAGACTCCACGTTCATGACAAGACAATCGTCAGCCTGAAATAAAGAGTTCGTCCTCTCACCTCCGATCCATCCTGCGATGAAATCGTCCAGATGGAAGCTCGTTGACTTTGGCATCACGACTCTCCGCCGCGTCTCTCATCCGACAACAACAACGACCAGAAATAAAATAAATAATGCGCAGAAAATCCTCCGACGCGTCCGCTGCCTGCGCTTTTGATCGTTCTGAGGAGAAATTCACATTTTAACCCGTTTTTGATGGAAGAAAAAAAAAAAAAAAAAAAACCAACAACAGTTCCAAAGAGAGGGGGGCGGAGGAGGCAGCCAATCAGGACGCCACACGGCTCTGACGAACAGAGGAGCCAACCAATCAGCGGAGAGCAAGCCAGCAACCAATCAGAGTGCCGAGATGGAAATGAGCCATGAGGAAAATTTTAAAGAAACAACATAAACATCGTGCGTCCTAAACAAATAAACACATAAACACATAAATAAATAAATAAATAAATAAATAAATAAATAAATAAATGAATGAATGAATGAATGAATGAATGAATGAATGAATAAATAAATAAATAAATAAATAAATAAATAAATAAATAAATAAATAAATAAATAAATAAATAAATAAATAAATAAAGTTAAACTATTTTCAATTCAAACTGATTGTGAGAAATGGGTGAAGAAATAAATAGATAATGGTACACATTTATGTGCAAAAATGTTAAATTAACAGAGAATTATCTTAGTTTCGTTATTTTTTTTCTCTAATATTAACTCAAAATAATAATTATCATAAGTCTCTATGATGTGGAAGATAATGTGATGCATTTTGTACACAGTAACATTTTAAGTAAAAATCCGATTTTTGTTTGACCATTTAAACTAGGTTATTAAATACAATAAGACAAGTTGGCAGCAACTCATGATACAGCAATTCTGAAGACATTCGATAATACAAAATCCTTGTAAAATTGTGTTTATAGATATGGAATTCTACAGAACATTGTATCAAATGTGCTGTAAGAATAGACTTCCTTTAAAATGGACTTATATCTGCTCTACTTTGTTATCTGAATGTTTTGTGATAGCGCTGTGTAAACTCTGTGATCTGGATATGCGTTCCATTTGATAGTGACGATCATCATGATGATGCAGGGCGAGGCTCCACAGAATACCTCAGAAAAACACATACACTCATACAGTTATAAATACAATCGTCAGTGTGACTCTCATGTGTGTAGAATGAACAAGCTTATCTCAAATCCTTCTCAAATAAATATCTCAAATATAAAACACCACAGGGAGTATAGGAACACCTCGACAACAAGCGTCTGATGCCGCCAGTAGGTTCTCTGTTTATTTTGAAAGGATTAACAGTCATTTGAACCTTTTATAACTGGATCTCTAACGCATGATAAACTAACATAACACCTGCAGATCCCTTTAATTGCCATTACTGCTGTGACTCTCCAATCAGTCGACTCGCCCATTTTACTAACTGACTGAGTGAGATCCTCTCTTTTAAATGAAAGTTTCCAAACGACTAAAAAAAAGTGTCATCAAGGTTTTGTCCCCATTGAAACTTTTGCACTGGGACAACTTTTGCAATGAAAACAGACACTGGTGACCCTTCTTGTTCGCTGCCTCACAGGTTTCTTTAAAGTTTAACTTATAGTTCATTATAGTCCCCAGATATTCAGAATGATAACACTTGTTCAGTAGTTTGTCCATTGACGATGGTGAGATTAGGTGTATTTGTGTTTTTCCTGAACTTACCATTGTCTCGTCAGTAGTTTTTAGTGTGACGAGCGCTTCGAGTCAAAGTAGTATTGAAATAAATGCTAAGCTATTAAAGTAAAAGTTAAACTGAGAACCGTTCCTGTGTGGAGGATTCATGTTCTTCCTACAGTCTTAAGTGTGTTTCAGGTTGTAAGTGCAGGTTAGTGTAGATTAGTGTGTGTGTGTGTGTGTGCGTGGGTGGGGGTGCGACACGTGCACTCACGTGTCAGAGCGTCACGCCCCTCCACTCGTGATAACAGGCAGATAACGGAGAACACACTTGTTCACACTTTCTGGAAAATTACCAGAAGCCAGCAGCGTGAGCAGATAAGCAGAACAACACAAACATTCTTTTCTCGTAATAAAAAAAACTCCATTTTGCCCTTTTCAGGCCGAAGAGCAGAACAAGAGGGAGGATTTCCTGAGAACTCTCACAATTTTTCTTCTCATTGATTTGTTTTGTTTTGGGTTTTTTTCCCCACAAATGTCCAGCAGAGGCCAAATGTCTGTGAACAATCTGAGTTTTCTGCATAATAACATGCAGAAGTTACACACGAAAAAAAAACCCAATCTTGCAATACAAATTACTTTTGGTTTCATCAGTACTTTTCCACTTTGTGAAGTACAATGTAATCTATTTCATTAAGTTATGAGTGTTATAAGTAGCAAAACATAAAGAATCACAGTAGTAATTGTAACTTTGCATACTTGTTGATGAAAATGTTTTTGTATTTGAGATAGTTTGTTTTTACTTCTACTTAAATACAGATTACATCATGTACTCTACTTGGTTACTTTTCTAGTTGTGAGGCCGAAAGGTAACAAATGATCAATAAGCCATTATGAGTACTTTTCCAAATATGTAAGTTTAAATATTTTCGAGAACAGGGTACGGTAATCTGTAACATGTAACTGTTATAAGGAATTGAAGTTACTTTACTTTACTCTCATTTGTGTTATTAACTAGTATTTGTAGTCTTCTGAGTATGCCTTGTATGTACTTTTGTTGTTATCTAAACTCAATTTTGACAATATAATTTATTACTTTAAAACTCGAACGATTGTAAATACTCATGTTATTGTCAATAAGTAGTATTTTCAACTCCTTGTATTGAACTACAGACTACATCACAATCTACTTCATTACTTAAAAAAAAAAAAAAAAAAAAAAAATATATATATATATATATATATATATATATAAAAATACTCACATTGCTACTTTTAATTTTAGATATTGTGGGAAATTCTCTGAAGAAAACTCTGGTCCAGATCAAACAAAGAAATGTGAACTCGTCCTAAACCTGCTTTAAAAATAAGTAACACTATACACTTTAGAGTACCCTGTAATTTTACTTAAGGTAGTTTTTTCACCCCCACAATACCAATTGTTTTCATACAGTGTAATTACTCACACTTTATACTCACAGTTTAAAATGTACTTTTTATTATTTGTTATATTTTGTATTTTTACTCAAACCAATCTTTTTAATCGTGTACCAACGGGGATAAAGGTAAATACAAGTAATCTCATTACTGTAGTTCAGGAATATTGGAGGCTGTGGTTGCGCCTCGGCAGCCCAGAAATAGGATTGGGGGCGCGAGGTAATCTGGGGTGAGTGAGGGTGGTCGCTGTAACATTACACTGCTCCATAAATAAAAATATGCCCCCGGAAAGCTGAAGCTGCTGGATCAGTTTCCTGAGAGAAACTGTTTACATGATGTCACTTTTAAACACGTGGTCTGATTGTCTAACGTCTTTTAATCCCATTTTAATTCTACAATCTGAGATACTTTCGTTCTGCGTCGATCCCACGTTTACTTTTGCTTAATGATGTCACATACCTACGTCATTGTCCGGCCGTTCACCACCCCACCTCCATTTATTTACCCGTACACTCTCTGAGAGCGGAACCACGCAACCGATTTGGTTCGCTTTGCTGTAGCGCGGAGTGGAAATAAGGCCTTGGAGCCTGCGAAGGACTTGAGACTGGGGCGGAGGCTCACCTTCCAGCATGACAACGAGCCAAAACACAAACCCGGAGCTACAATGGAAAAGCAAGACCAAAGCATCTACATGTGTGAGAATGAACAAGTCGATGTCCAGACATTCATTCTATTGATAATCCCTGGAAATTGTTGTTCACAGATGCACCTTGTCCAATCCGGTTCCATGACTGTCATGAAATCATCTTTATTAGTCAAAGAAATGTGACCACACATGGTAACGCATCTAGATAATACATGAGATAACGTAAAAAAAAAAAAAAAAGAAGCTTGTCTGATGGAAGGTGAAGATTTCTCGATGAAAACTAATTCACTTCAGTTAAAGAGAGAAAGTGGGACGATTTCATGAAAACCTGCCGGAGCTCGTGTGAGGTTCTATACATAGAGTGAGCTTTCTGTATCACATTTCACACGGGGGAGGAACTCAGCAGACAGAGGTGAAACGCATTTTCCACGATTAGATGCAACGATGGTGACGAAGCAGGAAGGACTCATGTGCAGCAACGCAGAATAGACAAATGAGTATCCAAGGTAAAAGAGGAAAGGAAACGAAAGCGGGAAAGACACAGGTGAGACTTTATAAAAGACACAGAATAGGAGACTTCCCAATTGATCCGGACAATATTCCCTACAGGAAGCATGTATAATGTGAAAACTATGGGTCCTAACACACAATCCTGTGGAACTCCATAGTTTAGGCTGAGCTGAAGAGTCGTCATTAACATGAAGTGGAATCTATTTGATAACTATGATCAAAGCCAGTTTTGTGCTTTGTCTTTTAATCCTGGTGAAATGTTCCAGTCTGTGTCGGAGGATGTTATGATCAGTAGTATCAAATGTACCAAACACTCAAATAGACTGATTGTACAGAAACGGTCCCACATCTAACTTGCTTGAACTTTTTCCAGGATTTTACAAATAAAGGGAATTATTGGCCTGCAACTTGTTAAAACACCTGGATAAAGCTGGAGTTAAAAAAAAAAAAAACCTAGGCTAAACTTTACGTAAATGCAATTTATAGAATTGAAAATGATCTGAAACACATTAAGTACTGAGTACACCCACAGAGTGAAATGTCACAGAAATGTAAGAGGATCATGATACAGTTTTGTAACATATATGAGAAAATGCAGTATTATATATTAATTTGTCTAATGTAGTGTAATTTTTATTTACTTTGCTGCTTTTACACAAACTTTGAATGCACACATTTTTTACGCACACGTTGAATCTGGTGCTGTTACTGACTGTTTGAGTATAGGAGGTGAGGAAATAATAAAAAATTCAGTAATGTTGACTCAACATTACAGAAAAGCAAGTCGTCAGTGACTCTGTGAAATGTGTGTGTGTGTGTGTGTGTGTGCGTGTGTGTGTGTGTGTGTGTGTGTGTGTGTGTGTGTGTGTGTGTGTGTGTGTGTGTGTGTGTGTGTGTGTGTGTGTGTGTGTGTGTGCGGCGTGTCCTGATCCTGGCTCCTGATTGGTCGCCGGCGACAGGTGTGGCTGACATGGAGGGGTTCAGACTGAAGGACGCTCAAAGATCAAAGATCACACACCGTGGAGTGAAATCTCTGCCAGAGAAAAACATTTCAGGTTCAGATCTTCACAGATACGTTTTTGTTTTTTAAAAAAAAATGTAAACACAAATATTTCTCATGTCAATGCAAAAATTATAAAATGTGTGTTTTCCTTCTTACAAAGTTGTTTCTATGACAACCTGTCAGGTTAATGCCACTTGTTGCTATTCGTTCATAAATCCAGATTAAAGAGCATCTTCCTCCCAACAACTGATGTTACTTCAAGTAACGTCCAGATTTAAAGTATTTTCCACGCAATGCTAATGCCTCAGCTAATGCTAACACTAAAATAACACAGCTATGTGCACAATGTTAAGGCGAGACACTAAAGTGCAACACATATACTGTATTTTATGGACGAGCTTGTAATCGCAATGCATTTGTCGGTCGAGCTACTTTTAATTTGCAGCTCTTTAGAGAAATAACTGCACTACTTTATAAGTCACTATGATCCTGTGGCTGCACACACACACACACACACACACACACACACACACACACACACACACACACACACACACACACACACACACACACACACACACACACACACACACACACACACACACACACACACACACACACACACACACATAAAACCCGTGTTCCTGGAATCCCCACATCACAGAGGGTAGATGTTTTTGTTGGGGGCATCAGAAAGTTTGAGTCACGTGACGTTTGATTCCAGCGTCATTCAGCGTCGGTTGATCCCTCATGATACGTCATGATCAGACGCATGAACTTTTCCCCTGATTTCACCAAAAACTAAAGCAATAACCTTCAAACCTGATTGTAGAAGGTGGAACTGTGTTGCCATGGTAACTTAAGACAGAGTCAACCGGCAACCATAGACTTATGGCAACCACAGGAGGCTACAGCGACTGGATTTCTGCTATTTATTTACCCCCGGTTTTCCACAAATTCTAAACTATTTTTTTTTTAATTCTGAGGAACTGATATTGAATCCTGTCAGTGTAGATTTGAATGGAATAAAATGGTTTGGCGAAAAACAGACACAAAGTTACGAGTGTTAACATCTGCAGGTCGCTGCTCTTAACCTGGAACATGTGGTCCAGACACAGAGCAGCAAGCAGAGGAAAGAAAACATCAGCCAGTCCCTCATAACTGGATTCTACCAACTCTACCTGCTGTTCAAACACGACCTCTCACCTCATGTTCATACTCAATAAGTCCAATATTTCCCTCTGCGCTTGAACTCGGGCCTCAGACTGGTCTGTGTTTGTTTTCTCTGAAGAACCGTCGCCCCCGTGAGAACACACCGAGGTCACGGCTGTGCAAGTACACGTTTTTCAGGGTTTTTTCGGGGTATTTCAGCAGAAAAAGGACAAATAAACGAGACGTATGAGGTCACAGTGGTGTTTTTGTGACGCGTTAGCATGTGACTGTTGGTTCCAGCTCAAGCCGTGCCGGTCCGAAAACTTCAAAAACAAACACAACCCAGTAGAAAACAGTTGAAAATTTGTTTTGAAAACTGTCCAAGCAACGGTTAAGAAAAAAAACAACAACAAATAAAAAACAACTTGAAATACTCTTCAACTCAATTCGATAATTATTCAATTAAGTTTGCTGTGGTTCCAGCGGAGGCTGTATGCTAAATTACTTTGATTTTCTTGATCAACGTTTGGACCAAATGTGTTCTTTTTACTATGCTGTTTGACGGCTCTGTAGCTCCGACTAGTGGCCGGCAGCAGCATGACACTGCCAGCCACTCGAGGTTTTACTGTACAACCCAACTCGATTAGTCGGCTAAATGGTTGAAAGTTCGGCTTCTTGCTCGTCGGCAGTTGAAATATTGACCAGTTAATGTTTTATTCGTGTGCAAGGCTGTGCAAGTGTCATGCTGCTGCAGTGAGAAACAGCTCGACGTGAGAAGATAGAACAGCTCATCATCAAAATAACAAAAGAACATTTAAAAATAATATGCAAACATAAACCGAGTCATTTGAAATCTGAAAGAAACTCAGTGAACGTGCAGCAAACAATTACTGTCGAGCAGATAGAAGGAGTCTAAACGCCAGTCGGCATGTAGATTAATGTGATTCAATCTTGCTGAAGCTTAAAACAGGTAACAAACAAACAAACAAACAAATCCCGTGAATCAGCAGAGTTGAAGGCGCCGATGATCCAGAAACATCTAGAAACAAGAGAGTGAAGCTGTGTGACAGGAAGCAGAGCCGCCGAGTGGACAGTAGGGGGCAGGAGAGGCTCATGTAAATAGCTTTAATGGTTCCTTTGTCCTTTACAATGTCACACACACACACACTTCCAGGCATGTAGTATAGAGTAGTTTTGGTTGCGGGCAGATTTCTTTCTCCATAATCGTTTTTTTTTTTCTCTCTCCCTCCTCCTCAGTTTGCTCTCAGGTGTGATCCACCTAATCGTCTACACCTGTGGCTCGTCTTGTCCAATCAGTGCTCCTTATAAGAGGACCGGAGACAAAGAGGCTGCTCATTAGAGCCTTGTCTGCTGTGCTATGCAGAGTTTAGACGTAGTCTGGGTGTGTTTTTTTCCTGACATTCTTTATGTCACGTAGAGCATCTGAATGGGGTTCTTAAATTGGCAAGTCAGTGCGTGGCATTGTTGATATATAATAATAATACTTTTGATTTATAATGCACTTTACATTAAAGCAATCTCAAAGTGTTACATGAAAAATTATTTAAAAAACACAACATAGACATTTTTCTTTTTAAGAGGGAGGTTTCTACTACTTGTTTAAAAGCATCTGTAGCCTGTGGGGCCCTCTGGTGGTCAGGGAGGGCATTCCATAGTCTTTGGGCAGCTGAGGAGAAGAGAAGCCCGCGACTACTCCGTTGATGAAGTACAGCTTACTTCTCGCTTCCAATGTGTTCAGAAATACATTTCTCTGAACCGTTTCACTAATAAAAGAGAAAGTTTGCGTCTGAGCCGTGATGCCGGTTTGGTTTTAACTGCAGGAACCGACAGCTTCGAGTGATGCGTTCAAGTGCATCACGGAAGTCCGCCCTCCAGTATACTAACGAGCTGCGGGGCAAATACAGTAGCGACGTTACTTGCTAAACATGATTAAAATGGGACGTATTGTCATTACTAGCAAGCGGGAACATGCATCACTCTCTTCGCTGAACTCCTTGAATAATTCTTGTAGCCGAAGCGGACATGTTTTAAGATTGGCGAACACCGTTCCTCATCCCGCTGGTGTTTTTTGCATGTTGAGTTTAGTAACGATGTTATATTTTGATTTCGTATTCCCTGTGCATCACAACTTTCTCTGTGCATATTAGACACATCAGGGTGCTGCTGTGCTGGACAATAAAATATTCCATCTCCCACTTTTCTTTCAATTGTCTCGTCGCCAACTTTACTCTTCACGACAGGTTTAAAAAAAAAAAAAAAAAAGACATGACAGGAGCAGGATAGATTTTCATTTCACTTACTTGGTGTCACATCCTCCTCCTCCATTAATCACACTTACGCGTGATGTATTCCGTGACATCGGAACTCTTAAAACCAACATTAAACACAATAATTACTTTCTGAAGTACATTTATGATGGAGAAAGTTACATGTAATTCTAAATATTTACTATAAGAATGTATAAATATAAATATTTACTTTGAGAATTTAAACCCCCGGTATGTATATATATATATATATATATATATATATATGTGTGTGTGTGTGTGTGTGTGTGTTACTCTTTATGTGTGTGTGTCATTAAAAATGGTATCATAGAAACATCGTCATTTAAAATGTTGGTTTGTCAAACAGAAGGAAAAACGTTTGGTCCAGCAGAAGCTCACAGCTCCGCCTCTCCTCTCACACTGTAAACACACACTAATCCACTTACAGTCAGTCCGTGGGTAAAGTTGTGCTGTTCGGATTTGAACGTGGGGCTCCTCGCTGGTCTTTAACAATAAAGCTGATGTGGATAATTAGAGGAGGGACGCTGGGCTCCCTCTGATGGGATTATACTCCCGACAAATGTGGATTTTTATGCTCATCCGCAGCCTCACGCCTCCAACAAAAACAATAATTACAGAGATTCTTCTGATGCGGGATGTCCTGGCGGTGTTCACGCTACAGTTTCTGTTTAATGTGTATATCCAGATTGAATATATAAAAGCCCCCGACACCCCTCTTGGAAGATTTACATTAAGAATAGATGTGAAAGTTTTAGTTTTTCTTTCTTTTAATATTACTTTATCAGGAAGTTTCTGTTAGATTCAATTATTTTGTTTTTTGTTCCAGTCAGCAGACAAAGTTAGAAGTTCTTGTCCGGTTCTGGCTACTTGCCCATTTTAGTTCCACTTAATTTTAGTTTTGTTCTTTGTCTGATCTTGGCCTCTTTTAGTATTGTTCTGGTCCTTTTTCTGGAGTTTTCCAGTGTCATGGTTTCCTTTTCTCCTGCTCCTCACAGTTCTTGTTTCTTTCAGCTCGATATATTTCAGACCTGTTTTAATATTGTTCCTGTGTCTTCTTTCGGGGCTTTTCCTTTTCTGTTCTGGCCTCTTCTGGATCAGTTCCAGACATTTTTCTGACAGTTTTAAATGGTTGTTTTGGTCCTTTTTTTTGTCAATGTCTTTTCTATCTTTTTCTTTTGCTTTGCACTGAACTGAAGACATATTCACCCCAAGGAAACCTGGTTGAGGTATCATCCATTGCAATTCATGTTACAAAACAAAGTAGAAATCATTGGTCAAGTACACAAATACCACGACAGAAGCACATGAAACGATAAAAGAAAAGTTATATTCCTTCTTTCATTTGGTGGAAGAAATAAGATCAATAAACAGTATGGAATTAGAGAGCATGTTTTCTTTTTTTAATTATTTTTATTATTCGGTTTGATTTGTACATACTATAGTGTTTTCTTGTTATTTGAACTCTTCTGCGATTTTTGTTTACGGGAAAATGTGCTTGAAATAGATAAAAAAAACAAAAAAGTAAATCTTCGTTCAGCTTCAGAGAATAACAATTTCTGACTTGAAACTTTCTGATGCGTGCAGCAAAAACCTTGGTAAGATGTGTCCGGTTCATGATGAGTCGGAGAAGTGTTAAATCCATCGAATGAGATTGATCTTTCATTGCTGTGGGCTGAGGAATTATGGGATGTTGTGCTTCAAAAACTCTGATTAAAGGAAGTCTTTGCACGGCCATAAATCACCTGCCGGCTCGGATCCATTCGGCCTTCACGTGGATTCGTGGATGGAAAGCAACTGATCTTAAAGATGCCCGATGCCTTCCGCTCTATAACATATAAAATGATGTTCAATCATGACTATGGAATGATATTATTCAAAATATAACAAATAAATATGAATATATAGATACATGTATTCTATACAAACCATTTCCACATGATGGATTTGGAGTTTCTTTTTGGGACCAACTCTTTGCCTTACTTCAGCATAGAACTGCAACATATAGAATGTGTTCTGCAGACTATTCTACAATTTCTCTGCTTCGTCAGTTTGTCAACACTTTCTGATCCTTCACAATCTAATATCGCCATTTCGCACACCCCTACTCTACTCCTAGTCTAGAAACTTCCTCCAACCACGAGTCCAACTTCTCTTCAAAAACAAGTTTAACATCAATCTAAAAGTCACCCTCAGCCCTGCAGATTCAGTCCAAAAACCCAGTCGAGATCCAGTCTGATATCATCATGCTGGATATAAAATACTCAGAAAACATGATAAATTCAGCCCACTTGCCATGGAAATGGTGATTTAAAAAAATGAAAGAAGAGCAACTGGGAGGAAACCATTCAGTCGCAAAGCAAAAACCACTCAAAACCACTCAGACAGCAGTCTATAATTAATTTTACAGTGTGAATGCTTTCGAAAATAAAAGGAGTTCAAAAAAAGGCCATAAATCTACCAGAACCTACTCTAAACCCAGACTGAATACCTGACAAGTTGATCTGAACAAGGTTAAAAATATAGCCACAATCAAGGTTAAAGTCTGCCCAAAAAACTACTTTTAAATTTGTTCAAAAACAAGGAAAGGCAAGGAAAATGTTTGTTTATACAATACAGGGCAATTCACAGGGCTTTATAAAGAAATACAAGAAATATATTAATAACTGAAATATGTTAAAGCAAATAATGAAGAATCTTATTCTCCAGATCTTTTAAGTATATAACTGAGTTTTTCCACCACTCCTGACCATATGGTTCATTTTGGGATCTTTCGATCAATTTCAAGGCGCCAACATGTGCCAGGAAGTGACACGCTGATTTGGCGTAGAGACTTTGGAGACGGTCAGCAGTGCGTTAGTCGTGTTTAAAAAATCCAGGTGTGTGTGTGTGTGTGTGTGTGTGTGTGTGTGTGTGTGTGTGTGTGTGTGTTCCATCGACGGGGAATAAATACATGGATGCAGACGGTTGTGCGGCTGCAGTAATCTCTCACAGCTCCACATTCATCATCATGAAGCCATCACGCCCGCCCGCCCGCTCACACACACACATTTCACCGACAGCGCGCGTGTGTGTGTAGATCACAGAGCGAGAGCCGGGCACATAATCAACTGTGGCCTTTGGAGCGCAGACGAACGGGGTCGTAAAGCGTGATGTACGGCCCGGGTGCCGGCGTCCAGAAAGCAGTAAACAAGAAGAGGTTCGTGCAGCTTCGCTCTGCGACACTCCGATTCTACGACTCTGCTCCCAGCAAACACCGTGAAAACACTCTGACACACACTGCAATCCTATATTTTCTTAAGGTAATCCATGCAGGGAGGCACCGCGATTTCCAGATGTTCTCCAGATAGAGGAAGCAGAACAGAGGGGTTACCATGGTGACATGACTACTTTGCTTTAGGCTGCTGATTACTTTTAGGATGTCAGAAACCCTTACATGAAGGTTTGGTTAGATTCTGAAGAAGAAGAAGAAGAAGAAGAAAAAAAGAAAACCTTTTGTGGAGACGTCAAAAATTCAGAGATCAGTCCTGTCATCCAAAAACACAGCTGCTTTAAAAGCATCAATATCAGCACATCTCTGACAGCCTGGTGGAAATTTCTTCAAAACGAATGGATCTTCACTCATCCCCTGCAAACTCACACCCATCTGGAACAATCCCGGCATCCTGCAAAGAAAGAAACCAATAAACCTCCAAAGATGGCAAAATAAAGGAATAACTTCTCTCCAATAACCCTTTTATTCTATTTATCCAAAACAACTGCAGTGTCCGGAATATTCTCAGTTTAAGTGAATAATACAAAACTCATTTTAATCTGGAGCAGATTGATCTGCACTTACCTCAAAAGTAACAAACCTATTTACCTCTCTATGTTTAAAAAAATAAATCTTAATTTACGCTGACCCACATATACAGCTGGTTCAAAGCTGCTATGAGCATGCCAAACCTGTAGGGGGCAGTGTAGCAAGAAGCATGAAGGCATGATAGCCGCTCAGAATCCTGGAATAAAAAAAAAAAAAACAGGACGTCACGAATTGTGACGTAAGTATCTGCCTTCACGGATTTTATCCAGATCTTCACTGTGGGCGGAGTTTTCAGGAATCATCGTGTGCGGCGAGTCGTAAATGCGCCCAAACGCAGAGAAATATCACCGTTTTTTTTTCTCAGATACCCAGGTGCGTGCAAACGTGGCCTCAGTCTGTCTCCACCTGTGTGACTCACCTCATGTTTTCAATTCTCCCATCATGTTCAGCGCTGATGTGCAGCACCTGTGGTCTCCCTGCCGTCCCTGTGTATTCAAACCCTCTCTCCCTGCTGCCTCGTCTCGTCGCCTCCGTTTCATTGTGTTCCCTGGACTTTTTGTATACCAAACTCTGTTTTTATGGAAACTTGGGAGTCCATCCTCACACGTTCTGACACTTGTATATGAAAACTGACTTCTGAACCACATCACATTGGAGAGAATGTCTGCTTGGCGCGGTTGAACTTGTGTGTTCGGGTCCAACCTGGTCGCCTGATCTACATCCTCCTCCGCTAACCGCCGCAACCTCAGTTTATCAATCGCAGAATTCATTCAGCACCCTCTGCAAAATAGCCGTGAACACGTCAGATCGCCGGCCTCGCTACCGCTAAAATTCCGAAAGCGCATCCGGCGGCGACAAAGTTTAATTTGGAAGAATCCACGACTAGAAAAAACACAAAGTGAAAGTTGATGACGACGCTCCCCAAAAACATCTCCTGTGCTGCTCTTAATTTATTCGGACACCAGATTTTACACCTTCACCAGCCCGAGAACCTGAACATAAATAAAGATGTGTGTGTTAGAGTGTGTGTGTGTGTGTGTGTGTGTGTGTGTGTGTGTGTGTGTGTGTGTGTGTGTTACTTATGTAAAGCAAGTTTGCAGCTGCAGCCTCCAGCAGGTTGTTTGAGGGCGAGCATTCGTAATGCAGAGTGACAGAAGTAAAAGAGAAGAGGCTGCCTGTCCTGTGGCGCCACTGTGTGTGTGTGTGTGTGTGTGTGTGTGTGTGTGTGTGGGTGTGTTGACTGCTGTTTTGGCCTGAAGCCGGGGACGAAAAAAAAAAAGAGAGTCGTTTTGATGAATGGTGAAGAAAAACGATGCAGAAGAAGTTTAAGTTTTTGGCTCTTGCACCTTGGGAATCTATTTTTAGTCATGAGTTACTTTTTTCCCCCGAAAAGTAATACAGCTACCTCACGATTTACTTGGTAAAGTTCTCTGTGATTAAATTTCATTACATTTGAATGAAACTGTGACTGTTAAGAAAAAGAACTGAATACTTGAATACTTCAAATGTACTAAATTGGAAGTAAAAAGATCTGATTGGCTGGTCGGACCAGTTATTGTTAACTTACTACTCTATTAAAACTACACAAATTACTTTACTTTTGTAACACTTAGTTATGTACTCCAGTAGAAGCTGCTCTATCAGACTCAATGAAATAAGTGGGATTATTTGACTCGTTCACAATCAGAAGTTCATTGATGCCCGGGTGAAATTCTTTGTCGCTCCACACAGAAAGAAAAGGATAGCTTCACTTAAGTGTTAAGTTGACTTTCTTTTTGTTCTTCCTGAATATAAATAGTACATAAATACTTGGTAAAGTTACTCTAATGACACTAATTAATTCTTTCGTTACCATCTAACCAATGAAAAGAAGTGGGATTACTTCACGAGTTATAGTCGATAAAAAATGTTTGAGTATTGAGGTTTGCAAACACACCAATCAGCATCTTTTCAAACCGCCGTTACCTTGACGCAGTTTTATCGTGGAGATTCTCACAGTCTGGGTGTCGCTTTTCACCCCGACGCCTCCTCAGATCTGCCTCCTCTCTCTCCTCTTCTCTCCTCTCCTCTCCTCTCCTCTTCTCTTCTCCCCCGGATGCCGCGATTAGCTAAACGGCTGCTATCAGCTAACGCCGGAGCGTGTCTGTCACCACGGAGTGATTAAACGACGCCATTAACACCGAGATGTTCCTCATTATCAGGGCTTCACAGACAAGAAGGCAGGAGCTCGGAGGGCAGCTATATCTCTTAACAAAGTAGTTGTCATCTTAAATCACTCAATTTTTACCCGCATTTTTTTTCCCCCGACGATGCGAAACAAAGGGAGCAGTTTTGCGAACACAAAAAATAGGAACTTATGGTTTATTTTAGCAAATCAATGGTCGTCACAAAGCCTGAGGCAGTGGAGGAGTTCAGAGAGCGACTTTTGGTCGTCTTGAAAGAGGTTCTAGAATACTAGGTTGAGGTTTGGGCTGGTTTTTGTTGAGTTGGGGAGTTTTTATGTTTTGGGCTGGAAACGGTGACGTCAGATCTGGCAACCCTGGCGCTGACGTCACGCCTTCTTCTGATCCTGCACTCGCCCTGGGGTTCCCATAACGTTTGCCTGGTCAGTCTGAGAACCGTCACGCTACAAAAATCTGAATTGCGCATTAAGACCTGCAGTGTGAACGTCGCCTTCTGACTGGAAGGTTGCTGGTTTGATTCTCAATCACCACAGTCCATTTGTTGAAAACGCTGAACCTCAAACAGCGGGTGGAGAGAGAGCGACTTACACACGGCAGCCACATCCATTGCATCTGGCAACTAAACCATGCTGGCACTTGAAGACTGAGTTCAAACATCGTTTAAAAAAAAACAAAAATGCAAAAATGATCGTTTTTCTCTTGGAATGGGTTGTTGCACCTCTACGGTGTGGAATAACCTCAGTCGCAGAATGGCCGGGTCCCCGTTTTAAAAAGAAAAGGTCTAAAATTTACCAACATAACTTCAGATTTGTAAAAACGTTGATTTGCGTTTGATAAACCGAGGAGATGCTCACGATGCACTGACGCGTCCCGCAGCCGTAACCTGAGTCCCGAACACAAAGCTGGGGGATGACAGGAAGTGGCTGTTGCCGTTGATGATGACGTCCCGTGACAGCGCTGTGGGAAGGGAAGTGAACCCGAGGGCGGTTTCACGCTGCGCCTAAACTTTTCCCGCACTGACCCTGATGGTCCTGACACGCCACCGACCTGCGTGGGAGGAGACACGATGGCGCTGATCCAAACAACTCTGGTTGCAGGATCCTGGAGTCGCACTGCACTGGGAGCGGAGACAAAGACAAATGTCTGGACGTCATTGTAAGATATTGTCTGTGTTACGGAGTTTCACGTCTCTCTGTTCCCACCAGATTTGACATGATGACCTAAAATGTTTCCTTTCTTTCTTTTCCAAATTCAAATTTTTCTTTTTTTTTGCCGTAACATTCCAAAATGTTTGACAACCGCACTCCATCCGATCAGGTTTGGTCATTTAAACACACAAAAACCTCATTTAGTTCATACAACGTTTTCGTGTAAAAAATGGAAAACTTACATTTTGGTGCTTGAAGCCACTGAAAAAAACAACTTTATGAAAAATGCTTCCAAAGAGGAACTTCTTGAAAGTCTGTCTGCGTAGAAATGCAAGTTTCCTGAAACGCAGTTACTGGGCATTTGCACTACGGCCATAGTAAATAGTTCTTCTGCACAATAACAACAATGGAGTATCATGACTCCAAATTCTCCTGGGACTTGGTCGTTTTATTTTGACAGTCACTGTAATAACAATCTAACTTGGTCTTGGTCTTCTGTTCTCTAGAATGTCGGCGTACTCCAAGTGTTAATGTTTATTTTCTGCACGAATTTGTATGTTTCATTACAAAATCAAAATACAGTGCCACCTCGTGGCCTGGCATGCTAACTGCATCATTTTCAAAACATGTACGCGCAAAACGTTTCTGAAGCATAAATGCAGGACAATGCTTTTGAAACGTCATCTAAACTAAAATACTCCTGTTTGAAGGTATTATTCGTCATAGAGCTACTCTTGGTAGATCACCTTGATCCGTGCAAAATGAAACAAAACTCTATTAGCAATTTTGCTAATAAAGGTCTGGGGCTTTTTCATTAGTTAGTCGTTACTTATTTTTCTGTTTCCATCAATTTATAAATTCTACAATTTTCCCCTGAAGTGTTCCTTCCTGCCGTTGGTTTTTCTCCAGGTGCTTCCTCCGGTGTGAGGTTGGTTGTTGACGTTGAGTGTCCTGCAGCCTGCTCAGAACTGTAACGTCCAGCAATGCATACTGTCATACAGCTGCGCCTTTTTCCATGTTCTGGGGCTTTGAAATGAATATGAAAATCAACAAACACATGGGAAGTTCTCCTCAAATGTTTCATTTTAAAAGATGGCGAGCAAAATCTACGCAGGAAACCTCCAGACGTATCCCACGGGACTCACCCTTTATCCTTATTTGGATTCTTTGAGAAAAGTAAAGACTGTTTGTGAGTGATTGTCAGACGGGTTGATGACTCAGGATGAGCTCGGGTGAACAGAAGCCGACTTCGCAGCTGTCAGGGAGTTCGGGATCCTCAGAGACGAGCAGGAGATGAGAAGCAGGCCCCTCCGAAGCCTCCCGGACCATCTGCTCACTCCCTGCTAGTGTGTTCCTGTAGAGACCACAAGGGGGTGCTAACACGACCGGGTCACAGGTCGGCTGTCCCCCGAGACTGGTCGCACAAACTGCCTGAGAATGACGAAGAGTTCAAGACGAGCTGCTCTGGAACATCTTTGACAAATCTGCTCATTTAATTTCAGTTTTCAGTTAAAAACTGAGGACAAGTGAGGAAATATGTCGAGGCTGATCTTGTGTCTCACCGGGGGATTACATTTAATTTTAGTCAACATGAAACACAAAGTCAAACTTTATTCTTCCATCACACACATGAATCTCATTTGTGCTTGTTGATTTCAGGAAGGGGTCTCCGGTTATGTACAAACATGTTGTGATTTCGGTGAATTCATTTATTTGAATTGTTTAATAACGTCTTTCCTTAAGACAACTGAAAATGCTGAAGGCAGTCAAAACGATCTGCATATGTCAATGCTTGTTGTCTTATGGCTCCTACAGACAATAGAGTTTTGGTTCACGGCTGCCCACTTTGTACGACATGAATCTGCCTCACTTGTCTTCTTCTTACAAGAATAAATTCTTCTTCCGTACCTTCACCTTCTCTGTCAATCTTTATTCATACTTTATTTTCTCCCAGTGTGCTGTGAAGATTGTCTTCAGTCCCAGTTTCCCCTCCATCCACACTCCACACTCCAAAATCAACAACCAATGGGAACATGAATAGCATACAAGTAGTGCTTACGGGACTTATATTTGTAATGCAATGCAGGAGAGATTGTACAGGGGTTCTTTTAAGGTAAACAACAACAAAAGAGACCAAGGAGGATAGAACATTTCTACCTGCTTATGTGACGAGTAAGATTAGCTGAACTCCACGCCGGGAATTTTCCCCAAAGACATTTGTTGACATACCTTTGTGTGATTCACTGATAAACCCACGAGTTACACAATGTATGAACCGGACACTTCAAATGAGAGTTATGCATTATTAGATTCTGTAGGAGCCGTCTATCAGCATATTGCTAGAGAAACACACCCAGGGGCTCTGGACCTTGCCCCTGTGAACACCAGGACTCTAACTGGGGTTTATTCCCCCCCCAACAGTCCCTCTTTGCCACCGGTTCCACAACCAGGAATTCATGCTCCTGTCGTTAAAATCTTCACAGCTTAATGAGTTGAAATTGACGCTGCTTCAAACCTGCTTGTCCATAACATTTAAAGAACTCTGAAAATACACTGACCTATGAACTAAGAAAAAAGTTTTTTTTTTTTACACTGGAGGTTGTTTATCAGCAGCTACACTGGATTATGTCTGTTGTGTGTGTTTCAAATGTGATGCGACTCTTGCTGTGGTGTGGCTGTTAAACAAAATATCTCCCAAAGGCATCAAATTACAGATGAGGCATTCCCATGATGTCAAACAAAATTGGGTTTTATTTACATGTTTAATTAAAAGAAAACAAACAACAGGCTCCCAGAAAATGGCGTCTCTTGTTCACCATCGTGAAGCTCTTTTCTTCTTCTGTTGTTTTGCTTTCTTCTCTTGTCTTCTGCTCACAAACTTCTTTCCTTGTCCCAAATCTGAAAAACAAAATGTGTTTTGTGTTAAACAATGCTGGTTAAACAGCCTATCAACCAAGGTTAGTGCAGCTCTCTAATTAACTAGATATAAAATAAAGCCCATCCAACCAATCCAGCCATTTTTCAATTATGAATAACAGCTTGTCTTGTCATTGAGGCACTTACTTAGATTATTGTTGGGCTGGTTCTTTTCCGTCGGGTTGGAGGAGCAGTCAGAAGTTGTGACCTTTGTCTCCTCTTTATTAGGTTGTGGTGATCTTTAATAAGCAAGAAGGAAAATTGTTAGTTTCAGTCCAGTTAGTCTTTTTTCTTAAAATACTAAAACTCCTCAGAGCGGTAGAGTTTGGACAAATACCTGTTGACAGAGGCTGGAGGTTGTTGTGGGACATGTTGTTCCGGGGCCTGGTCCTTCTCGTTCAGGTCAGATGGACTATATTTGGACCAATATTTGCATCCAGGCCAGGTAATGCTGGCAAGTAGTGGCTCAATATAGTCATACTCATAAGAAATGCAACTGTCGCACTCCTCCAGGGGTTTGCTGTGAGAGTTCACACTGGAAGAGAAACATTACAGGCCATTACACTCAACTGCTTGCAAAAGCACAATGATGTTGAATATTTGTAACACTTAGCAGCTATTGTATTGGTCTGTTTGTTTAGAAAGACTCAAAATCATCAGAGATAAAGTTTGGACAAAATACCTGTTGACAGTCTCTGCATGGTCCAACTCCTCCCGGTGCTTTTCACTGGTTGAACGCTTTTCTTCACTGAAGGTGATGCTGGAGAAAAGAGGCTGAACATACTCATATTCGTAAGAGCTGCAATTGTTGCACTCCACCACCTGGTTGCTGTTGGACCTGGTGATGCTGGCAAGAAGTGGCTCAATATATTCCTCTTCCTCAGAGCTGCAATCATCAGATAGATAAACATTACAGGTCATTACACTCAACAGCTTGTAAAAGCACAATGATGTTAAATATGTGTAACACTTAGCATCCAACTCCTCACTGGGTCTGTTTTAAAAGACCAAATCATCAGAAAAAGAGAGTTGTGACAAATACCTGTTGACAGTCTCTGCAATGGCCAACTCCTCCAGGTGCTTTTCGTTGGCTGAAGTTTTTTCGTCATTGAAGGTGATGCTGGCGAAAAGTGGCTGAATATATTCCTCTTCCTCAGAGCTGCAATCGTCACACTCCACCACGTGTTTGCTGCAAGAGTTCACAATGGAAGATAAACAATCATTACACAGCTTGCAAAAGCACAATTATGTTAAATACGTGTAACATTGAGGAGTTATTTCATTTGGTGGTGTGTTTAAAAAGACTCAAAATAATCAGAGATAAAGTTTGGACAAAATACCTGTTGACAGTCTCTGCATGGTCCAACTCCTCCAGCTGCTTTTCACTGGTTGAAGTCTTTTCTTCACTGACGGTGATGCTGGAGAAAAGAGGCTGAACATACTCATATTCATAAGAGCTGCAATTGGCACACTCCACCACCTGGTTGCTGTTGGACCTGGTGATGCTGGCAAGAAGCGGCTCAATATATTCCTCTTCCTCAGAGCTGCAATCACCAGATGGATAAACATTACAGGTCATTACACTCAACAGCTTATAAAAGCACAATTATGTTGAATATTTGTAACACTTAGCAGCTACTGTATTGTTCTGTTAGTTTTAAAAGACCAAATCATCAGAGAAAGGAAGTTTTGACAAATACCCGTTGACCGTCTCTGCAAGGTCCAACTCCTCCAGGTGCTTTTCGTTGGTTGAAGACTTTTCTTCAGTGAAGGGGATGCTGGAGAAAAGTGGCTGAATATACTCTTCCTCCTCAGAGCTGCAATCATCACAATCCACCACGTGTTTGCTGCAAGAGTTCACAATGGAAGATAAACAATCATCACACTGAACAGCTTGCAAAAGCACAATTATGTTAAATATTTGTAGCACTTAGCATCTATTGTTATGGTCTGTTTGTGTAAAAAGACTCAAAATCATCAGAGAGACGACGAGAGGACAAATACCTGTTGACAGACTCTGCGAAGTCCAACTCCTCCAGGTGCTTTTCTTCAGGTGAAGCCTTCACTTCTGGAAAGAAATGTTTTTGCACCGAGGGAAACCCATGGCTTGTTCCTTCCTTGCCATTTTCCACCTCTTCATGCAGGTCCTTCAGCCCTTTTTTCAGACCATGGATTTTCTCCTGCTTGTCATTCAGATTTTTGAAGTACATCGCTGCAACTCCCCTCACCTCTGCCGCGAGGGACTGTCTGTTAATTGTGGGAGCGCCACAAATGTACTGTAAAACACAAGCAAAGACCATCATTAGACCTGCTCAATTTAATGTTTGCCTCAGTTACCTTAGAAAACGTTATGGTCTTCAATCTTCCTCTCATTACATTTACATCCAAAATTACGTGGTTCTACTAGAAATACTTGTATTCAACAACAACTTACATTCAAAATCTGGACCACTCCGTGAAGCACATTCCCCTCTCCGGTCTCCATCTCTGGAAGCTGTGGTGGTACCGTCAAGTTGTTCATCGTGTTGTAACGACAATCTGCAGCAAATATTTGTAGTAATATATTGTCAATTTGTCACAGAAAATTGACAATTGGTAAGGTCACCAAATGTACTTTTTTGCATTCAACTCACAGTTTTGACGGAAATAGAGAATGTTGTCTGCAATCAAATCCTTGAGAGGAATCTCGCTGTGGATGAAGTCTCTTAGAGAATCGCTGTCACGTGTCTCACAATCGCTGGAGGGTGAAGAACTGGAAATAATAACTGGAAATCGAACTGGAACGTGGAGAGAAACAAGTGCCTGCCAATGCTGAACGAAGCTGATCCGGACTGAAAGGAAAAGGCCAAATCGGCTCTATCTGCTGTCTGTCCTGTGATGTGTCCTTTGATGTGCCTCAAGGGGCGGGGCCTCGTGGGGGAGGAGCCTCGTGGATGACATCAAAGGACCTTTGATCATTTTGATCTTCTCCAGTGTTTTACAGATCCATCAAAGGACACATCAAAGGACAGACAGCAGATAGAACCGATTTGGCCTTTTCCTTTCAGTCCGGATCAGCTTCGTTCAGCATTGGCAGCCACTTGTTTCTCTCCACGTTCCAGTTTGATTTCCAGTTCGATTTCCAGTTATTATTTCCAGTTCTTCACCCTCCAGCGATTGTGAGACACACGACAGCGATTCTCTAAGAGACTTCATCCACAGCGAGATTCTTCTCAAGGATTTGATTGCAGACAACATTCTCTATTTCCGTCAAAACTGTGAGTTGAATGCAAAAAAGTACATTTGGTGACCTTACCAATTGTCAATTTTCTGTGACAAATTGACAATATATTATTACAAATATTTGCTGCAGATTGTCGTTACAACACGATGAACAACTTGACGGTACCACCACAGCTTCCAGAGATGGAGACTGGAGAGGGGAATGTGCTTCACGGAGTGGTCCAGATTTTGAATGTAAGTTGTTGTTGAATACAAGTATTTCTAGTAGAACCACGTAATTTTGGATGTAAATGAAATGACAGGAAGATTGAAGACCATAACATTTTCTAAGGTAACTGAGGCAAAAATTAAATTGAGCAGGTCTAATGATGGTCTTTGCTTGTGTTTTACAGTACATTTGTGGCGCTCCCACAATTAACAGACAGTCCCTCGCGGCAGAGGTGAGGGGAGTTGCAGCGATGTACTTCAAAAATCTGAATGACAAGCGGGAGAAAATCAGTGGTCTGGAAAAAGGGCTGAAGGACCTGCATGAAGAGGTGGAAAATGGCAAGGAAAGAACAAGCCATGGGTTTCCCTCGGTGCAAAAAGATTTCTTTCCAGAAGTGAAGGCTTCACCTGAAGAAAAGCACCTGGAGGAGTTGGACCTCGCAGAGTCTGTCAACAGGTATTTGTCCTCACGTCGTCTCTCTGATGATTTTGAGTCTTTTTAAACAAACAGAGCAATACAATAGATGCTAAGTGTTACAAATATTAAACATAATTGTGCTTTTGCAAGCTGTTCAGTGTAATGATTGTTTATCTTCCAATGTGAACTCTTGCAGCAACCGTGTGGTGGAGTGTGATGATTGCAGCTCTGAGGAAGAGGAATATATTCAGCCTCTTTTCGCCAGCATCACCTTCAGTGACGAAAAGAGTTTCAACAGTGAAAACCACTTGGAGGAGTTGGACCATTCAGAGACTGTCAACAGGTATTTTTCAAAACTTTCTCTCTCTGATGAATTTTGAGTCTTTTAAAACAACCACACCAATACAGTAGCTGCTAAGTGTTACAAATATTCAACATCATTGTGCTTTTACAAGCTGTTGAGTGTAATGACCTGTAATGTTTATCTATCTGGTGATTGCAGCTCTGAGGAAGAGGAATATATTGAGCCACTTCTTGCCAGCATCACCAGGTCCAACAGCAACCAGGTGGTGGAGTGTGCCAATTGCAGCTCTTATGAATATGAGTGTGTTCAGCCTCTTTTCTCCAGCATCACCGTCAGTGAAGAAAAAACTTCAACCAGTGAAAAGCAGCTGGAGGAGTTGGACCATGCAGAGACTGTCAACAGGTATTTTGTCCAAACTTTATCTCTGATGATTTTGAGTCTTTTTAAACACACCACCAAATGAAATAACTCCTCAATGTTACACATATTTAACATAATTGTGCTTTTGCAAGCTGTGTAATGATTGTTTATCTTCCACTGTGAACTCTTGCAGCAAACACGTGGTGGAGTGTGATGATTACAGCTCTGAGGAGGAGGAATATATTCAGCCACTTTTCGCCAGCATCACCTTCAATGACGAAAAAACTTCAGCCAACGAAAAGCACCTGGAGGAGTTGGCCATTACAGAGACTGTCAACAGGTATTTGTCACAACTTACTTTCTCTGATGATTTGGTCTTTTAAAACAGACCCAATGATGAGTTGGATGCTAAGTGTTACACATATTTAACATCATTGTGCTTTTGCAAGCTGTTGAGTATAGTGGCCTGTAATGTTTATCTTTCTGATGATTGCAGCTCTGAGGAAGAGGAATATATTGAGCCACTTCTTGCCAGCATCACCAGGTCCAACAGCAACCAGGTGGTGGAGTGTGCCAATTGCAGCTCTTACGAATATGACTATATTCAGCCTCTTTTCTCCAGCATCACCATCAGTGAAGAAAAGCCTTCAACCAAGGAAAAGCACCTGGAGGAGTTGGACCATGCAGAGACTGTCAACAGGTATTTTGTCCAAACGTTATCTCTGATGATTTTGAGTCTTTTTAAACAAACAGACCAATACAATAGCTGCTAAGTGTTACAAATATTCAACATCATTGTGCTTTTGCAAGCAGTTGAGTGTAATGGCCTGTAATGTTTCTCTTCCAGTGTGAACTCTCACAGCAAACCCCTGGAGGAGTGCGACAGTTGCATTTCTTATGAATATGACTATATTGAACCACTACTTGCCAGCATCACCTGGCCAGGATGCAAATATTGGTCCAAATATAGTCCATCTGACCTGAACAAGAAGGACCAGGCTCCGGAACAACATGTCCCACAACAACCTCAAGCCTCTGTCAACAGGTATTTGTCCAAACTCTACCGCTCCGAAGAGTTTTAGTATTTTAAGAAAAAAGACTAACTGAACTGAAACTAACAATTTTCCTTCTTGCTTATTAAAGATCACCACAACCTAATAAAGAGGAGACAAAGGTCACCACTTCTGACTGCTCCTCCAACCCGACGGAAAAGAACCAGCCCAACAATAATCCAAGTAAGCACCTCAATGACAAGACAAGCTGTTGTTCATAATTGAAAAATGACTGGATCGGTTGGATGGGCTTTATTTTATATCTAGTTAATTAGAGAGCTGCACTAACCTTGGTTGATAGGCTGTTTAACCAGCATCGTTTAACACAAAACACATTTTTTTTTTTCCAGATTTGGGACAAGGAAAGAAGTTTGTGAGTAGAAGACAAGAGAAGAAAGCAAAACAACAGAAGAAGAAAAGAGCTTCACGATGGTGAACCAGAAACGCCATTTTCTGGAAGCCTGTTGTTTGTTTTCTTTTTATTAAACATGTAAATAAAACCCAATTTTGTTTGACATCATGGGAATGTCTCATCTGTTATTTGATGCCTTTGGGAGATATTTTCAGCTTCTCTCTGCTTCATTATTCACATTTATTCACATTTTTACGTGTTGTGTGTTTCAAATGTGATGTGGCTCTTGCTGTGGTATGGCTGTTGAACAGCCCACCCCCCCGGATGTGTTTGTGTGGGACAGTGTTTTTCAACCACTGTGCCGCGGCACACTGGTGTTTCACAAGATATAGTCAGGTGTGCCGTTGGAAATGATCCAATTTCCCATTTTTTTCTAAAAAGAATTTGCTCTCACAGCCGCTGTCAGCTGTCAGAGCAGTGTGTTTCAGAGTAGTCATGTATAAATACTCTTCACCAATAGATGACAGCACAGAACTTTGCCATTGAAACTGAAAGACGTCAGTCTCGTTAATCACCACCACCTGCGGCTGCTCCCGTCTTGTATCAAAGTACTGTGTCAGTGACAGTGATGGAGAAGATTTTGAAAAGGGAGGATTTGAACTGTTCATCCATCAGGTCCAGGTTTCACACTGAGTGAGTAAAAATAAAAAAAAGAAATTGGGAAATACTTGTTTTCCGTATTTATTTGATTCCTGTTGATAAAGCATTGATGAGAATGACTTTATATTGTTAATATAGGCTACAGAGTTTAAAATGTTACCATTTTCAGGTGGTGGTGTGCCTCGAGATTTTTCCAAAGAAAAAACTGTGCCTTGGCTCAAAAAAGGTTGAAAAACACTGCGCTAGATCATCTTACGCACGTTTGTGCATTTTTTTTAAATAACCGAACATGAAGCGGCTCCAACCCAATGCCTGTTGAGTTTGTATGCATCTTCTTAAACCTCCTCAGTTTTGTTGAATCTGGACACAATACAAAGACCGTTCACCGAGTGTCCTCGGCAGGCCCGGCCTCCATCTCGCCTGTTTTCCACACTTCATCTGGATTCCCTTCTCGGTGTCTCAGGCCCGCGGCGTGCGGCTGCAGCGCGGGCTGTCCCGGCTTTATTACCCTCCGTCGCTCCTCTCCAGATGGCATTAGTATTGACAGAAGAGGCGAGGCGATGAGCGTGATCATTTTCCACTGCGGGACTGCGGGAGTCTTATGAAGGGAGCGCCGGTCCCCACTGGAAGCCACTCGTTTCATTGTGCCTGTGGACAAGCTCGCGTAAATTCATGCACATCACTTATTCCAGCAGTCTGTCACACAAACACTCAAATGATTCAGTGGAGGAAAACATTGTTTTACATCCTCTTTAAATGTGCAATCACACTCGTCCCACATCATTTTCCAAAGCAGTTAAAAGTACTTCTTTTTTTTTAACTTCTTTGCATCACTACTAATGGTCTTGTTATGTTTCAGACTGGAATTTGAGCATAATACTTTTATTGACGTGATGTGAAATCAAGCGGCTCAGTCGGGGATAATATACTGTGACATTTCTGAGCGATTTCTCACGCAGTTTTTTTTAATTTATTTTTTAACAAAATTAGCAATAAACGGTGGGGTGAAAAAAAAATAAAAGAAGGAAACTGGCTCCAACAGTGAAACAACCATTTAGTAAAATCCCTTCTGAGTGCCTGTTTTTGAGTGAATCTTTTGATGAATTACGTACTTCCAAAGATCAAGTTCATAGAATTCTGATTTATTTTCAGCTTTGAAGAGTCGAGGTTCTGTTGAAAGTGTTTCCTTTGATTCGGCAGGCTGAAAACGTTCACCACATCACTTGGGACCCGTTGACGCGACAACGAAAGCGTTTGAAAATGGTGATATTCCAATTTGTTCTAATTGTCTTTTGAAACGGCAGAAAAAAAGAGTGGGGGGGCTTTTTGGTCTATCTATCTATCTATCTATCTATCTATCTATCTATATGATAACACAGTGAAAAAGAAAACTCATATTACCATGAGGACATATTTAATACTGAACAGATCCTGCTAATTTATTCAAATGAATCCATAACTTGTACATTACATGAAATACTTTTAATGAATTTCTACATAGAAATTTGAGGTAGGTCACGTGATCGAATGTTCCAATTAGAGTATAAGAAAGTTTACGTGCCCTTAATTTCTGTTTTACGTGGCAGAAATGGCAAAAAAAACACACAAAAAACTCGGCACGTCGTCAGTGGACGACAGAGATTGTGGCTCCATGTGACAAGAGGAAGCTTCCTTCTCAATTGTCGCTCATTAGCGGTGGTGTTTGACCTCACGCAGGAGCCGGGGCGGCGGCGGCTCGTTCTCCACACACACACACATCCAACCAGCTGCCGCTCACAGATTGGAAGGCTGAACGTCGGACCTCCGCTCCCTTTATTTATTCACAGCAGATGGCGAAGACACGACAGGAAGGTGTTATCTGCCGCCGTTACAGCCTCTCTGAGCTTTTCGGTGCCGCTTTAACATTTAAATCCTCCGGCTGCTTTGTTGGGTTTGTTTCCGAAAATGTGGCGCTGATTGGAGGGAGGTGCAGGAGGGCCCCGGGAAGCAGCTGACCTGTGAGCGTAAAGCGGTAAACACTCCAGTACGTTTACAACCACAATCAGTCATCAGGGAGCCACTGAGGGGAACAAGAACGGGACTAATTACAGCTTTGAAAGGGAGTCTGTCATGTACTTACAACTGTTTCCAGACAAGTGTGTGTGTGTGTCCTTTATTAAAATACATCATTTAAAAACTTGTAGCTTAATCACAATACGCAAAAAACACCAGGGAGCGTCTAAGAATGGGCGACAAAATGAATAGAACTAGTCACTAATTAGTACTTTTTAGAATAGGTATAACTTTTTAGTGGACCAGTTTTTTGTTTTTTTTAGATTTCATGATTGGTTATTGTACTATTAATTATATTTACTATTATTAACTATATTTATCACTGTTCTCACGAGGTGTGAACTGGTAAACTAGTTTAATTGGTTATTGTACTAGATTTTAAGAACTACTAACCACTTACTGGACGACTCTGGTCAGTTTTGACTGGTTTCTATACCAGTTTCATAATGGTTTTAACTGGCTATTAGAGTCATTTATAACTAGTTCTAACTGGTAATCAGTCTAGTTTTACAGCTAGTAATATGGTTGATGAATTAGCTTTCACTCTAATTGATCATTTGACTAGTTTTAGAATGAGTTATAATTGGTTACTGAAAACAAATGGTTTTAACTTGTTATCAGATTAGTTCATTACTAATCCTACCTGGATTTTGTACTGGTTATTAGACTGGTTTTCTCACGGTTCATATGAATAGAATAGAATAGAATGTCTTTATTGTCATTGAAACACCGTACAACGAAATTGTTAATTTTATATATGAAGTTTTTAACAAGGATTAGTGTTTTTTTTTTTTAATTCTAACCAATTCTAACCATCTACTGATCCCTTCTGCTGCGTCTCGAGTGGTTAGTCTACTGGTTTTCTTATGTTTCTGACTGGTTATTGACTGATCCCGTGGGTTCGGTTGCTGTTCTCTCAATGACTTCGTCCCGCCGTCGCCACTTCCTGCCCAGTAACATCAGAATCGAAGCCGGTTTTTAATGTGCGATGGCGAGAAGACGGCTCGGCTCAACACTAACCTGATAAACTGGTGTAATGACGCACCGAGTGAGTGATAAACGGTGTGTCGGCGTCTCTGGTGGTGCCGCGGTCGGAGGGAATCCAACAGGAGTGATGAAAGCGGCGAGCAGAGGCGCGAGGACCCGAGGCTGAGGGAGGCATCGGTGAGCAGATCAGACAGGCGTCCATCACGCAGGACGGAGGGAAGCAGCCCCACTTCACTCTTTACGGCTCCGACTCAAAGGTCACGGAGTTTAGTGATGAGATCAGACATGACAGGCCCACTAATGATGTCACCCTCCTGCTCATCTTCCTCCTCCTCCTCCTCCTCCTCCTCCTCCTCCTCCTCCTCCTCTTCCTCCTCTTCTGAGCGAGCAGACTCAGCTCCTGGCTGCTGTGTGAAGACTCAATCAGAAGGTATCGGCGTCCAATTTCTTTCAAAAAGGTCATCTCTGGTCAGGAACTTTAGTTTATCCGCCCCGCATTCGCTCACTTTCTCACGACATTTCTCTCCTTAAATAACTAGAAAGACTTTTAAAAAGAGAGCAAGTTGTGTGTTTTTTTTGTTTTTTGTAACAATAATGCAGCAACAGACAAACGCTGGAGGCAGAACTTTCAGCAACAGACGCTTCGGGCTGGTTCAACCCCGGACCGATTTCTCGTGCCGCTGTTTCAGGTTTAGCAGGGAGACCAGCACTGTGCCGGTTCTGTTGGTAGGGCGGGAAGGTTGCAGGTTAGATTCCCATCTCCACGTGTTGAAGTGTTCTTGAGCAGCACTTTGGACAGCAGTCGCCTCCATTGGCGTATAAATGCATGTGTGAATGTGACACTTTGGTATAAGCGTATAGGTGTAATATATTATATTTACCATTAGTATTGTGAGATTTTGTTTTAATAAAAAAATGTGTAACAAATAAAATGTCTTCTTTTTCGTCTTCTTCTTATTTGTGTCCTTTGCCACTCACCATGTTTCATTATTACATGTCACAAACAGTCTTTTCTCTCCTTTTATCCCCTAATTCTACCTGGAATAGCAGAACGTCTCCACCACTGAGCCTGGTTCTGCAGGTCTCTTCCTGTTAATAGACTTGATCGAGTGGAATTGTTTGGTTTTCTCTGTAAAAGTGTCCTCAAGTGACTGTGTCGCATTGTGGCGCTATCGAAATAAAATGTTATTTAATTTAATGAAAATTTGTAGCATTTACATCATTTGGCCACATAGAGCATGCTACCAGTAATGAAATGAATGAATAGATAGCAGTAGCATCATTTATAGCCAGATAAAACATTCTCGCAGTAATCAAATGAATGCAATGGACTAGTATGAGCACCTCTTAGCATGCGTTGGCATCATCTTGCCAGATACCGCATGTTTAGAGGAAGAAAGCTGCTGCAACAGTAAATATGAACAAGTGGATCATCAATTTTTTGGGTATTTCTCAGTAAAGGCGGCAAGGCCAGTGAGGATTCATCCAGGGAATTGCAGGTTTTACAAAACACATTAATTCATAGCGATCTGCAGCGAAATTGACTTAGGAATATACCCTCTGGATATATTTAAATTCAAATCAAAAAAAGACCCAGACGAAAGTGAGACTTAAGGTTCCGAGACTGAACCAAGATCTTTAAAATGCCGTGGCATTTCGATGATCCAAGTTATGCTCAAACAACACACAGATACAAGTCTATTCAGTTGCAAATCTAGTTTATTCATCTTTAAGAACTACTTAGATTTCTCATTTCTTTTAAATTGAGTCCCACTAAGTGGGCAATTGCATCGCCTGTTGAAATAAAAGCAACGGCAATAAAATGGCCTCTGCTATGAAGCGAACGAGCGCGCTCGATACGGCCTCTGTCGTTGCAGTGAGCAGCGCGCCGTTGGTGCAGTCATGCAGCAGAGTCCTGCAGCAGGTCAGAGGCAGTAAATCAGCCGCGTCCTGTTTTGCCCCGCGTTGTTGCTCTGCAACTGTGAGCCGCATCGTCTGGCTCCCCGTGTAAAATGTACAGTATCTAATGGCTTCTGTGAAAAGGGGGGGAGGGGGGGGGGGGGTGATCGGGCAGCACTCCGGGGGGGGGTGAACGGCGTGCAGGATGACACGGTGAATGGCACCGTGTTGTTAATGTCAGAACAGCTCTGAATAATCATCATCATGACTTTGCAATCAGGAATTATGGCGAGAGAGTTATTACACTTTATATGTGTTAAAAAAAAAAAAGGAAAAAAAAGAAAAAGGTCATGTTGTTTTGCAGAATCACACTGCAGGACATCACACCGTTGCTGCAACTTCACTGAAGTGTGATCGCCATTCAGTAAATATCTGAAGGGGGTGGAGGGGGCATGGGGGGGGTGCTATGGTCCACCCCTCCCCCCCCCCACCAACACCACCACCACCACCACCTGCCCTCCTCCACGCTGTAATGGCTGCTCAGAGACAGGCGGGAGTATTACTCACCGAGCCGTTATTGCTCACAAATAAAACCAGAGCGTAATAAAAGCGATCCTTTAAAAATTCATGTGAGCCGAGGCAGCGTGAAGGAAAATCACCGGGGGAGGGGGCAGGGTGTGTGTGTGTGTGTATGTGTGTATGTGTGTGTGTGTGTGTGTGTGTGTGTGAGAGTGAGTGAGTGAGTGAGTGAAATGAGGTGAATGTATGAACTTTTATCCTAAATTATTCCGGTCATTAAACAGCATCAGCACCTGTGTGTCACGGGCGTGTGTGTGTGTGTGTGTGTGTGTGCGCTGGACCATCTTTCTCATACTTTTGCGGTTTAAGCCCCCGCTTCAGGACAAAGGAATGCTCAACCGTAATGTAGTCTGCAAGATTTATGTAATGCCACCACCATACACTGGGGGCAGTAGTGAGTCGTTATTGCTGAATTTTTCCATCGTTTTTTTGCCATCAGAATGTGACATTCGTGGACTGAATGTAGAAAGAGAGGTCGTGTGATTCTCTGCACAACCAGTTAGAAGACAAGAGCCACAGAAATGACGGCGGTTCTACAAAGAGCCTCTGTCACACAAACACGACATGTTATATAACAAAAATCAATACATGTTCTAAGCCAGATTTATTCAAAACACACACAAATTGAAGTTTCTTCACCAGAACCCTCGCAGGAAAAATGAAAACATTGAGGAGCCAGTTTTAGTTGTTGATGTACATCTCTAATACGTTGTCAAGCACGTATTTCCAGCTTATACATTTCTTGGAACGTACTGGATTTGTTGACGTCTTAGCGGCCACGGAAACCCCTGAAGATTCCCCAGGCAAGGTCTTGTTAATATTTAAGACTATTCTCGTGGCTTGAAGACTCTTTCTTTAAAAAAAAGTCGGACTTTTTGTCAGGCTGAATCAGTCAAATAAAGATATTTTTAGCCACGGTGACACCAGCTTCAACATCCCAGAAACCCTCGAGTGCAGATTTACGAAGGTGACGTCAGTGAGCAAAACGTAAACAAAGTTTGACGGCTACAAATTCCAGTTTGTTTGTAAACAAATGGTCGATTCGGGAAACTGCAGGTTGGAAACTTGTGAAAATGAGTGATAATGATCGGTTTGATTTATTCTCGTTGCAGAAGTGAGACCTTTAATGAGAAGTCTATTGTAAAGATTTAAACTATACATCCTTTATATATAAGGTATTAAAGTTACTCTACCCATATTTGTCGGTAGAGTAACTTTAATACCCGTTCATACAGACATGCAGTGTCTCCCTGTGTTATACTGCAGCCACACACACACACACACACACACGCACACACACACCAATACTCGTGCACATTTGCCTGCTGTTATCTGCGTGTGACAGCCGCTGTATGTCATGTATATTGTATGGATTTATGTTAAAACCAAAGCCTGCACGTGTCTTCATGCCTGTTTATTAATGTGTGTGTGTGTGTGTGTGTGTGTGTGTGTGTGTGTGTGTGTGTGTGTGTGTGTTTGTTTACACAAGCACAGCCACACCTTCTCTTACAGGAGAGATACAGATAGAGGCTGTTTGCATGTTCATGGCTCATAATTCACACCAAAGCATCAAAACGTTTGTATTTACCTTCGCCAACGAAGTTGGCCGAGAAGGTTATGTGTTTGTCTGCGTGTATTTATTTATTTACTTAAAACTATTAACCCAAATTGCATTGTCATCATCCAACGATCAATCGATTAGATTTTTGGGACGTTAACGGCTAACAGTTTCCGAATAAATCCCCCAAAACTGTGAAAAAATGTCCCATGCAAAGTGGATGGGTGTGTGTGTGTCCAGTTGGAGGAAAATGAAGCAGCGGCCGGTTCTGTTCAGTAATAAAGCGGCTTTACAGACAAGAATCTCTTCTTCCTTCCCAACGTCCTGCGGGACTCTGCAATAGTCGCTCAGATTATCCGGCATCATTGCTCGCCAACAACTTTCCCTCTCTCCTTCTGCCCGTCACTCATCCCCCCCCCCCTGAGTTGGTCCAACGTTCAGCCGTCCACCTTCAGCCGCTCACCTCGCCTCTGCCCCTCGCTCCAAATCTAGTTTGAGGCTTTATTGTCCTTGAAATTAGCTCTGCAGCTAAGCGTGCCGCTCAGCACGGACGATAAACAGAAGCTGCCGGAACATACGAGGCTCTCACATCAAAACCCGGGAGTGTCCCACAGTTCACCTGTCACACCTCCGTCCTCCTGCCATTCCACTATCGTAATTCCTGGACGTCATTGAGTTAATAAAGAAAAAAAACTATTCAAACTTAAAAGCCTCAAATCTTCCCTGCAGATGTGAGATTTTAGCAAATTTTGGATAAACTGTACTAATTTCTCCAGAAATGTAATATTTAATATTTTTTTGTAGCATCATATGATTAATAACTACTACTTTTAGAAATAACCCCTTTTTATTCTTCCTAAAACAACCCCACAAATAGGATCAGGGTTGAAGCTACACATGTCGACCATCTACTGGTAGCAGACAGAAACAAGATTAGATAGAACAGTTTATTGTTATTCCACAGGTACAATGAAATTAAAAGATAACTTTGATGGAACACAGCACACCTGGAATAAGAGAAAAGACAAAATCTATAGATATAAGGATAAAAAATTATGAATATATAGACAAGGGAGCGAATAGAAACTATAAACAGGGTTTGTGGTAAAGGGCAATAAATCCAGATGGAAGCGGTCTATAGATTTGCTGGATTTGTTCATTTGTTCTATATAAGATTTGTTCTACTTGTAGATTAAGTTTGTATAATTTTTTTGGGACAGATTTAGACTACTTTAACACTACTGTTGGGACACATTTTAATATATCATTATACAAGCCTGGACAGGATTTGATTTAGGTTCAGGACCAGTTTGGACTAGTTTTACTACTTTTGTCCTTGATTAGTTTGACAAAAGGTTTATACAACCCTTGGAGTAGTTTAAAAACTAGTATTGGACTAAATTTAGAGCTCTTTTAGAGTAGTTTCGAAAAATGTTGGACTTGTTTGAGACTAGTTTTGGACAAGCTTATTATTCCGATTGATTTGAGTTTAGTTTCGGATTATTTCACGACAGTGACTTATTTTGATTAGTTTTATTTTTATTGTCACGTGACGTCTGTTGTATGCTGCGATTGGTTGAAGCTCAATAAATTGGCCTCATATTCTATTTTTTCCCCCATTTACTTTGACAAATATAGCAGAAAAACAAGAGGACGTGTGAAAATGGTCCCAACAGAGTGTGAACGAAACAAGTCAAACTGCCGATTCAGCAACTTCACACCACAGTGGACGTTAAAATGTTGTTCGTGTAAACGTGATACGATTCAGAACTTATCTGAGGAGCACTGTGTCTGCTGCAGTACTGACCCAGAGACAAGGATGCGTAATTAATTCTGTCTATTAAGGCATAATCATGCATCCACATGCTGCTATATATAGAAACCTAAAGCATTGTACTGTATAGATGCATGCATTTTGTTTTAATAGACAAAAATAACAATGCATCAACTCATACTTGTCTATCAAAGGAAAAACAATTAGAAAACAATTATTTCCACTGTGTTCTTTGTTCGTTCTTCACGGGTGACATGGATACACCTGTTCCACAGATCCCCCCCCCCCCCCCCATTGCTCAGCTGCTTCCGTTTCGTGCAACTCAGTCATAGAAAAGCCAAAAGAAACTGAAGTGAAACCAAGAAAGTTTTCTTCAAAGCGCATTTAAAGAAGTAATTCACACCTCTGAGACAATAAAAGCTGTTTTTCTCACTCACACTCTTAATAGAAATGAAATTGAATCCCAGTCTCACTGTAACACACCTTCTCTTTTTACCCCCGGAGGCAGTTTACGGCTGGATGGGGACGGGCTCTGTAATTAGCAGCCTTGCTAACAGCAATGAGATGCGGCCGTGTGAGCGGAATCACAATGAAACTGATGTACGGTGCAATTACACCTTCGTGCAGGGAGACGGGTAGCACAGGGGCGGGTGTGTGTGTGTGTGTGTGTGTGTGGGGGGGGGGGCATTCAGGGCCCCTCGACTGCATGAATATTATATTAAAAAAACCAGCGATTGTCTGATAGCTGCAGGCTGCAGATCACAACATGTAGAGCTGCGGCTGATCAAAGACAACAGTCTCCTGTGAGGTCCTCAGACGGAACATCGTGTGGCGTTAGAGATCGTCGAATGACGAGGCTTTCTGTATGCAGTGTGGCCGCACGCTCCGACTCACACACACAGGTCCCTGAACGCATCGTTTCCCTCCACTAAACCCTCTCAGTCTCTCTGGGTTATTACATCAGTGAAGCCTTAAATCAGGTAAACGCACACATAGAGGGTGTCGATATAGGGCAGGGGGATCGAAACTCACCGCTAAAATTTGCTGGAAGCCTCATATAACACATGTTCTTAACAACCTATTCAGAAGTATCGCAGTCCTGGCCAAAGCTACAGATCTGTTAGCCCATAAATCACTTTGCATTCTTTAAAATTCACTGGTGTTGCCTTATTTAACTTACTGTGTGGAGGAATAGGGAAATACATATGCAATTTTGTTACCAAAAAACTCAGTGTATTACAGAAAAGACGAATAAGAATTGTTTTCAAGGTTGGGTTCCTTGAGCACACTAATTTATCATTCCTACAAGAAAATAATGTTTTTTTTTTAATGCATTGATCTGGTGGAGTTCAAAACCATTCAAGTATTGTAGAAAGCACATAATTTATTACCTGGGAACGTCCAGAAGGCAGTGAGTTTCCATTCCTCTTTGCTTGTTTGTTAACACAATGCTAAACTTTGGTCTGGAATAATAAACAATAAAACATTGCCTAAAATCGAAATATGTCAAAGCGAAGACTCTAACTCCTCACTTAACATGTTTGTTTGCTTACAAAGAACTGCAGAAAAAAACTGAAAAAACGGAATTGTTGATATTTGAGTAAACAAATGGTGAAGTTGAGGATTGTTTTTGTTTTGTTTTTTCTCTCCGATTTCCAGTGTTGTCGAGTTTCTCTGTCCTCTCTTATGGACTCGTTTCATTCTCGTCATGTCTGCGCGGCATTAGCGTCGGACTGAGTCAGCAGAGGGAGGAAGAGGGATGTGGATCCAGCGAGGAAGTGGAGGAGGTCGGCGAACTACGCGGAGCTCCAGATGGAGGGTCGGGGGCTGCTTTGATCAGCCATTAGTCTGCGGCGTGGCTGTGAGAGCGTGTCAGCGCCGACTGATTAATGCCGCCAAATGTTTGGCTGACGCGCGCGGGGCGGCTGGGTAATTTCAAATATGTTTCCAGAATGAAAACACGGCGGCCCCGTATCCCCGAGCAGAACCAGCAGCCATTTATAATGCAGGAGGAGGAAGGGAGCGAGTCGGAGCTTCGCTCAGAGGAACCAACAGTCACAAACATACAAACGCATAATCAGATCGGAGACTGCGCCGTGCTCTTGAGAGTGAAGTTTTTCAAATTACTATTTCGACCACTTTCTATATTTTTTTTTTTATTTGTGAAAGTGGTTTAGTAGATCCAGACTCACACCAATCACCAACTTGTTTGCTGTCATTGTAGTGCTGGGATCGCAGCTCAATCCTTTTACCATATATAACACCTGAAAATGGTTTTCAGAGTGGTACATACCAGGAAGGAAGAAGAAATTAATTGTGACGCAGGCATGACGGGGACCGGGGAGTCGCAAGCAAACCACAGTCCCACAGTGCCTCCTGACTGCAGATTCTGCTCACGACATCAGAGGTCTTACTGTACACCATGAACATTAACGCTGGGAGTACACGACAGACGGCCAAGTTGGATTTCTATGACGGTGACTGTCAACTATAAAACTATCAAGTCCAAGAGAATATGGAGTCATGACACTCTGGAGGCAAATAATGTGGTTATTGTCCATCGACTCGCACATGTACAGAATAACTCTTTTCTGTGGCCGTGATGTGCATGCACAAGAGCAATGCTTCCGCCGCCACCCTAGAACTGAGTTTACACATACCCGGGTTTTTAGAAAAACGGATATTTCCCAATCTACCTTCCCCCCAAAAAATTCTTAATTGACACAGACCAACATTTACACCTGGCTGAGTGCTGCTATGAGCATGCAAAACCTGTAGGGGGCAGCATAGTGAGAAGCATGAAACAATGAATTGCCATGAAGCATAAACCTCCGCCTATCCCTCAATAGAAGCAAACTGAGAAGGTGTTTTTCTAAAGCTGTGGTCTGTGGTCGGTGTTTTCAGAAATCCTCGTTTGTGGTGACTCGAAGCTGCGGTTATGTGTGAATGCATGACCCAAACAGAGAAATATCACAGTTTTTTTTAATGCCACGCGTACAAGTAAAAGTGACCCGAGCCTGAGCGTTTCGACAACGTGGAGAACGAAGTTTGCAGTTTTCGTTCGTATATAAACAGGCCAACAGACGGACTGGCATGATGACACATACCTGAATGTACTGCTGTCACCAGGTGAAGACAATCACACACTCAGGCGCAGATGAAACACATCAGCCGTATCAGCAGCAATCAGACACGA
>NC_137658.1:4229221-4270230 GCF_963422515.1 Blennius ocellaris | reverse complement strand
AGTCTGAAAAGATTCTGTCCAAAACTACCATACAAGGAAGTGTAAAACCAGCATGAAACTATCCTAAAAACAAGATAAATCTCCCTCAAACAGCGCACAAGCTATCCTCAAATCCGTATAAACGTTAAATCAAACTAACCTAAAATCATTATAAAAAAAAGCCCAAAAGAAATGTAAAGTTAGTATAAAACTTAAAACAAACTACCATGAACTTAGTCCAAATAAATTGTATTAACCGTTAAAAAAAACCCAGCTAAATGTTTGTATGAAATTAGACTAAAACTTAAAAACTAAACATGAAACTAATCCCAAAAAATTAAGGGCCAGATGTTATGAATTCACCTACTTGTGTCCTCAAATGGCGACTATGTAAATGTTTCATCTTGTACAAAAGATACATTGAAATCGTATGAAAAGAATCCGGGAGATTCTGCGGTGTGACGTGAGGACACGTCAGCCCGCCGTCGTCATGACGATGATTTATGACTTGTAACTGGGTGAGAGCAGGCGGCGTTAGATGGTCGCCAGACTCCTGCGGGCTTCCTGCAGAGCTGCAGCAGCCCTGTACCGCCGCAACGCTCCCACACTGGACGTGACGAGTGAACGCCTCGGCGATGGCGATCGATGCAAACTTTGGACGGAGCGCGGCATGCTAAATGAGGGAAATAAATCCCTCCCCCCCCCCCTCTGAGCGCAGTGAGTGCTGCAGTAAGCTGTTTGGGGACGGCGCTCCCTCTGACCCGTCCACACAGGACATAAATAACAGGACAGATATCGATCAGCCGGCGAGGCAGAATGAGACCGCGGCTCTGCTCAGGACTCTCAAACAGAGCAGCTGCATGCATGGATGCGCGGCGTCTGACGCGTTGGCGTCACGTCCTGTCTCCGTGTATTTAAAGGAGCTCCGCAGCGCAGCGCCGCGTCGTGATAATTGATCCTCGGCTCCTTCGGCCGAGCTCATCAAGTCCCGCTTCGCTTTGCATTAATCCAAAGACCAGCATTGTTCTGCAGCTCAAGCTACGACTACTGCAGGAGAGGAAACGCTCTTCTAGCTCAGAGCATGGGGCGCGTCGAAAAACGAGGAGGATTGTGTTTCACGCGTTTCAACAAAATGGCCGACTTCCTGTTGGCTTTAGAGTGTGGGTGTCAATTACATTTTTTGTGCGGCTCGACATGCTGCATATGTCTACCAAATTGCTTGGACGTAGATTAAACGTGTTGCCCGTTTCAGATGCTATAAATGTGAAAACCACGTCGGGGGGCGCTATGGAGCCAATTTGACACATGCGCAATGACGAGAAAATTTAAAATGGTTCGCCACTTGTGTGCAAATGTACACGAGTGTTTGAGCACGTTTTAGCTCGTCAAAAATGCACCATCTCCTTCCGTCTCCTCCTCTTCTCTCTCTCTTCCTCCTCTTACTTTTTCAAGTTCATGTCTTTTCCTCCTCCCTCGGCTCTCATTGGATGCTGCGAGATTTGGCGACTCCCCAGCTGTGACGCTCTATCTGTTGCCATGGCAACGGCAGCTGCATGCTGTTCATCAATCATAGCGGTGATGTTTCTCCTCGGCTACGTGCTCCTCATGACAAACATGGCCGCCTCATCCTCAGTGCCAATAAATCTCTGTTGTGTTTAATGACTGCGGTTATTATGAGATACTGTGCTTCATGAATATATACGACGGGACGGATGGAAAGATGCAGAACAAACTGATGTGGAGGCCCGGTCCTATCGTACTTCCTGTTCAAGCTGCAGCTACTTCCTGTTCAGTCTGTAATAACTTCCTGTTCGGTATGCATGTACTTTTGTCAGTGTCGTACCTTCAATTTGTCATTTCAAGACAATTTTTAAACAGAACACATTAAATGTGAGTCATTTTGAATATTTTCTTGATCCAAATAAATGGCTTGTATTTGTAATGTTTTGTTCTACTTGGCTTCAAAGTTGTGACTCAAGTAAAAAAAATGTTGACGTTAATGTTGTTACTCAACATTAACAATGTGAAATTTGGCAACTTTCACATAATGCAATTACTCTTTTACACAGAATTCAAAGATGTTCTGAGGACAATGTATGAGGAGTGGAGGTTAGTATGGTAAGGGAGCTAATCCACTCACAACCGACCCGGAGCCCAACCTGGAATGGAATCAGGTGACCTGGTAACCAGTGAACGAGGCTGAAAGTGTTCTGTGGACAAGAGAGTGGACGAATGAAGCAGCCTGAAGGGATCCGTATGTTAATGTCTCTGTATAGATCTCGCTGATTACTAATTCATGCAAGGAGGAGATTTATGGGGCCTTCATGGGGTTCCTCTGGGGGAGATGAATGCTGATTCTGGCCCTGTGAACACTTCCTGGTCTGTGTTCACCTGCTGCCCGAAGACAAAATACAGAACGTGCATAAAATAGTCTAAATTTAGTCTTAAACTAGTTTGAATCTAGTCTAACAATTACGCTTTAAGAGCCTCCCGGGATGAAATGGACTGGCATATGTGTAAATTATTATAACAATAAATGATTTTGTTCAAACAACAGTAACAAAAGAATTTCCTTCCATACATTGTAAAGTCTGGGTTTTCTTTTTCTTAAATTAATAAAATGTACAAAAGTATCACTCCAGAACTCACTAGAACAAAACATTATTTCAGGTAGAGCGTTCAGGACCGACACAAGAAAGAAACTGAACCGAAGCATCAACCTCATTGCTCTGGTATCATTCCATGTCGATACCAACGTAGTTACCGCCACTGAACACAGTGAACAGTCTGAGATACACAACAAAATGTTACAATCTGATTTTTAAAGGGTTTTTTTTCCTGACCATTTCCGATCTGACTTAAACGAATGAACAACATTGACTTGTTTTCTGTGATTCTGTGTGTGTGCGTGTGAGACAGCTGCTGTTTTCTCCACCCACACACACACACACACACACACACACACACACACACACACACACACACACACACACACACACACACACACACACACACACACACACACACACACACACACACACACATACACACATACACACACAGTTTATGACGTTAGCTCGTTAGCGTCGTGTTAATGGTTGTGGATTAGCCCTCCATGGTAAACTGCTCATACTTTAATGAACGTCATCAGTCACGGTGCTGAAGTCTGCTCGCTCCCTGCAGAATTCCTCACTTATCAGGAGGTCCCGTAAATCACTGGTACCCAACCCAGGGTCTGGGACCCTGGATTTCATTTCCCACATGTTTACGTTTGATTTTTTTCATTAACCTGTATCTGGTTGAATCATGCCAAGACCACTTGCTAACTCCATTAATGTTGGTGTGCTGCACCCGGCTAAACTTTGATAATCTGAACTCGCCACCAGATGGCGATAGAGTGATCTCAATCAGGTAAAACTAAATCGTCAACCAAGTGTTATAATTGTAACACTACAATTGTAGCGTTACATTGTAGCATTACATTGTAGCGTTACTTTTGTAGCATTACTATTATAATGTTACTATTGTAGCGTTACTATTGTAGTGTTACTACCGTAGCATTACTATTATGATGTTACTATTGTCGCGTTACTATTGTAGTGTTACTATTGTAATGTTACTATTGTAGCATTACTATTGTAGCATTACTATTGTATTGTTACTATTCTAGCATTACTATTGTAATGTTACTATTGTAGCGTTACTATTATAATGTTACTATTGTAGCGTTACTATTATAATGTTGCTATTGTAGCGTTACTATTGTAATGTTGCTATTGTAGCGTTACTATTGTAATGTTACTATTGTAGCATTACTATTGTATTGTTACTATTGGAATGTTACTATTGTTACTACTGTGGCGTTACTTTGTTTCTTATCTGTCAAGCTGCTACATTACAGATTAACTGGGCTGCTCCTTCTCTCTGAGGCTCTCACGATGACGACGTGCTGCCTGTCAGTTGTGTTTTCTTTTTATTCGTGACGCCACGACTGCGACCACCAAATAATATCATTCTCCTCACCTGCACCTCCCCCGTGACTATTCCTGCGCTCCGTAAAATCCCTGTTCCTCGTTTTCTCTGCCACGATTTAGCGTCAAATGCCATCGATCAGCAGGGTTATTGAGATGCAAAAATATTCCTCAGGTACGTTGAATTGACGATTCATGGGCGTGTTGAGGACAGGGTGTGAACTGCGGGTGGACTCTGGTCTCTAAAAGAAAAATGTGCTCTTACAAATCCGACTATTTTGTCGGCACATACCATTTTCACCTTTTGGGCACACACACACACACACACACACACACACACACACACACACACACACACACACACACACACACACACACACACACACACACACACACACACACACACACACACACACACACACACACACACACACTTTTAGCATGAATCCTCCACGGTGTTTTTGCAAATGAGGCCCCAGGTGTTTTACTGCTGTAGGGTTTAATTTGTTGGGGAGATGAAACCCAGATCGCAGAGAGGGAGTCATCGATCTCCTCTGAAACGCCTCTTGTGACCAGTATATAAGAGATGTATGCTGCAGAGAGGAGGGAGGAGTGGTCTGCGTCTCTACCGGGGGTGGGGGGGAGGAACACACCGATGTTCAGGTTCTCATCCAGACATCTTATTTCCCCCTCCAAACTCTATCTGTTGAAAACAAGACGAAGTGGGTCTGCCTCCACGCTGCCCACAATGACATTGGCTTGGTTATGAGCAGCCTTCAGGCCTGTCTGAGCAGCAGTTGGTCTCACCGGGGACTCCGCCACTCCGTTTCCCAAATAAACAGCCGCCTCGTTTCAGACGCTCATCCGCACGGAAAGAAAACGTCGTAATCCCACCGAAACCGCCTCGCGCGCTCGTGAGCGAATCCGTCAGCTATTTCGCCGGGCCAGCGCCTGACCTGGATCCGGAGAGCGGCAAACCGACCAACCGGCGCCGGCGCGGCGGCGTCACGAGCTGATTTTTATTCCGTTTCTTGTTGTTCCCGTGTGTCAGTTCTGCTGCAGCGAACCTGCTTCACCCTCGGGGACCAATAAAGTCTCTCCCAATCGATGGCGCTCTGCCCTGCCACCAGTTATACGAGCGTTAGCATGCAGCTGTCGGCTGTACGAGTCAGTAATGGAGTGCGACACCAGATGTTCGCCTGAAAATAACCCGCCGCCCTTGAGACTGATGGTTTCGGGAGCGAAACTTCGTACTTTTCCCCGCGTTAAGAGAGAAAATCCTCCAGCGCCATCACGTCTAATGTCACGTCTTTTTTTTTGGCCCTCATTATTGCACTGTGAAGCTCGCGCTGACCCTACGTGTCGACTCTCCCACAGGTTTCTGAATAGAAATCCTCAGAATGAGGCAGATCATCCCACAGCTCTGGAGCTCAGGCAGGGCGGAGAGAGAATCAAACCCTCCAGCAGAAATAACGATCAGCTCCGACTCGACAGGAGCACCAGAACTATTTTAAAGTCGTTACGTCGATTCATTATCTTCACGGAGACGAAGGGGGAGAAGGCGGCGTACTGCGGTTTTCACACAGGCCTGTTCATACGTTCACATGTGTTACATAAAGCCTTAAAGACGACATTGAATAATAAAACTACATTTACAGTTTGTCTACATGATGCTGGAAACTACACAACTCAACAAGAAGAGTGAAACATTTAAAACTTTTTGTATTAATTTCCTGAAATTCATTAAAAATTGGAATTTAATTTTTTTTTAATAAAAATAAAGAAATATAATTTTTTTTGTGTTTTGTGAACGGTAAAGAACTCAAAACCTTGGAGGCAAACATGTTAATATTCATTGGAAAAAAAGACATTTCAATTTGAAAAGGCCAGCTGTTTAAATATTATTTTTTTTCCTTTTAAGTCAATGTGCCAATTAAGACTAAATGTCAAAAGCAAGGTGACGAAGAAGAAATGTCATGATTAGTTTTCAATTAAAGGTTGAAAAGTTAAGATATTAGTAGAAACACCGTGAATCGCTTCTGCACCTATTGAAGTTAGCGGTTTTGCGAATCCTTTGCGAGCGGAGTATGAATCAGGCTTTACAGTCATGAGTCCTCAGCACACATCCAACACACATCAGAGAGTAAGGAGGACATCACATAATTGTGTGTGTGCGTTTCCTGATATGCGTGTCCGTAATGAGACCTGAAATCAGATTACAGCATACAGATTTGTCTGTATATAATAATTTGTGGGTGTTATTCAATTTGTCCGCACATAATGCAATTTGTGTGTGCGTGCGTGTGAAATGAAAGCTAAATAACTCAGCAGACCAGGGTGAGCCTGGCAGTCGACGCCGAGAGCAAAATAAAACCCTCCGTCCAGCTGTGAGGCTGCTGGGTGTGAAGACGTGTTACTGTTACCTCCAGAGCAAACTACTGTAATTCCCTGTTGTCGGGGTGCAACGTGATGACTGGCAAGAACGAGCAGGAGAGATCACATCACTCCAATATTAGTTTCCCTTCGTTGGTTTCCTGTTAAGTCCGGGAGGTTTCTGGGTTTTCTAAAAGTTTATGTATGTATGTATTTATTTATTTATTGGTTTGTTTCTTTATTTAATCATTTATTTATGTGACACTTATGTAACAGGCCAAGACAAACAAAAAAAATTATCCCTGGGCAATACCGAAAACACAACAGGAAGTTGCATATTTGGATGAAAATGGCGAATTTTGATGAATTTTTCATCAAACTTATTAACTTTTTTTATTACTTTGTGCACAGATTTGACTATGAGATGGATGAACTCCTGCATTGCATTTTCTTTTGTAGCCAAATTTAGATTTATTGTCTACAACTTCGACGAACACTTCCAATAGCTCTGTCCAATCATTTCATGATGAACACAAGTAAATATCACACACACACGCACACACACACGCACACACGCACGCACGCACGCACGCACGCACGCACGCACGCACGCACGCACGCACGCACACACGCACACACACACACACACACACACACACACACACACACACACACACACACACACTTAGAGACCCTCACACACTTAGAGACCCTCTCTCCACCTCGCGGCTCATTTCTTCCGTCGAGTACATAAACCAATCAAATCCTCCCTAAGATATTTCTCCTGCAAACACTCTGCTCCCGCAGAGATCCACTACACCAGGGCGCCACACACTGCGAGACGCAGCGCGGCAAGAACAATCACTCGTCAGAGGAGAGTGAAACAAAGGAAATCGATTGGGGCCGGAGGCAATCAGCAGCCAGAGAGTAAAGAGAGGAGAAAGTATCGGGAGCGAGGAGACAAACGGAGAACAATCAGGCAGGAAAACAAAGCAGTGAGCAGGACAAACAGACGAATCATGGAGGGAAGGAGGGAGGGAGGGAGGGAGGGAGGGAGGGAGAAGCAGACAGGAGCTTCCTTCTAGTTTCTGGGAGGAAATGATTAAAAACAAACAGAAAATTTGAGTTAAAAGTGACAATGCGAAATTCTTTTTATGCTAATACTGCATTACTTTATAGAAGTACAAAACATAGTAGTTATGGGCGTGAAGAAATTAGTTGAGGAAATATTTCCATTTAAACAAATACTAGAGCTAAAAATTGTGAAAAAAGTTAGATTTTTGTCAGTTTTTCATTTTTGCATTAATTGAGAGGCAGTTGCTTCTGTAAAAAGTTACTTTCGGATACAATTTGTGACCACTTGACTCTTATTTAAAAAGAATCTAGAAACGAGAATCACAATGCAAAGAAACCTATATGCTAACAAGCCAGCTGTAGAGCAATCGAAGCTGAAATATCCCTTTGTACCAGCAGGTGGTACAGTGAGTAACTCACTCACGGTTTGTTTGTTTTTTTTGCATCAATAAACAACAAATAGTAGAAGCTCACCCACATGGGGATGCTGTGACAATGATGGTCTCATAATTCAAAATATTCATACACCACATATCATCTTGTTTTTTTCTATTGTCATAAAAAGTTACAGATTAAAAAAAAAAATCTGTAACTTTTATTCTAAATTAGTTTAAAAAGAATGCATTTTTGACATAAAAAAAAAAAATTACCCATTACCGTTACGTTAAATTATGGAACGCTTACCGATGTGAACACTGAAATGTAGAATGAATGGAACCGCGTCAAAGCGCCTGACCGACGCACAATGTGACGAGTACGAAAGAGCCTTAACAGTTAGCATTAACCTTCGGCGGCGATCGCTATCACAGTGTCACTGACAATTAGCAGCTAACTGTGCAAGTAACAGCATCCAATAATTACCAGTTAACCAGTCACCATGTAACCGCCAGCAGCTATCCGAGCGAGGCAACGTTTCATTTTCCAATGAATTTGCACAAATAAACTGTCGTTTTCTGTTGTTGTTGTTGAAGTATTTTTCTGTTGCGTTAAAGACGTAAACATGTTTGGATTACAGTCACTTCAGCTGGGACTCAAAAATAAATACAATTAATTGATAGAAATGAGTCTTCTCTGTATGAAGAATCTACAAGCGCAGCACGATTGATATATTTCCTCTGCATGAAATGTTTTTTTTGGTCCACCGGCTGATTTAACCGGTCTTAAACACTTAAATAGGCAGTTTAGGATCATTCGCAGTGAAATCCTGAACATGTATTTGTGTGAATGCCCCCCCCCCTTTGACTTTGTGTGTTATTGAGAGGAATGTGAGCGGTGGAACGAAGGCAGCAGCAGAATACAGAGCGAGTCAGAGGTGCTGGAGGTGAGTCCACTGTCGTCTTGAATCAGCGCCCGGAGCCGAGCTGTTAGCGGCGCTCATACGCCGCCCTGACCAAACCATTAGCGGGCCCATTAATCACAGCCTCGCATTGGCTTCACACACACCCTGCAGTGCGGGCAGACGTGAAGGACTACAGAACTCTGCACACTCCTTCAGAGGAAACATGACGGGGTTTCAAGATCGAACGCGCCGAGGAGTCTGGGTAACGCAGTTTGAATTTTTGGAGGACGGTGGGATTATAAAAGAGACGTCATGGTTTAGAGGAGGGTTACTGCACCTTGTATTGCCCCACGTGCAGGTTGTTTTTTTTTTGGTTTTTTTTAATACACACACGCATGCACACGCACACACACACAAAGCTTAGTCATCGTGTGCTTTTAAACCTAGACTAAAAACAGAAGCTCATTATCCTGTTTGTCGAAGAAACAGACAGATGTATTCAGACAGGAGTGTGTGTGTGTGTGTGTGTGTGTGTGTGTGTGTGTGTTTTCATCTGGGAGGTTCAGTCACACCTGAGTCAGGAGGTCAGATGCTGCGTTCCCTCCGAACCACAACGTAATGTTCACTTCCTGTGAACGCACGCACGCACGCACGCACGCACGCACGCACGCACGCACGCACGCACGCACGCACGCACGCACGCACGCACACACACACACACACACACACACACACACACACACACACACACAGTGGAAGGATGATAACATCGTGCTAATACGCTAACAGGAGCATGTCATGCTGCTGCCCGCTCGCTCTTCATGTCGTTAACCAATCGGCTGACAGGTTGACGGCGCTCACAGCGTTTCAGATTGATCCACACAGACACGTCGGAGGGAGTTCAGCCTTGTGACCCCAGCCTCAAGTTTTTCAGCCTCACGTTGCGTCCACTTCTTATCGATTGTGAATAAAAGCTCCTCCACAGCGGATAAAAGGATCTGGTGACAGCTGGTGGCCAGAAGTTACTTTGAAAGTGACACTTTTAAGACTCTATATTCTGCTAAGGAAAAAAAAAGATTTGACAAAATTAAATCCAATTCCAATTAGAAATTCAGGCTTGAACGGGTCCTCGCTACTACCAGAACTCCGAGACTATCAGTGGGCGCAGTGGAGCATAAAAGGAGGGGGGGTTTGTCACTATATGGGGATGCCGTGCAAATGAAGAAGTGCTACTATCCAGAGTCTGCATGTTCTCCCTGTGTGTGAATCCTGCTGCGATATCCGGACCGTTGTGGAGCTTTTGTTTGCGGTGCTGCGGTTTGTATTATTGATGAGATATCCTCAAATTCCTCTCTCTCTGGGGATGCCGGTGTCACCGCGAACGTGGCAGCTCATTTGATTGTGGATGATCCCCCCCGCGGCCACCTGTCACGCTGCGAAACGCTTTCATCGACACGTCGCGTTTCAACAAAACCGAAGCTGAACGTCAGTGTGACGCCCCGCTGACAGCTGAGATTCAGTCACACTCACAGAGTCCAGGAGATGAGATGAGAGGTAATGTGTGCATGGCTTTACATTTGACTGACAGCCATGTGTGGGTGTGTGTGTGGAGCTTCTTGCCCCCCCACGTCCCACTAACAATGTCCACCACTGGAAATACCCCCGAGGACATTTCCCACAGGCAATCCAATTAGCCAATCACCTGCTGACCCTGGTTGCTATGGTGATTCAGACCAGGAGAAGAGTCCGTACTGAGTCACAGTCCACCATAGAGGTCAATAGCGTGCCAGCAGGTTCGCCACCCAGAGGTACGATGATGGACAACGTCTACAGTGCATCCGATGCATCCAGCCGTTTCGTGACTCGAACGCCTGGAGTAACTCGATGAGGAGTAATCCCTACGACGATGGTAACGTTGGAGGATCTCCACTGTCAGTAGGAAGAAGAAGATTCAACACTGCCTTCGGGTCACTCATCAAACTTTGTAGCTTTGAACAGGAAGCACTAATATTTATTCATGCACATAGCTCTGTTAGATTTCCCTATACATTTTATTGAGCGATACTGCTACAGTTACCTTTGATTCTCATGCTATGATGTTAGCTTTCGATTGGCATTGTGGAGAAACTAAATTTCCCACAATGATTTTCTTTGGTTTCTCGTCCAGACTGATTTGTCCTGAATTGTTCTGATGGAAGTTCAAGGAGAAGTCTTATATTTACCTTGAGACTTATTTGACGTTTCAATAAGCCCTGCCCACAAATAATAAACCAGTGGCATTCAACTAGGATCCATAATCTCTTCTTCTTCTTCTTCTTCTTCTTCTTCTTCTTCTTCTTCTTCTTCTTCTGGGTTTAACAGCACTTTTTCCATCCACAAAGTTGCATAACCATCATATGCTGCTTCTATCGGTCTTCATTGTCCTCTTGATCCCTCATGACTGTTTCCCTTCTTCTTCTTCACTCCGGTTCGAACTTGCACTCCCGCCATCTGCTTGTTCAAGCTAGCCAATACCTTGAGAAAGAAAGAAAGAAAGAAAGAAAGAAAGAAAGAAAGAAAGAAAGAAAGAACAAACGTAATAGTTTTGTTCCCATCATCAGGCGTGTGTGTGTGTGTGTGTGTGTGTGTGTGTGTGTGTGTGTGTGTGTGTGTGTGTGTGTGTGTGTGTGTGTGTGTGTGTGTGTGTGTGTGTGTGTGTGTGTGTGTGTGTGTTTGCGCTCTGAGCCTGAACTGTGGCTGGTGTTGAGGGGGCGTGATGCCTTGTTTTGGACACGCGTCGCTTCCTGACTTAATGTCGGAGTGGTACTCGGAGTCGTGCGTCTCCAGATGTTTGTTTTTTGTTTTTTTTTTCTTTTTTACATTGCAGACGTCTCTCAGCTCGTGATGAGCCATCAGCGCCTCGCAGGAATTACTCACGCTGCGGCAAATTAAAGAGTAGCTTCATCAATCTATCAGACGGAGTGGAAACAGTAAAGTTTAGATCTCATCAACGTTAAAAACTTCTAAATCTGTGCAGGAGCAGGTCCAAAGTCACTGGAAGGTAAATAACACCAGTTTCGTGGATGGATGGGTGGATGGATGGATGGATGGACGGACAGATAATGACAGATATACACAAAATGGATTGACAAACGATGGTGACAGAACAATAGGCTCAAAAATGTAAACCTCACCGATATCAAACAAACAAGACCAACCACATAGATCCTCACATGTGATTGGTTGATGTGGGACAAAGGTGCGGGACCTGAGACAAAGGCTGACTCCACCAAAGTGGCCTCATTGTGTTACAGCATTTCTAAGACAACCCCGACTTATACTGGAGGGACCCGAAACACAGAAGCCCCTCGGAGCGTGAGCGACTAATGATGGCGATCGAGACGGCGAGGGGTGATTATTGGCATGAGGGATGACCTCCCTCCGCCCTTCTTTCATATTTGATGCAGGTGAGCAGCCTGGCTCTCATTATTCCCCCGTTCAGCACCTCCATGTAAATTTGATGTCTCCTCTGATGTGTGCAGAAAACCTCCACGAGCCGAGGTGCAGCCGGATGAATCTCAGAAGCTCTGAGGCTCTGCCCACACAAGACAAAATGATCTTTTTTCTCCCCCGGCCTTCTCCAAAGAGAATTCCGTCCACATGTCACTGTGAACCGCACAATGAATAAATTGCAGGTATTGCGAATAATGGCGATGACATCATCATGTGGAGCCGGGGTTTTACAATTTCCCCACTCTGGAACATGGGTTTAAAAAATGAAAAAATGTTTTCAGGCTTTTAAAAACGCCACCCTTGAGCACCAAAAAAAAAAAAATCAATGCATTTACTTGAAACGGTGTTCTCACCGTTCAGGCCCTCAGAGGGTCTCGGGGCTGAACAACCCCCCCCCCCCCCCCGCATTCATTTCACACTCTGCATCCATAAACACTCATTAAATCCACTCAGCTGGAACCACAATCCTCCTCCTCCCTCACATCACTGCTCCTTCTTCCTCCTCCTCCTCCTCCTCTTCCTCACACGCACGCACACACATACACACACACACATACGGTACAAAGACAAAGAAGTACAGCACACACACGTACACTAAGATGCACACGAACACATGCAGACGTGCACACATGCAGATGCACTCACACACACACGCACACACACACACACACACACACACACACACACACACACACACACACACACACACACACACACACACACACACACACACACACACACACACACACACACACACACACACACACACAGGATGATTTACGGGCTGTTCAGTCTTCTGTAACAAACACTGAGCAGCTTCATATCTGCGCTGAATAAATGTAAGTTAATGAAATGTCGCCTGAATTGATGAAAACACACAAACATTGATCAGCAGCAGCAAGTAGCACCGCACGTTATGAACCTCCATCACACGAACCAGAACAGACCGAGATCACATCCAGGGGCCGACCCGGCGGCTCTGGATAAACATACCCAGGATATCTATGTTACATGGGTAAAACCCAGGCAAGCGCCAATCCCGTTAAGGCAAATGATGAGGGATGGACCGACGTCTCTCCGTGAAAAAAAAAAATCTCAACTTCAAAAGTGCATGAGGCTTTTTGTTGGGGTTTTTTTAGCCTTTGAATTTTTTTTTCTTCACTTGCCCTAATACTCTTCCGTAGGAAAGAGTGCCACGTCTACAGTTTAAAAATTAGCTGTTCTGTTTTTATAAAGCTCAGACTGGTTGAGCAGAGATCAGGTTTGGGTTCAGAAGCCTGATTATAGTTTCCCTCACTGTTTCTTCGCGTTTGATTGTGGCTTTGCCGCCCGCGCACATAAAAGCCGGAGTCGCCGTCTGGACTCGTCTCATCGGGCGGCGTTGTGCTGTGTGGGGGAACCTTCATCCACATTCCTCATGCTGGTGGGACATTTAGATCTGACGCGCGTACCAACACACTGCGGCTGCTCGCTTGGCATCACAATGTCCTCCTCTCTTCTTCTCTCTGCATACATTTACCACGGTGAGCAGGTCTCAAGGATAAAAGATATCACAGCTCAATTTCTCCAAATCTTCACACATTTTTTTTTTAACACACAGATGCTCCTCATGCGCACGTTTCCATTTCTGCGCGTTTCTGTCCATTTATAGGAGTGAATTACTTATTCCACACCGCCATGTTCCAATGAAAATCCTCCCCCAGGAATAAATAAATAAATAAATGAATAAATATATGGCTGCTCGCTCCTCTCTCTCTCATAGAAACCAGGTTTTTATTGTTTCCATGCAGCTGCCAAACACAATCTTCCAAACTGCCGCAGAGCACCGGTGGGAGGGAAAGTGATTAAAACTGGATTTAATTGACAGATAAAATGTTAAAAAAGTCCAACCTTTAACTCAATTTTAATTACAAAAAAAAAAAAAAAGAAGAAGAATTCATCATAGTTGTTATTTTCCCTCTGCAGGTAGCTCATAGGCTCACTAAGCTTTTAATGAAAAACAGCGTGTTTTCAACTATTTCCTGTTTGATTCACAGCAAAGACGCAAAATCTCATCAGAATGTCGCCAAGACAATTTAATTCCAATTTCGTGAAGCCCACGTCCAGGCGGACCAATCAGAAGCCAGGAAGTCTTATCTTACAGAAAACTGAGGCTGTTAAAAGGTTTTCTCATTTAGGCCTCGTTCACAGAACAGCGTTTCGCTTGAAAACCCAGTTTTTCTTGTATTTGCACTTCAGAAAAGTTATGCGTTTGTATGGGAACGTGTTGAAAGCGATGTCCATTTGAACAGAAACTGCAGAAACAATGAAAGTTATTTTCAGGAGAATTACTCAGTAAAAACTTAAGGAGACAAATAATACACAGGAAGTCAGACTGAAGATGGTTGAAATGTTTAAGAAAAATTCCATTATGATGTTTTTGCAATGAAGAGACAAACTATGACGGCAGAACCATATGGGTATCCAAGAGATTAAAGCTGCCAATGGAGTCGAAGATGGGCTATTTAAAGGTTTAAATTGTTTTGAAAATGCCTGGTGCACATTTGCTCTTTAGAAATTGAAGATTACAAAAGCCGAATTATCACTAAAAGACATTACAAAACATTCTGGATCTACATGACGAATCAGTTTCATAGCAACACTAATGATTATTTTTATGACGACTCCACGGGAACTTGGAATTGATTTCAGACATAAATGTAGAGAGTTGAGTGTATTTATTGTATTTACCAGGTTTTTTTTTTTTGTTTTTGTTTTTGTTTTTCCCGTTAAAGGGGAACAATAGCCGGAGTTTCCTGCGCCGTGGTGCAACACCTGCACACAATCAGGTGAAAATAATTGCAGCGCTGCATCAGCGTCCTCCATCTGACCTCCGTGACGCCGCTCTGCGTCCTTGATTCACACTTTATCGGCGTCTCCGAGGAGCAACGATAACGAGAGACGTGTGGAAGCTCGCGGGACGCCGCTGCGGGTCATCATGGCGCCCGGCGCCCATGAAAGAGAGAGAGAGAGAGAGAGATATTGGGCGATATGGAAAAATAAATGAATCGGTGAAGGAGATAAAGCTGGTTCTGTGCGAAGGCTGGAAATAAATTTACAGAGGGACGAATCTGTCGCATTTAGAAACATATGAAACCAACGAAGCAGCGGCAACGCAACAGAAAGCATCCATCCATCCATCCATCCATCCATCCATCCATCCATCCATCCATTTGGACTGTGAGATTAAACACACAGGGAGAAAATGCAAATGCCACACAAAAATGTTCTGGGCAGCTATTTAATCTCTAACCACTGCATCACCACTCTTCATATTACAAATGAGGATGTCAGATCAGATTTAAAATTGAAAAATTTAGAATCATGTGTACATGTTATTGTGGAAAATGTCAGATATTTAAAATTTACAGTAGGACCTCGATCATCCGATCCTCTATTATCGGGATCTGCACGTCACGTGATAGCCGTCTGTCCTCAGACGCTTGATTCTTTCTTTTCAGATGAGAATGATCCACGGTGGTTGGTGACCTTTATTTAAACTATACTTATTAAGAACACTGTGTCCTCCCCTCTATTGTTACATGCACAAACCTATTTTCATCCAACAGAAAGTTTTAAACACATAGTTGTTGAGCATGTGTTGCCATAGTTTTTATTATCCAGACACATGAGAAAGCATGTGTGGCAGGTGGCTGTTCGTTCACCATTGCTTGTTTTTGAGATTAGATTGAAACTTAAGATTTTTAGAGTGTAGTAGAGAGATGAAAAAATTATGGAGAAAAAAATACTTAATCGGGTAACATTTAGAAGAGTTACGGACATAATGAATGAAACATGACAGATTTAAAGCATTTTAGCACACACACACACACACACACACACACACACACACACACACACGCACACTCACACACACTCACACACACACACACACACACACACACACACAACACACACACACACACACACACACACACACACACACACACACACACACACACACACACACACACACAGCAGCTCTCCTATTGGCTCACTGGTAAAGCACATGAGTTAAGACATTGAGCCTGACAGAGAGACGCTGGGGGGAGCGGCGTGGAAGGGGTGAGGTGAGGGAGTGGTGGAGGAGTGAGGGGAGGTGGAGGAGAAGTGGTGGGGTGAGTGGCGAGGGGAGGTGGAGGAGTGAGGGGAGGTGGAGGGGCACAGGGACGTCAGCCAACTGTGACAGTGGAGTCGTATTTCTTTGGCGGGCCGACCGCTGTGGACTCTGAGCTGAATACTGAGTGTGACTCACTGCAGAGGAGGTGAGATCCACCACAAAGGAAGGAGGCGCCACACCACACATCTGCTCCACATCTGCACCCCACTGAACATCTGCTCCACATCTGCATCACACTACACATCTGCATCACACTATACATATGCTCCACACTACACATCTGCATCACACTACACATCTGCATCACATCACACATCTGCTCCACACCGCACATCTGCACCACACTACACATCTGCTCCACACCACACATCTGCATCACACCACACATCTGCTCCACATCCACTCCACACCACACATCTGCTCCACACTACACATCTGCATCACACCACACATCTGCACCACACCGCACATCTGCATCACACTACACATCTGCATCACACCACACATCTGCTCCACACCGCACATCTGCACCACACTACACATCTGCTCCACACCACACATCTGCATCACACCACACATCTGCTCCACATCCACTCCACATCACACATCTGCTCCACACTACACATCTGCATCACACCACACATCTGCACCACACCGCACATCTGCATCACACCGCACATCTGCATCACACTACACATCTGCACCACACTACACACCTGCTCCACACCGCACATCTGCATCACACTACACATCTGCATCACACCACACATCTGCTCCACATCAACTCCACGCCACACATCTGCTCCACAGCACACCTGTACTCCACCATCTCCAACACACACACATGGTCCACGAGAAGCCCTTCAGTCTAAATCCTTACCACTACAATGGTGTCGATGTGTTTTCATTGTGTTCACTTTGCCAGATTGAAGTTGTTTTGTCGTCTACGACCAAACAGGACCCCCCCATGTTCGATTCCTGAGACCATCCCCCTGTTATCTGCATGTGATCCATTCCCATCCTGAAAACCCAGCTTGGAATCAGTCCAGATTATTTGTTCCAAAACATTAAACCGAAGCGGGAAGCGGTCGTGAGCGGATTGGACTCTGTTCTGACGACAACCCGCAGTCTGCTTTGTGTCTGCGGAGACGTTGTGGTCACCGCAGGATTGTCTCGTCTTTCGTGACAGTAGGTGTCCTGGCCTCTTTCCTCTGTTCTTTTAGCTCCACACAAAGACACACCAGAGGTCAGGGAACATCAGGGCAGCTCTGAAGGCTTCTTCCTGGAAAGTTTGTGCTTTATTTAAGAGGCTGCTGAACTCTGCAGACTTTCTGTGTGCCAGCTTGTCCTGAAGTAACCTCAAAGCAGCGGCTCTGTGTGGAGGTACAGTTGGGATTTAACCCTGAAAACAACAGCCATTTCCTCATTATATATATGAGATCACGTCCAGTGTTGATTTTGTCACCAATAGGTAAACGGTAGTGTTTTGCAGATTGATACTAAAGCATTAATATTTCCATTCTTGCCTCTTTGATTAGATTTTAGTGCTGCTGGCCTCATCTGAAGGTGATGCTCCAGTGAAGTTGATCTATCTTACCATAGACTAAACTCGTGTTTATGTTGGTTTAATCAGTCCTGCTGAAAACAAGATGCCTCGCTTTAAGTAGCATTAGCATTAGCCTATGTGAAAAGTACCTGGGATTAGCATTAGCATGCTTGAATAAAGGTGAGCCTCATTTTCTGTCTGCATGCATGCACGCTAACTCACTGTGTCTATTTTCACCCTCCTGTCAGTTCCTTTTATCCGTCTGGTTTTTTGTTCGCTTTTTAAATCTAAAATGAAATGATGCTGCACGTGCATCAGCTAAGTGAGTCTTTGAAGCTCTGAGGAGGAGATAAAAACCTTCTCAGCGGGCGGTACTAACGCAGACATGACGAGCTTTCGGCGGAGAGTCATACCGGCTCGCCTCGCCGTCGTCGTGGCTGTTTGTCTTCAGAGACGTCGGCGGGAGCCTGCTGAGCTCAACGGGAGCCGATTCATCTGTCAGGTTTGGTTCGTTTAAAAGAATAATAATAATAAATTTTTTTTTTTAAACTCTACTGAAGGAAATCAGCAGGAGTTGCAGAGCCGGTGCATCACATTGCAATATCCCCAGTGTTTATACATACAAACACTGTAAAAAAGAGAAATCAGCTTGAAAACACTCATAAAGATAACAAACACTAATGCAGCTTGCTTGTGTGAAAATATTCAGCTGGATATTTTAGTTTTTAGTTTGTTTAATAGTCAACGAAATGTACAAGGGAGAACAACACTGAAAACTCAACTTCGCGAAAACTCCCAAAAATGTGAACCTCCTTCTGCAATAGGCTCCGCGAGAGCTACAGCTAGCTTGTTATGGGGAGAAGGAGGAAGAAGAGGAGAAGGAGGAAGAACAGGAGGTGGTGATGGCCCTCCTAGCTTCTTCAAGGGAATCCAAACAGGATGTCACGGCTAATCCCGTCAGGAAAACGCGGCACAATCCGCTGCCACCGGGCTGCAGTCACGAAGATCGGCGGTGGCAGTCGCCGCGGAGGGGGCGGGGCTATAAATAGGAGCGCAGAGGCCCCTGTGGTGCCGTCAACGGGGAGGGGGCGGGGTTTGGGGGGGGTCAGGCTGGGGGGATTCCCCCCTGTGAGTCAAAGCCAAAAAAGCTCATCCCCAATGTCAGAGACGCTCCCAGGATTATGTTACGGGATTACAAGTACGTTTTGCTGTGCATCAAAACATCACTGCTAATTTGTTGTTATGAAATCCTCATCAGAACTTCACTGCCGTCGGCACAAAAGTGACCGTAACTTGTTTCCAGATTATAATCCACACCTCAGTTACAGGTACTCATTTGTCTCACCTCGTTTACGTCACTCCCCGCTGTTTCAGGTGAAAACGCGTCATTTGTGTTCTCATTTCTGAAAAGTTTCTGAAATGTCTTGAAAACTATGTCCATAGACATCGGAATAGCAGAAAGTTTGAAGACAAAGTGATTTCCCTTATATGTAATAAAACCTCTGATATATGTAGGCAGAGGACAGTATGCTCTTAACATCAAACACAAAGAGACTTTAGCGTCTTCTAACTACACCTGAATTCTTTCTCGTGGACCTGGAGACCCAATATTGAAATTTATGTAACCAGGAAACTTTCAGTAAAGAGACACTATTAAATGTGTGTGTCTGTATCCGGTTGGCTGTTTAAATAGTCTGTCAAATCTTCAAAATTCCCTTTGATATTATAAAAAAAATATAGCACAAGAGCCTATTTATCTAAACTGGACCAACACTTTAAATTAGACACAGACTCTAAACTACAGTACACACAAACTGGAAACTAGACAAAGAATTTACACTAGACCAAGACTAAACTAAACCCAGGCTCAAAACTAAACCCAGATATTGAACTTGGCCAAGACTCTGAACTAGACCAAGAGTCTGGTCAGGACCCAGACGCTAAACTAGACCCAGACTACAAACTAGAACCAGGCTTTACACTCGACCCAGACTCTAAAGCAGAGTCAGACTTTAAGATAGACCAAGAATAAACTAAACCCAGACGTTAAACTAGAAGAAAACACAAAGCTAGAGCCAGAGTCTAGCGTAGAACCACACTCTAAACAAGACCCAGCCTCCAAACTGGATTCAGACTTAAAGCCCACCCTTTGAACTCAACCAAGACATTAACCTATACCCAGAGTTTAATCGAGACTCTCTTAAAGCTGTATTTGGAAATCAGACTCAGTTCCCTTTAAACCTTTTAACTTGGATATTTAGGCCCCGGCAAAGAATCCTCAAAATGGACTTGCTTCATTTTGTTCAAACCCATGTAAGAGAGACTCAGTCTTTTTGTGAGAATTCATAAATGACCCAAAGGGGTGGAAAATCTCCCTTCGTGGATCCAAGCCTGCCTCTGAGTTTGTAGGATTACAGTCAATGTTGCTCCACATCGTGTTTCCTCCTCTGAGGTGAGTTTTAATGACTCAGATTATGAAGCCAGAACTGTAAACCCCCCCCCCCCCCCTCCCGCCTGCCGCTGACTGACGGCTCCGAACCCCCTTCAGGAACAGGATCCAGTGCAGGGATTATGCAGATTGAGCAACATGCGTGACAAATGTGAGGATCAGAACACCCCCCCCCTTCCCCCTCCAGTGGGGGGGCTTCCGAGGAACTCACTGTTTTCTCATGACTGCAGTCACACTCGACTCAGCGAGGGAGGGGATTAGACACATGTGATGGAGGCACGGAGAAGGTGTTTAATAGCAGACAGGGATTATGTTCAGAGGGAAAGGAGAGTTGCTGCTGTCAGATTACAGAACCCCCACCACCAAAGAGGGGCTTCCGATGGCGGGGGGGGGGGGGGGGGGGGGGGGGGGTCGTCACAGATTCTCTCCGACTCCATTTCTTTTACTAAATTTAGTTTCTGCTTCATTGCACCTTTTAACTTTAACTTCAGAATGGAAATGATTTCACCACAACTTGAGCATTACAATATGAAATATGAAAAACGGTGTGTTCACGTCGCTCCCGGCAGGGATTTGGCTGGCAGAGCCGTCATCTCCCACTCGGGAGGTTGCAGGTTCGACCACCCATCTCCACCTGTCAAAGTGTCCTTGAGCAAGAACACTGAACTCCAGACTGCTCCCGATGGCGGGATTGAGCACCACCTTGAGCGTGTGATTGGGTGAATGTGAAGAACAGCGTAAAGCGCTTTGGGACTGCTCAATCTGTTGAAAAGCGCAACGTGAGTGAAATCCATTTGCCAACAGGTGTTCCCTGAGAGCTTCTGCAGCTCCTCAAAGCATTATTTTTTTCTTCTTCTTTTCCGGTCCTTTCTACGAGGCGCTCACTGAGCTGAGGTTCATACCAGAGTTGAGCTGTTTAGACAACAGGAGGATTACGAAACGCCGCGTGCCTCTTCCACTCAGGTTTGTTGGTTCCGAGGCGTCGAGGCGTCCGGCCGGCGCGGCCGCGCCGCGTGAAGCCTCCGCTAATGGGAAGTGACGCGAGAAGCCGCTGACCTCTGCAGCGCTGGAGCGGCGCCGCGCTGGACGCGGCTGAAACAACGGCATGGCGAGGACGTAGCGGAGGAGTCAGCAGCAGCTAGCTCGCCGCGACGTCCTCACAGCAGGTGGTACTTCACTGACACCTCAGTCCTACAGAAGCCCAGAAGCGTCAACATGATGCTGATGCTCCTGCACGAACGCAGAAGTCTCGACCGGAACGTGACCGCCAAAGACACAGCATGAAGGTTAGAGCCGCGGCGCACGAGCTGAAGCTTGCAACGCGGATGCTAAAGGCAAAGTCTCACCACACGGCCAAAACACCATGACACAAGCGCTGAAACCACAATATGAATGCTCACGGCAAAAGTCTCACCACACGGTCAAAACACCACAAGTCAAGTGATGAAGTCACAGCCTGAATGCTAAAGACGCTGTTCTGAGCGATAAAGCCACAACATTAATGCATAAGCCAAGCCACCAAAGATAAATCCTCAGCAGGAACACTAAAGCCACAACATTGCTGTTAAATTCATCACATAAATCATAAACCTTAATGTTTTGCATTTTGCAACAACATAGCTGAAGAGCACCTACAGTGGCCATGAAATTAACAGAAAAAAAATCGCAAAACCCTTTGTTTGTTTGTTCTACTAAGATTTGGTTCAGATTAACACAGGAATCGAACCAGGATTTGGTTTATTGGGAACGAACACGGCCACAAAAAAGTAAAAAAGCTCTTTTGAGAGCCAGACTTTATTTTTGGAGCAGCTATATACTAATGTAGGACTCAGAACACAATTTGCTTTATTAGGATGACCTATGATGGTCATGAAACTAAATTAAAATAAAGCAATTTATTTGTCTTACTTGTCTCGGCTGCTGAAGTCCAGCACAGCTTTTGCACCAGGGTTCAATTTATTATAAATAAGCTCTTTAAGCAGCTGCGAGGACCAAAAAAACTCTTAAATTAAGAAAAATATATTTATACTTTTTTGCCTTTTGCTGCTGTAGGGATTTCAAATCAGTCAATCTTGGTTTAAAAGTCGGGATGCACTGATACCAATACTGGCATCGGGTCCAATGTTGCACCAAATTCTTCGTACTCGGAAAAAGATCCCTGATATAACTTGATGAGTATTACGTGACGTAATGCGTCAGCAATACCGCCCTCAGGTACACAAGAGAGCACAAGTGATGTCGACATTTTTGGAGATTGGGACAAATAAAGGCAGACGATGAACTATGATTTTTCCCAAAATATAAATACAAGAAGGAGGAATTTCCTTTCCAAGATGCTGAGGAATTATGTCTGCAGAATCCACACAGGAAGTATTAATTATATGGACCTATGATAATTTTTCATATATATTATTTATGAATAGATTACTCTTAAGAAGCACACCCCACTCTCCAGAATAAACTTTGGCAACCCATAACTTTGTATGGGCACCCAAATCCCCAAATTTCTGCCTAAAATCACGTGTGGAATTGAACCTGCAACTTTTCTAATTGGGAGATGACCGCTCTTCCAACCAAGTGTCTGTGTATGAATTAGGCTTAATGGAATTTATTAGGTATCGGTACTCAGTATCGGCAAATAGTTATAGAATCTTTCTCGTACTCGACCTTCAAAAATCAAAATATCAGACTAAACCTTATTGAATGGGAACAAGTCGGAGACAGGTCAAGCCGAGGAGCACCTGTGGCCTTGACACTCAAGAAAGATGACTTTCTTTCTATGATCTCTGTCGTGCGCCGGCGGCGGATCGATTAGGAACACAGGCGAACGCAGGCCAACGTGCTGCCGAGGTGCCAGACACCGCCGGCTTCCCGCAGACGTCCCAGCAGGTCGCAACTGTTGGACCAACATGAACTGCTGCGCTTAAGCTGCGCTAATCTGCATCTGGGTCGACTTCTGCATATGGCACTTAAATTTCATGCCGCCGACATCTGTTCCATCTTTTTCCAAGGCACAACATTATAGCTCCCTCCGCCTTTCCCTCCCCACGCCGGCAGATTGAGTTCTCCCCTTCCTTCGTGTGACCATGTTTCTGTCTCCTCCTGCTCTTTAAGGCCTCCTCTCACTCAGTTCGGCTCCATAAAAACAGATGGCTCTGCTGCCGATCAACATCCTCCCCTGCACGTCCACTGTAAATTGAGCGGTCGGCGGATCAGGCGCAGTTTCATCGGGGGGGGGGGCAGAATATCTTGTCATGTGAGTGGAACGTGGAGCTGAATAACAATACGACACAATGTCAGGCAATGACAGACGGCTCTCCGGGGAGCGGCAGTGCAACCCATGGGATATAGTGTGTGTGTGTGTGTGTGTGTGTGTGTGTGTGTGTGTGTGTGTGTGTGTGTGTGTGTGTGTGTGTGTGTGTGTGTGTGTGTGTGTGTGTGTGTGGGGAGAAAATGTGTTAGAGAGCAAAGGGATTTCATGCCGCATGTCGGTCTTTTGTCTTAATGCGTCAGCGGTGCCGCCTAGCATCTTAAAGCCAGTGAACAACGGTGAAAACGGAAAAAAAAAAAAAAGAAAGAAAAAAAAAGCCAGCCACAGGCTGCGATCAATAAAAACTCTGCACGTAAGCAGAATGCAGATGTTTTACAGATCTTTGACCTGCGAGATAAGATTGAATCTTCAGGGTGAGATCCTGTGGACGTGGCTGTGACACCGGTGGTGACGTGGAAGAATGAGGGGGGGGGGGGGGAGGCCGGCCCACTGCAGGGGGAATAAAATGACGTGTGATGCAGGGTTGTTTAAACTCCCTACAGCCTAATAAAATGGGATTCAGCCCCGATCAGAGCTGCACGAAGAACAGAAGAAATGCGTGTTTGCTGTTTGGTGGTGCAAACGTCACTGTTTTTGTGTTTTCATGCAACCATCTGAAGAAAGTCAACAAAAAAACGTTGCGCTCATCGAACGTTTTAATCTTTTTAATCTCAGCACTGCCCCCTCTGGACTTCTTGTGTTACTGCAACAATTGGTCCATATATGCAAGTTTTAAGGAGAAGAACAGAAATACTGACGGAATGAATGCAGCATTCAGAGCGATGGATCTGTGTGTATCAAACAGTGACATAAAGCAGAAATGTTACCAGACCAAGAAATAGAGACGCTCAGATTCACACCTACGGGATATTTACACATGATGACGTTAAAGTGAAAATGCATAATTTCTGGCTCAGAAAAAGGTTCATGTTATTACGGTGACTGTCAACTATAAAACTACCAAGTACCAGGAGAATATGGACTGGAAGTTATGACACTCTGGAGGAAAACATTGTCCTCATTGTCCATCTACCTATCTACCTATTGACGGCTGGAGTCGGAGAATACTCACGTGCAAAATACACAGAAAGGATCTCAACCTGGACTCGGATGGCAGACTTTTTCCTGTCGAGCAAATCCCACAGATTTTCTCCACAGAATTCTCCTGAAAATGAAAACAGGTTTTCAGTCAGTATGAACTCTGATTGGTTATTTAGAAACAGATTGTCAGGCCTAAATTTACAGAAGATGTGGATTAGTTTAAAAAGACGATCATGGATCAGAGAGCGGTGTCGTAGTTAGCGTTCTGATTTCCCTGTAAAAATAGTCCGGGTTGGTCTTTGATTCTCTCTCTGGGTGAAGTTCATCACCGCCCTACTTTTTCAGAGCTGCTTCCAGGATCCAGTCATTATATTGCTGAGAACAATAAAGAGAGTCTATCCAATTCCTGACTTTCTCTGTATGAATGATCGAGTTCCACTCCGTCGCACTTTCCCACTGCCTGAACAGCTTTTACCATATAAATCACATTCACCCATCTATGCGCACATTCACACACCAATGGCGGCGGCTGCCATGAAGGAGGCTCAGTCCATCCACTGGTTTGGGGGATGGAATCTTCATCTCTCCGATTCGGAGAACAACTGAGCCCGGATGTGTCACAACGTAGCGCCGGGTTTCGATCTATTTCAGTCTGAGATGTCAGGAGGCGCCGCGGTGGAGCTTGCCGCCCGTCAGCCGACGCGCATCGACAGGGGATCAACAATCACGTCGTCCCGAGCAGATGTGGAGGAAGACTGGGAGCCGTCCTCCTCCTGAAGTCCGGAGAGGAGCGGAGGTTGTGATGTGATCTGAAGGCTGAGAGGAAGCTGATGGGATCCTCACGAGGCTGATGGAGAGGAAACCCACGAGTCAAACAGAGGGTCCCACACACACACACACACACACACACACTCGGTCACAACACTGTGACAACCCCCCCGAGAAGGACGAGTCAGAGCGATTCCTCACGCCGTGATTGACCCTCTGCAGGCCTGTCAGCTCGGCCCGAGACGCGAAGTCGAGGCTGAGAAAAGACGGGCGAGAGGAGGAGGAGCAGATTTATGAGCGGTGGTGGAGCTTATCAGTGGCAGCCAAACAGCGAGGAGACATCCAGTTGACAAAGTAGAATTGAAGCACAGTCATTTTGGGGGCAGATCGACATTTAATCTCCTGGAGCCTTTTTTTTTTGGGACTTGGAAAAGTTTGGAGTGACGTCTCAAAGAGAGCCGGAGCCTCTTTTATTTCCTCCACTTTTGTTTCTCGGAATCCCCAAAAAAACTTCAGAGTTTATGTACTTTTGGACTTTTTTTTTGAAGTTCTGAAGGTGAATTTTCTAAATAGTGAAATATTTTGATGCAAAATTCTAGAAATGTTGATTGTGACTTTGATATTGAGGAATATTGGGGTAGAACTCTATCTGGTAATTACATCATGCATCAGCAATTGACATCTTTTAGGCAGCATTTTAGAATTAATGTTGAAGAAGAAGAAGAAGAAGAAGAAGAAGAAGAAGAAGAAGAAGAAGAAGAAGAAGAAGAAGAAGAAGAAGAAGAAGAAGAAGAAGAAGAAGAAGAAGAAGAAGAAGAAGAAGAAGAAGAAGAAGAAGAAGAAGAAGAAGAAGAAGAAGAAGAAGAAGAAGAAGAAGAAGAAGAAGAAGAAGAAGAAGAAGAAGAAGAAGAAGAAGAAGAAGAAGAAGAAGAAGAAGAAGAAGAAGAAGAAGAAGAAGAAGAAGAAGAAGAAGAAGAAGAAGAAGACACAGCCAGAATAAATGTTCTTTTTTCTTTTTCTATTCTATTTTTGACTGTTTATTGACTGTCTATTTCCTGTTGTTATCATATACATTCTTTTTCACATTTGCAAAGTAGCTTCGTACTCGACGTCCTGCAGGCAGCAGCAGCTTCATCTTGCCCCGCCCCTCCTTACCCCCCCCCCCCATTATGGGATGTTGCTGGTATCCTCCCCCAGAGAATCAGCCATCACTTCTCCTCTCATGTATCAATAACATGTGTCATTGATCAGAGCAGATTCCAAACGATTAGTGGCCGTCGAAGCTTTTAACGGAGAAAACGCTGAGTCAGCCGATCGCTGACAAGCTCCACTGCGGCAGACGCCACGCTCCGCTGAACTCCAAACATTTAATTTCACTCACATCTGCTCCTATCTGAGCCCATCTCCATCTTGTAATGAAGAAAACTACAAACTCGTGTGTTATCAGCCAATATTAAATGATGTTATCAGCCAATATTAAATGAATGAATCCTATTAACAGTTTTAATCTGACAGCTTTATTTCTCCCGCAGCGACTATTTCTTCTCCTTTCTGAATCTTTTATTTACAGATCTCCAACGTTAGCCCAAGTAGATTTAATTATCAGCTTATGCAGTTTCTCCAAATTAATTTTTTTTGCTAATTTCTAACAAAAAAAAACAAACAAAAAACAGTTTGTCTTGAAAGAATATTTAATGATGGAATTAGGCAGTTTTATTTGCCTGTAGAATATTTGAAATGCGTCATACATTTGCTTGAAGTGTGAAAATGAGCAGATTGAAACTGTGTTGATTAATACAATTTCGGGTTGATTATTAAAATATGTCTTTTGTGTTCATTTAAAAGCATGTTTCTTGTTTAGCTGCAAGACATTATGCAGAGGATTTGAAGTTGTTTTAAAACTTTAAGACTCATGTATCATGTATAAAAAAAAAAACCCAGCAATAACTAAGCAAGTGTAAAATATCATCAGTGAAGATTTAAGAGTTTTATTCATGAAGTGACAACTCTTAAGACATTCTATTAAGCCTACCTGCTGGAGAGACATCTGGATCCACATGTGCTGAAACATCTGTAAAGCACAGTGGAGTTTGCAGGAACAGATTCCTGTCAGAGGCGTTGGTCCGAAGCTCACAACTCACACAGTTAGCAACGTCACCGTGGTGGAAAAAAATCTTCAATCGATCAGTAAAAACCGATTCACCGCTTTGGGTATTTTATCACAAATACAGATTCAGTAACATTAAATTATTGATTCACTCGTGTTCGTCTCAAGGCCTGTTCATTCTTCATAGTAACAAGGAGAAAGTCTGGCCTTCAAATCTGGTTGAAGTTTTGCAGCGTCGTCAGCAAACTCTTGTGTGATTGGTCAGATTGGGATCAGAATCATAAAATACAGAAGCGGGTTTTGCTGCAGGACGTTTGAGTCGTACAAAAATAGACATGTACTCTAAAATAAATCAAATACTTTGAAAATGGAGAATCTCACACAAACACATCAGCTCGGGTTATTACAGGTAATCTAATTACTCGCAGCCATCACCTTTTGATGGCTATGTAAACGTGTCCGGTGAGCTCAGTCATCATCATCATCCTCATCCTTCATCTCCTCTGCTGCAGCTTTTAAACAATTTGCGGAGCTTTTAAGCGTCCGAGTCGCCCATTTAAAGCGCCTGCAGAGGTAAACATCCGTCAGATTTTATGGAAATGAAGGAGAGACAGAAGCTCGACGCACAAACAAGCTAATCAATGGATGCAGTGTCTTCTTGCACCACAGTCCGTCATCTGCATAGAAAATGTTTTAGCTCCTTTTCCGAGTGTTATTTATATGTATATATATATATATATCCACCCCCACCCCCATGTGTGAAGCTGGTTTTAGTGAGGTCATCTAGACATGTTACAGCTCAGTGGGTCGCCGCTCTGATCAGTACAGCCTCACTGGAACTGCCGTGTCATCGTGTTTCCATCAGTCCCGCGAAGAATCATTTATTTTCTCCGCCGGCTCTGCACTGCAGCAGGTGATCAAGTCCACACAGCAGAAGGAACCCCGTCTCAGGAGGGAGAGACAGTGAAGACGGAGACGAGTGACCGCAGGAGGAAGAGCGTCAAAGAAGACGAACCAGAGAATTGAACATTTAGATGCTGACATTTGCTTCAAAACGTAGTCGTTGGTATTGATTTTGCCGTCAAAACTGTCAAATGTGCTCAAAACTGTGTTCAGGTTTCAAATCTCCAAACACTACGACCAGTTTTCTATTTAAATACAAACGGACCAGTTAAACTCTACAAAGACTCTTTAACCTCTACACAAACTAGTTCAACTAAACCACGATTCTCTAAAGTCTTCCCAGACTAGTTAAACTAAACAGAGACAAGATAAACTAACCCCAGAGAATTTCAACTCTGCACATACTAGTTAAACTTAACAGAAACTAGTTAAAACAAACCAATATAATCTAAACTCTACCCAGACTAGTTAAACTAAACAGAGACACAATAGACTAAACCCAGAGAATTTAAACTCTACACAGACTAGTTAAACTAAACAGAGACTAGTTCAACTAAAACCAGACCAGTTAAAGAAAACAGAGACTAGTTAAATTAAATCAAGATGATCTAAACTCGACCCAGATGAGTTAAACTAAACAGAGACAAGCTAAACTAAACCCAGATCATTTAAACTCTACACAGACTAGTTAAATAAAACAGAGACTAGTTAAATTAAACTCTAAACTCTACCCAGTCGAGTGAAACTAAATAAAAAGACAATTTAAACTCTACTTAGACAAGTTAACCTAAACAGAGACAAGGTAAACTAAACAGAGGCTAGTTAAGCTAAAACCAGACTAGTTAAGCTAAACCCAGCCATGCCATGTAAATGCCAAACTATTCGGAACAAAAACACAAGAACGAAGCGTTTTCACTCCAAGATGGACTTCAGGTGTTTCGGGCCCAAAAAGAACCTCCACAGTCAGAAAGCCAGCGTGGGAATGGAGCCCAAGCGCTCTTATTGTGAAGGGCTCTAACAGCGGCGGCCACAGCGCCACCGTATCACAGTGTTTATGAGGAATTACTGGAGGCTTCAGTGTGTTTGTTCGGCTTCACTTTCAGTACTGCAGCATGATACACACACACGCACGCACACACACACACACACACACACACGGTTCTCTCCCCCGGATGAAAATATCGGGGGAGCTCAATCAGCCTGCTGATAGTGAAATGCCACTGAGCGAGGCTGCAGGGAACGCACCTGAGAGGCTGGGTGATTTATTGCGGGCTGAAGCCGGAGCCAAGTCGCCAACTCTAATTAGAAAATCCTGTGCAGGCAGCTGAGTGCAGCGGCGGCCCTTAAATCTCCGAGCCGTCAGCCTCACACTGCAGCAGCCGGCAGAGCTTAAACGGGGTTCCTCCTCTTTGTGTGCTCTGATCGCCGCCGCCGCCGCCGCCGCTCCCATGTTCAGGTGAACACGGGCGTTTGTTTGTATGAGTGTATTTTGTGTGTGTGTGTATTCCAAGGTCCTCGCCATCCCCACCCCGTGTGCTGAACAGCGCTGATGTTCATTAACGATGAGCCGAGCTGTCGTGTACGTGAACTCAAGGTCGTCTCAGTCGTTACCTTCCTGTAATGGACTGTGAGAAGCGGCGCTGTTTATTATTCATCGCGTCGGTTATTCAGGTTTGACAGCTGTTGGTATTTTTCCGCCCGTTTCTGTTTGTCATGCGGGGGAACGCGGGAAACATCTGCGATGAAGACATTTTTTTTTTATATACGATTTACTGCGTAAATGCCATAGAATTCTGCAGACGTCGCAATTTGAGACAAACGTTGATCGATATATTTTTTTGTTTTGAACATTAAACTTTCACAGAGATTTTGAAAATACGGAGGTGACCTCCAGGAAACAGGAAGTGATCTCAACTAAACAGGAAGTGAGGATCAAGAAGTAGGATGATTGGCCATTTCTCAAAACACACATTTTTTTTGTAATTGTGTTCTCGCGTACAGTCGGAGACCAAGTACTACTCCAATTCAGAGTATGCACCTTGATAAGTACGCATGAAATACCCAGACGTAATCAAGGATGCATCAAGACCAGGCTTGTGTGGACCTGGGAAGCCAAATCACCCATAATGCATTGGGCAAAAAACATTGAAGTACTTACAAGTACTTCAAAATCACCAAATACGTGATAATGTACTTCCATAACTGGACTAGAGAAGCAAAGAAGTAAGACGTGATCGTCAACAAACAGGAATGAGGACCAAGAAGTAAATGGTAAATGGATTCCACTCATATACCCCCAAAGTGCTTCGCCTTTTTCAGTTCAAACTACAAACAAGATGAATTAAAACCTTCTCCCAAACAAACCATCATCACTACTGGATTCATTTTAAATTCCCCTACAAGGCTGCTGGACGTCTGAGCACAGAGAGGGTGGATCGGATGTCTGAAGCCACGTTGAGCAGATTTACTTCACAGGATTAATTTAGTAGCAGAATCTCCAGCTGCTGAAAAACACCGGTTCAATACTTTAAAATCTGGAATCTGAATCTCCGATCAGCAAGAATATTACAGCCGAGCCAAACACTGGGGGACAATGCACACCCTCATTAACATACAGAAGCGGGATCTTTCTTATATAGGTCTCTTGTTACCATGGTTACAGACAAATACCGTATGCTATGTGATTTAGAGTGATTGTAGTTTCATTCTATGTCTGATCGCAGCACGTAGACAGAGTCTTTAAAAGAGGCGGCGGAGCTTCGCAGCATCGTTTTCTTTGGAGAGTTTTTGATGATGATCGTCTCCGACAGTCTGTGAGAAATAGAAGTCCTGTCCAGATCAGACGGAGAAACAAACTGCAGGAATCTGCTTCCAAACTCAGTCACTGTCTGCGGATCTGTGTTTGTGTGTGTGTGTGTGTGTGTACATGTGTGCACATGTCGTGTGTCTGTGTGTGTTACTTGAGCTGTGTTTCATCCTGGACAGCCGCCCGGGTCACTGCGCTCGGATGGAGCCGAAGAAAAGGCCGCGTAAAGGTGATTCACACGCTGCATTTCATTGTCAACACACACACGCACACACACACACACACACGCACACACTCTCACACACACACACACGTAAAAAACAGTAAGAGCCAAGGCTCTGAATGGCAGCGAGGCGAGAAACTTGGCAAGTCTGTAAATTATTTTCAGATATGTCTTGACACACACACACACACACACACACACACACACACACACACACACACACACACACACACACACACACACACACACACACACACACACACACACACACACACACACACACACACACACACACACACACACACACACACACACACACACACACACGCACACACAGATTTGCGGCGGTGTACACTGACAGCTTCTGTTCTATTTTCTTTACAAACAGCGTATCAATGAAATGCAGCTCCCCGTTTCATTGTGTTTGGACGTCGACTGGAAAGAAAAGAAAATGACTAAACTGCAGAAACAACACCGCGCTCATAGTTTTCATTCAGAAAGACTCTGAAGTATTGAGTGTTCGTTGAGGGTGGATGGAGGTTGTGATTTTTACCGCCTTTTCCTGTAGAAATTTCATAAAACTGAAGTTGATTGAGTCGCGTCACTTGCACACATGTAACTGTTGAGCAGTAAACATCAGTTCATTGGTAGTAAGACGTCTCACTGTCCGCGCCCTCGCTGCGACGTAGCATGTAGCGCTCGGTAGCCATACGGCGCCACGGCTGTGACCCCCGACCTCCACACACCTGGCGCCTTGTAATATTGCTCACGTCGGAGGCTGGGTGTTTTTTTTTTTTTTACTGTCGCTCCCGTTCGCCAATCCCAGCGCGAGTTAAACACCTGAGACAGACGAGGCCGTTTAGAAAATACTAATGCTTACCTTGGATCAGCCTGTTAACAACGTTCCCTCTCATCTGCATTCGCGCAGCAGCCGGCTCACCTGACACAGCGCCGAGAACATCTTTGCTGGGTGTCACCGCGTGACCTCTGCAGATCTAATTCACAGCCCATTATGTTCTTTTCCCAGCTGTCCCGCTTAATTAATATGAGTTGGACGTGGCGAGCGGTGAGAAAGCTTCTGTCCTGCGTTGTGAGCGCTGCCAGTCCTCAGTCCTCCAGCAGCCCGTTGCAGAGAGAAATTAATAATGATAATAATAATAATACGGACTCCTGTTTGCTGTATTTCCCATTTCGGCTCCTCAGAGAGCAGCTGCAGGTGTGGCGTAGCAACAGAGGAGAGAAACTGTGTTGGTAACTTCTGGAAAAGCCGTCACGATTCTCCAAAGGCACATTACTGCTGCATTTTCTACAATAATAACTTTGGAGAATATGTAGAAGTCAAAGCAACATAAGTTATTAATTCCTCTTCCAGTTTACGCCGACATCTCAAAGGTAGAAATTTAATTAACTCTGTTTGCGATGTTTCACTTTTGTTTGTGATTCATTGTGACTGGAAAAATCATATCAGAATGGTTAAACGACCTCCATATCTTCAGTACTGACTGTGTGTTATTTTCTATAACAACCAAGCAATTGCACAATTTCCAGGAAAATACTGGAATGCTGAGTAAAATGTTGAGTCAGTTTCAGTGTGAGTGACCAAAGACCAAAATATCTGCCCCTTTGTTACCTTACAATAACTTTACATCCGTCTTTTATGTACAGTTTTGTCCAATACACAAATACAAATCCATCATTTCCATGTTTGTTCAAATCGAATATATCACTTTATTTGTGCCCAAGTCAAATTTTCATACTTTTTTTTTTCAATCATTGTAGCTTTTATGCATTCCTTGAATTCTGATCCAACTTATTCACGATAAAAAGGCGAAGATTGTTGTCAGGATGTGGCTTTTAATCTGTCAGCAGCTCACACAACAGAGACATTCTGGTATTTGTAAAGTTGCATTTTTGACATTTGAAAAATAACCCAGCTTATAGCAGTAAAAGGATATTGTTCTTCACAAAAATCACACTTTCCCTATTGTTTCGCCAAAGGGGCAGAATTATTTCAGAAATACTATTTTATTTAATCATTTTGAAAATGACCAAGACAATCAGCTGATGCCTGCTTTTGGTGTCATCAGTTCTTGAATGTGCTAATATGGATATTTGGAATTAGATTTTTCAAGTCTTGAAAAGATATGCCTGAATGTAAAATACCCCCAAAATATTACTTAATAAGAGTGTGTGTGTGTGTGTGTGTGTGCGTGCGTGCGTGCGTGCGTGCGTGCGTGCGTGCGTGCGTGTGTGTGTGTGGATCTACAACTTGATGATGAGTGGACGGTGCAGAGTTCAGGAGAAATGTATTTAAAAGTTAACTCTGTGTGTGTGTGTGTGTGTGTGTGTTCACAGCTCCTGCAGTGTGGCTCCCATCTGTTGTTTGCACAGAACATAATTAGGATCTTTAGTTAAACACAGAGCTCATTAATTATGCATGAAGCCCAAATATTCCTCCTCCCAGTGATGTTAAATCCACGTGAATAATTTAAGCGTTTTTTATGAAACGGCGCCGTGCTCGCACACGGCGCGTCGCATTTTCTCTCCTCCACCAGGATCAATTCATTTTTAACCGAGTCACATGAGGCCCCGGAAAATAAACACATAGATCAGTTTTGAATTAAAAAAAAAAAAAAAAATCTCATAAAATGTGTTCCAGTATGAATGCAAAGCAAAGTTTAAACACTTTGGGCTTCCTGTCATCAGAGGCTATATTGTTCTTCACAGGTTTTTGACGATCGCCTGAAATCAGGGTTGTTTTGAAAGCAGGTTCCAGAGTTGAGAAATAAAAAAAAAAAGCCGCCTCAGCTTCTACGTATGGATTGACATTTGCTGAAAATTATGTCATTGCTTCATATCTTGAAAACCAAAAAAACCCTCCAGATTGCACTGCAGAAGCTACTGATGCTAGATTTCTGATGTTGTGTCTTCTTCTCTGTTTTGATGTATTTCTTTACATCAAAAGTTACAGTGACCCCTACAGTCCCGGCAAATGTACTACATCATTTTTAAGGTGCCATGTGGACAGGAAACCTTCTCATGACAAGATGAATCATGATTCATGTGTGAATCTGATTCTAGGAGGACAAATTAAAAAGGTGGCAAATTCATGCAAAGAATGTTGGGAACTGTCAGAATTAATCATCATATTCATTAGTGGCCTCAGACAATATGCACCCAATAAGAATTCTACCATCCATCCATCCATCCATCCAATGATTTATGTTTTTGCATTCATCCTGTGTGCGTGCATTCTGCTCTCAGAGTATTTATACATGACGGAGATGACGTTATGAACTGTGACATGTTGCAGTGCGTCGCCTCCAGGTTCAGCATCCGATCAACAGCCGGTTTACTGTTTGCAGACCCGCGTCTCGTTTGGCCCTCGTGTGTCTCTGTTGTGTGTCGGGAGTCTGCACTTTTGGCTATTAGCCCATGTAAATGTATATCTCTCATGGTGAAACAGATTAAAGACGACTTTAGTTAAACTGGAATGGGAGTCTGGTACTTTGAGTTGCAACAGTGATGCAGCTCAGGCTTGCCAGCATGGTGGGGGCAGAGGTGGAGGGAGACGGATGGAAAAATCAGGACGAGGGGTTGGAAGATGCAATCAGGAGCAGGGGTGGAGATAAACAACAGTTTTAGGGGTGGAATTAAACAATGCTAATATGGGTGGAGCGAAACATCATTTAAACGGTTGGAGCTGAACACTATTAGAAAGTGGAGCAAAACAACAGTATCAGAGGTGGAGCTACACAACACCATTATGGGTGGAGCTAAACAACACTATAAGGGGTGGAACTAAATGACACTATTATAGGTGGAGCTTAACAACACAGTATGGTTGGAGCTAAATATTACTATAATGGGTGGAGCTAAACAACGCTATATGGGGTGGAACCAAACAATATGATGGAGGGGTGGAGCGAAACAACAATATTGGGGATGAATACAACAACAGAACTGTGATGGAACTCCACCCTATGATATCACAGTGCAGGTTCATCACAGGTGGAAACTAACCAGTCTAAAGGAAATGTTGCCTGATTGAGAAAGTGACGGATGAAAAGCCAGATTCATATTTTCGATTGATTTGATTGTACAAAGAGGATGAGTGGCGGCATGGAGGCGCTTCACCTGCTGGAGGGGTTTCTACCTGTGACTGGGACGACGACTCAGAGAGACGTGACCTCACATGTTCCTGTTTCTCTGAACCAAACATAAAGACTGACTCTCTGATTCCCTGCAAGACCACATCAGAGAAACTCTCATCTGCCCGCCAGCGTCTATGTGTGTGTGTGTGTGTGTGTGTGTGTCTGCTGAAACGTCAGTTATTTACGAGAGTCCAATATTTTCCACCACAGTCAACAGCAGCCTGGAGGCTCAGAGAGGAAGCTCCCATTTGGCTCTGAGTGTCTTCTTCAACACACACACACACACACACACACACACACACACACACACACACACACACACACACACACACACACACACACACACACACACACACACACACACACACACACACACACACACACACACACACACACACACACACACACACCGAGGAATCCAACATATCACCTTATTAAACCGTCTAATAGCAGTAGTTTCTGCAGCTCGACCTGGAGTATGTAGTCCTCAATGGTTGTTATCAGGTAACATTGTGGACCACGGCGGGGGGGAAGAGAGGGGGGGGGGTGACATCATCGTTTGCACATTCTTGCCCATCTACACTTCACAGCCAAGCCGGCATTTCCAAATTCACCTGTGTTTGAAAAAAAAAAAAGAAAATAAGAATCAATTACGGGCTCCTAGAACAGCGCCCCCGTGTGGATGGTCGGCAAAAAACGTTTACGGGAAATGGCGTTCTCGTGTGGACAGGCCCTCCGTGCAACATGGATCCACAAGCGCACTGAATTATTCAGAGGGAAATCACCTCTCTGCACATCAGAGTGTATCTGTGTGTGTGTGTTTCATCATTCATGTACTCGTGTGGAAGCTTCTCTTCCTGATGACACTTTCCCTGTTTCTGACAGTTTTTGTTCCGTCTACAGCTTCACCAAAACTCAAAAAGCTCACAATCCGCCCAGACCTCACGGAGGACTCAACTGTGAGGAATACAAAGAGAAAAGTGCCAAAAAAATTACAGATAAATCAAAGTGAGTGTGAACCTTGAAGTACTAAAGGATCCCACGCGCTGTGATTTTAACAATCGTGAAAATTCACAGCTGATCCACACTGTAGGACACAAAGGTCTCCCTTTGCCTGCAAGCGATCTTTCTAGCAGGCAGGGTGAGAAGTAAACAAACAAAGCTGACAAAGTAGACGCAGAAAGAAGGAAGACTCTCATTTATATCTGGTCTGAAGGTTGTTTGTGGCTCCCTGTTAGCCATGAGCTAATTAGCCTAGCCACCATATTGGGCTAAAGTGGCAGGAGGATTTTGGTCCAGACTAATCGATGACTGTATTTCTTATTTACTTCCTCTCTGGTCGGTTGGGTGACGGCGCCCCCCAAAACTGGCAGCTGTTGCAATGGCGTGACATTTTCCAGGCGGTTTCATCCGACGTCAGAAGAGAACGTGAACACCACCCGAACGTCAAAATGTATCTCCTTTTATGCAGGAATTTATTAACCGAGGTCGTGTGACTTCTCTTTTCGTACTGATCTGCTTGGCTGAGTCTGGATATGTCCGGTTTTAAACCGGCTTCTCTTTCTCGCCACATCGTCACCGGCAACTTTGTGAGAAATCCCTCCAATCACTGTGTTCATCTGGTTTCCTCCCGCCAGCCGATGGCGGCCGGCCGCTCTCTGACCGTGGAGTCTCCTTTATGCAGATTGATACTGGCCCGTTTTGCAGCAGCTGCAGAAATCTCGACCTGTGTCACACCGACATCGGGTTTATCTGTGTCCGGGCGCCGGGGTCAAGTCGTCAGACTAATGAAGCCATGTGGGCAGATTTGTTTTGTTTTTTTGGGGGTTTTTTTATCCAAAGATTGGAAGTAACAATTTGTCCTTGGGCGACCTTCGTCCGCTGCTCTCAGCTTTCCATCGAAGCAGTGAAGCTCATAATAACGAGTGTCGTCTCATTGGACTTCCTCAAAATTCCTCAAGTTTACACCCAGCGGACGTACTGGTTGTACTGTACTTTATGTTTATTTTCCTGTCACTGCGACATTTATTTGTTCCTTTATCCATTCGAAGATGTCGGCCGCCGCTGTTGTCGTCGGGCGCCGACGTTGTCCCGAAGTAAAGCGCTTCCTAAAAAAAGCAAGGAGGTGAACGCGACGCTCAAGGCTCACATGTATGTTTGCTGTGTGTCTCTGCTGTGACCGCATTAAGAGTTCTGGCTGGCGGCTCCGTCTCACGCGGTGCTTTCAGACGTCCTCGGACCAAAGAGGAGAGTGTTCGATGGCCGGAGGCCATGTTTCTGTGAGACACGCAGAGGAGGAGGAGGAGGAGGAGGAGGGCTCACACTGTACACACACCGAGAGGTCATTCCTTTCCTCATGTTAAAACAAAAATCAAAAACCCAGCAACAATCAACAACAACCGTTAACACTTATGTAATAGTACGAGGTTGTTTGGTAACTTTTCATACTCACAAGTCACTAGTTTATAAAATATTTGATCGACAGATCTACGTTACTACAGGTAAAGACTAAAAACTATCAAAGTGGTTCGTCAAACTTCGTGGACGCACGGTTACTTTACAAGTTACCGAAGAAAAACAACCAGAGCTCCACTCGGTAGAGCGCAGACCTTCGCCAGCGCCGCATTTGTTCGCAAGAACCAACCAGCCTGTCGGGCAGCAACATCGCCGTGTTCAAATATGAACAGCGAGCATCTCCATGGCAACAGGCGCTGATCTCCTGTAATCTCCTCAATGAGGCGCCTCTCTCATCCGCTATTTATGGGACATTTTGCGCAGTTTTCGGGGGAATTCATGTTTAAACGGTGAGCCGTTAAAGTACCAAAATCTAAGCAACTGGTCCTCAGATGACGATAAATCTTCACGGAAAATTTCATACAGTTTTGGTTATCAGACGAAAACATAATCTTCTCAGCCCAACTCTCGTTGACGAAACCGATTGAGGATAATGCTTCTGAATGGCATAATACTTTACTATAGTTACTTCAATTACTAGCACCCAGCTAGTAAATGTAAAGTTACGAATGACCTACTAAAGCGACTGAGCCCTGTTTCCTGTGAATTAAAATTCATTCGTCGACGTCAGCAGGGTTTAAAGACCCCACGCAGGAAGCTGGAGGAGTGAGCACCACCATGAGGACGAGGAGATAATAAAGTGTCAGGATAAAGTGCTTCATCAGCAGATCGCGCTCGCCGCTAATTAACGGTGTAATTACAGGACTTCCCTCTGGGGGACGTAACACCGAGCCCCGGCTCTCCGTCTTCACTCAGGTCCTCCGCTCTTCTCTCAGCTTCTTTCGAACTGGCTCCTTCTCATATTTTATTTATCAACGTATCCTCTGGTGATCTTAATGAACTTATCTGATTATGATCATTAAATATATAATGACTGGAAGGAATAATTTAAACCAATTAAAAGCTTTTCTTTTATAATAATGCAAGAAAAAAAAGAAAACAAAAAAGAAAACGGGCCAATGTTTTATGTTTTTTTAATGTTTTTTCATAATTTTTCTTGTTTGTTTTCTCAAGGGTTTTAATCCAATTTTCATTCACTTGATCTTAATGATGTTTATCCTTTTTCTGCCACTTTTACAATCAGCACTGCTCCCATTTATACATATATATATATATATATATATATATATATATATATATATATATATATATATATATATATATATATGAACCTGCCGCGTCTAGTCCAAGTCTATTGGTTAACTTGACTGATCATTAAGAAATATCAGTATATTTAATAAATGAGTCCAAATCCATATGACGCTCTCAGGCAAATACCCAGCAGAACTAGAGAAGAAGGTACATTTCAAATGCTCTAACAATGACTTTAGATATTTAGGTGTCATCAATGCCCCTTCAATATGAGAGCTTTTCTAAGCAAACTATAGAATACTGATGTCGAGAAATCAAATGGGATATAGCTAGATCCTAGAGTATTATTTTGGTTCCTATGACAATCCTTGACTATATATTAAAAACACTAGATAAGATTATATCAAAATGTATTTGGCAGAAGTTTAAAAAAGGCTAATAACTGTAACTGTTCAGTAATAACACTACTTTTTTTTTTTTTTACTTTGAGTTGCTATATAAGAATGTGTATTTCTACAGCCTCAATTTAAATGTATTCACATACACCTCTGCACACTGCGGGAGACGTCGTTGTCTTTGCAGGAAGTTGATTTTAAATCCTTTTGTTCTGGCAGAACGTCAGTGAACATCGACACTGAATTTTCATAATTGCAAAAGTTGGACAGAGACGATGATTCGCACTCTTCAGTCTGCCGGGAGCTCGTCACTGCACTTTATACGTCTACATCTTTTCTCTCATGTCTTCTCATTTCATTTTCAGATCTATCATTCCTCTCTTCTTCAATTATCTGATTCCGAGTTGCTGATCCTAGTTTTTTTTTCTCGTCCCTCCTGCTTCCTCACTGCCTGATGGAAATCGTCCTGAGACCAGATCTCTCTCTTTCCTTCTCCTTAATCTGACTTCATTTTAGTCATTTTTCTTCTTCCCCCTCTCTCTCCTCCCTTCCTCTCCTCTGCAGTTTCATCTCCTCCTTGTGAATTTTCTCCTCGTATCGCTGTGTCTCTGCAGATTCTCTCATCTCACTTTTATTTGTCTCTTTCTCTTCTCATTTTCTGCTCTTTTTTTCCCCTTCTCCCACGCTTTCACTTCATCCCCTCTTTCTGTCGTTTTACATCTTTAATTCATTGGTTTTCACTTGTTTCCTTTGTCTCCCGTGCCGCCTCTCTAATCGCTCTCACTCGGCCTCCCTCCATCTTCTTTATCTCCGTCTCTTCCACTGGTCCCTCTCTTCTCCATGATTTAGACCGGGGGTTATTTCCCCGGTGGCGAGCGCTCACTCGAGTCCACCGGCTGATGTTTCCCCCGCCGCTCGCACCGAGAGAAGGCAGGCTGCAAGGCTGCCAAACATTTTCTCAATCTGTCGAACATCTCCAGAAATATTATATTCCTCCACTGAGACGTCGAGCACATTCAATTAAAACCACTTCACTTTGATGGGAAGGAAGAGGGGAGGAAACTGTGGAAGGATGAAAATGAGGATGGATGGATGGATGATGGATGGGTGGATGGATGGATGGATGGATGAGGTATGGATGATGGATAGATGGATGAATGGATGGATGGATCGATGGATCGATGGATGGATGGATGGATGGATGGATGGATGGATGATGGATGGATGGATGATGGATGGATAAATGGACTATGGATGGATGAGGGATGGATGGATGGATGATAGATGGATGGATGGATGAATTGACTATGGATGGATGAGGGATGGATGGATGGATGGATGGATGAATAGCGAATGAAATTGATGGATTATTGC
>NC_137658.1:4006721-4226721 GCF_963422515.1 Blennius ocellaris | reverse complement strand
AGAACCAAAACTCGGATGGTGGAGGATGATTTATCGCCGCCTCCCGTCTCCACATCCCAGATATGCACAGCAGCCGGAAAAAATATTACTCGAAATTAGATGAATTGTTTTCACTTAATCATGTTATTACAATTGCAATGCGAACACCAAAAGACCCTATTTGGATGTTATGTAGATCAATTGCCTTCACTTTCTCGGGGTAGCTTCATTAAGGTACAAGACGATGCCCCAAATGATGACGCTGAGAAAAGCTTTGCGTTCCCACGGCAACCGCAGAGACACTGAAAATGACTTGTAGTTCGCATGCCAGGCCACGAGGTGGTGCTGTTGGTTGTTTTTGGGATGAAACCACACACATATGCTTACAGAGAACATTATACTAAAAATATGAACACATGAATACCCGACAGTCGTGTTGACAGATGACTGGAGGTCAGGAGGCCGCCATGTTTGTTACTAGTACATGAGCAGAAGAACTATTTGCCACAGCGGAGGTGCACATGCACAGTGACGGTGCAGTCCATCTAGTACTGCACTTTTCCTCCAGTGTCGCCACTGAAACTGGTAGTTTTATTTTGACAGTCACTCCAATAGCAATACAACTCAGTCGTCTGCATATAGCAATGTCTGTGAACTCCCATCGTTAATGTTTACAGCATGAATTCAAACAGTTGCACGTAGAAACGACGGCGTTCGCAGCAGATTGTCTTCATGTAAACAGGTTCTAAAGCACACAAAATACTCTGAAAGAGTTCAGTTTGCACACGATTCGACTCATAGTTTATTCTGAAATGATCAATTGTGAAATATCTTTGGCTGAGGAAGCAGTTTAGTACTTTTTATACGGGATCTTTATAAATCAGGTTCAAGCGGCACTAGATCATTGTTTTTAATACAATATGATAATTACGTCTTTTTCTGTGACGGTTCCAGTCGATACCAGCACATTGCACTAATGAATGTATTTGTGATTCACTAACTGAATCATGTTTTGCAATTTTCTTCCTCTGCTTTCTTTCATTTCTCTAATTCGATCCATATTATTTCTCTTTTTATCCACAGAGCCGTGAGTCGTGGAGAGAAAGTGGAGCGCCGTGTTGTTTTCTTCACATTACCTGCTGAACTGAGAAATCATCTGCTACCAGCGTCAAGAGTTTAATATGAAGGTATTATTAATGAAAAGGCACCTGTTATAAGGAGCTGTGCGTATCAGTACATTTTAAGCCACGTACTATGAGTTCTGTACTTGTGGAGTTTTTTTTTTTTTTTCCTCTCTCTCCCCCCAAAAACACAACACAAAACTTACACATTCACAAATTGCAGCTGCACAAATCCTGTTTTACAAGTCTCAGATTAAAAAAAAAAAAAAAACATACTCACATTGAGTGTTGCAGTCGATTCGGTGCAAAACAATGTGAAGTTGTGGATAAAATGTGCAAATGTGAACTTGTGTATTAAATGTTCAAATAATCAAATAGAAAATGAATGAAAACAACTGATGTACATATCTCGACTGAGATACGTGGTGGAAAAAATTATCTGTACATTTCGTCCATGGACGAAAAGGTGGCTGCTGATCGGAGGGTCAATAATAAATCGTTTATTTTTGTGTATCTGTCGTTCTTTTGTAAACATTTTTGATCAGTTTATGCTTTTAGCCAGAAAGTACTGTTCGGGATCGTTTGCGGTTTCTTGTTGGAAGGTGTTTGGATCAATATGGTAATTTTAAGTGTGACGTCATAATGTCATCAACTAGGGTATTGTCTGCCCCGACAACAAAACAATTTCCTATCAGCCGCTCTGCTCAAATATTCCCTTTTTTTTTTTATTTGGCTCACAGCTCATGAACTCTGAAGGAGATTTCCGCCGGCAGAAGCTGTTAATTTGTGTCCCCGATTCAGTACAAGCTTGAGAACAAAGTACAGTGTGAGATATCAGCGCCCATCTCCAGAGGGCCATTGTCCTTAATTAGAAGTGTGCTTATCTCCTTGGTTCTGCCCTTCATCATTAGCAGCTCGTCTGCTTCACACAGAGGCTGCAGGTCACTTTCAGTTCGATGTGTGGAGGGAAGAGAATAAGAGCTCCGGGTTCACAGGCACATTTGTAGGTGGCAGAAGCACCTCAGGTAGCTAATGGGATGTATTGGCAAACCGCTGTGCGCCTGCAGTGTTGTGTTAGCGCGCAGCGTGAAGCGCCGTCTCCCTCAAACAATCACTAATATGAAGACATCTCCAGAGTCTTTCTAGTAAGAAAATACCGAATCGGGCAGGAGTGGCTCGGCGGACACTGAGTCGCTGACGAGTCCCCGCTGAGTCCAAACATTGACGGTGAGTGTGTTGGACAACGACGCTCAATAACATCTTACAAAGTGCTGAGCTGGTCGTGAAAACGGTCACATTGAGGCTGTGAGTGAGGCCTTCAGTGTCCTCATTCATTTTTATTTATATATATATATATATCATAAGCAACAACCAGAGACACATTTGTGTCAGTGCCTACATCAGTTTACATGTTTTCATTCATTCAAACAAACAAAAAAACAAACAAAAATATTTTAAAAAAAGTTAGTTGATGACTGAATGTCTTCATGAAGCATATTGTGAACTAAAACCATGTGAAAATATGGCAAAACAAATACCTGCTTGAAATACAGTTACTTTCTTATTTGGTGCTCCACAGGGATTTAAAAAAAAAGAAGATAATTTTACTGAATAAATTCATTTTTAAAGTAGGTCTCTTTTGTTTTTTGGGTTGTTTTTTTTGCAAAAAGGCCGCCCAGAGCTTGAACCAAAATGTCACTTTTCTTCAGGTTTCTTCAGGCATAACATCTTCTATAATGTATAAAGGTGGATATAAATATGAGTCCTTCAACTTCCTGATATACATAACTTTTAATTCTTGAACCCAGATTCAAGTCAAAAGTTAGTGCCATTGTCCACGCCAGTTAACAGCTATATAGAATATAGAATAAACCATCATTTTAATTGTCTTTACATCTCGATGAAGGATTCTATTTTCATGGAGGGAAAAATGTGGTTACATTTTTCAAAAATGTGTGAAGACGGTTGAAACAATCCTTATGATTTATTTTCCATTGCACAGGTGCAATGGATGATTTTCTATCAGGAGGATGTATTTGAATGCCCCTGCGTGTCAACGGCTGCACGCTCCAGGGCTTTTTGTTTACAGGTCCGTCCATCCTGTCACATTCTTGTTAACAGGCTGTCTGTGGAGACCTCCGGGGAGTTGGTTCATAAATGGCACTGATGGAAAGTCTAACTCAGAGACTGAAGAGGTCTCATGTTGGAAGGTCAAAGTCTTTATGTCCTTGTGTCTTCATGTTTGGCGGAGAGCCTATTGAATATCCACTCAAAGACAAATACTGTGACATTTAAATTCTAAAGGTACTGTGGCGCTGCTGTGAGAATGAGACAGTGAAAGTAAGAAGAGTTATTCTTAGATACCGCTCAAAGTTATAGTTTATCTTCGCAGTGTCCACACTTGTTCAATTTTGTTGCATCCACCATATATATTCATTGTTTTGTTTTTAATTATTGTGTTGGACATAAAATGAAGTGCAAAAACAATCAAGTTTAATATTTTTATAAAAGGCCTTTCTGTTAAAGATTGGATACATTTTGTGGATTAAAAGTAGCAAATAGTGAAATAAAGGACAATTTTAGAAAAATATCTGACTAAAAACAAAATACTACACTTCTTGGAAGACGGTGTTCCACAGGGATATATCCTGGGTCCCTTACAGGTCACAAATAGCACAAACTGATCACGTTTATCATCTGAGAAATGTTCATACTTGAGAGGAAAGCTGAGAAAAGCATGCAAGCACCCTAAAATAGTGCCTGTGATTGTACAACATTAGTGGTTTTCACTTCATGGGTTTGCAATCCTCTGTTCCACCAAGTATTGTTTAATGGGAATACAAACTAGGAACAAAAAAAAAAAAGGGAACTCCTGAGTTGTGATCTTTATTAAAACCGAAAACTAGAACTTTGATTTCACTGGATTTTCTTGTAGAGAAATGACTCAAATTCCAGTCAGTCGGGGAGAAACCAGCAAACGATGACTCTATATTCACAGATCTACATTGTGGATTCTCAAAGTGGATGGAAGGGGGGGGGGGGGGTGGGGGGTTGGAGGACTGCTCAGCCAATCAGGGCTGTGGGTTTGGGCAGCATCTCGCAGCCCGTGATGAAGCCATTAAAAATGCCTGGCTGAGGCCAGATGGTCTGTCATTGAGCAGAGGAAGACATGGAAGGAGCGAGGGGAGGGCAGGAGGATACGTCAACCAGGGAGATGAAAAACAGGAGGGAGTGAGAGGAGGTCAAGAAAAACACAATGTGAGCGGGAAAAGAGAGGAAATAGAGATGAAATGAATGCAGTGGACACTGAGATAAGACAAGGGTGAACAGTCGCGGAATGATGAAAAACAATGGAGATTCAGGACACGTAATGGAGAAGAAATAACTCAGAACAAAGCAAACAAAAGGAGGAGGAATCATAGAAAAATATTTTTAAAAAAAAGAAAAAAAACCCCAGCTGAAGATGGAACAAAAACTTATTTTTTGCAGTTGCTGGAATCTAATTGGCCCTCCTATTAACATCCAATCAGAAATATCACCATGGATGTCTATTAGACTGATTGAAGCTGTCCAATCAGCCAATCAACTGCTGACACTGGTTGCCATGGTGATTCCAGAGCGATGCAGAAAGACACAGGCCAGAAAACAGATGTAGGAATACACGACCAGTATGCAAAAAAAAAATAAAAAATCACATCCTTTTCATTCAAGAACTAAAAAGTAAAGCCGACCATGATTGGCTCGATTTTAGATAGCTCAGGAGCTCTTTTGTTTTTCTGTTTAAAATAAAATAACAAAAACAAACACTGATGTTGCGATCTGAATCTTAATCTTCTCCTGAACTCCTATAAATGAAACAAGAAGTATTAAAGTTAAAGCTACAATATTTGTTCTCAACAGCATCAGACATGACGGGTAGAATCTGATCTGCGGTTGATGAGTTTAGCTCTAAATCAAAACCACAAAACTTCTCTATTTCTGCAGAAATGGCAAAAACCGATGTAGTTAACATGCCGGGCCATGAGTTGGCACTGTTGGTTGTTCCCGTAATGAAGCAACAAACACATGCACGCAGACAACAATACGCTATAAACATCAACAAAGAAGGACTATCGTATGGCGAGATGGTCAAATAGGATTGTTATTTTGTTATATTAAATTAATTTATAGTTATTATTGGGTATTACCGGTGTGGCCCACCCTTTGTTGTATCCTTGGTTGTATTATTATTGTGTCTTGGGTCTCAGTTTGAATTCTGTAAACCTGAAAACTGTGTTTGATGCTTCCTACATCCTTCTCTTAGCAGAGCCGAAACGAAGGAAACCGAACGGAGCTTGAGCGTTTTCGAAAAGTTCCACTTAGGAAGTCATTTTAAAAAAAAATTGCCCTACTGACTTCAAGCACAGTTTTTCTGTCAACAAACGCCCAAAATACAAAGAAAATGTTCCCTTTTCAACTTGAAAATGTTCCATAAACAAATGTCTTGTCCAGGTATTTCTTTGATTACAGGAAAAACTGCCAAATGAGTAAACAACATCAAAGAGCAGGATACAGTGAGCTCATTGGCCGTTTACCTTCATAATGAAATTTAGTATTTAGTTAAATCTAATTTTAAGGATCCACATTAGTGTCCGTCAGTGTGACTGGGCTCAGGGTTGACAGGAAAACGGAAGGTGGAGCAGTGAATTATGCGAAGCTTTCGCTTTTCCCGTGTCGCTTCTGAACGTGGCGTCACTGTATGACCCAGGTCGTGACGTTCGGGGCGTCAGAGTTGCGCTGGCAGGTCCTCCTCTCGGCTCCATGAAGTCTCTGGATGGTGGAATAATTCAGTCTGCCTGTGCAAACTTCCAGAAACGGGTCTGAGCTCGTTCCATTTTCCCCCATTGGCTCAAGCTGTTGCTACACACACACACACACACACACACACACACACACACACACACACACACACACACACACACACACACACACACACACACACACACACACACACACACACACACACACGCAGAGTGAATATTTATTGCACATGGATTCATGGTCACTGATGGAGCCTGTTTGACCGTCTCAGCGCGTGAAGACAGAAACTGAATCGCAGATTTGAAGCAGCTCAGCGACGGAGAGAATCGAAGGATTAACAGCAGAATGAGCATGTCACACGACCGTCCAGCTTCGGCGTCGCTCTTTAACGTCGCTATCGACCGGGTGACGCGACGAACAACGGAGGACCGACAACGTGGCGTCGGATGGACCCTCGGTGCAACGCAGAGCTCTGGTCTCACACGTCCATCAAGGAGACGTCCTGTCTCAATGGCTTTGCTCAACAAACAGGTCTTGACGATCACTGACTGAACAAGGCCTCCTAAACCTGTCCGTGCTCCAACTGGCCCCACATTCAGCATGTTCCATTAGATGACATACATATGGACACTATGGACACACACTTCAAGATGTGTGCTGCATTATATAGCTTTATTTTTAAGACCTTTTTAATGGATACGTTTTTGCACATTTTTTTCTCGATTATCACAGCTGTATTGTCTTTCCAATATAAATCCACTATGTTTTGAATAAGTAGCTAGAAACTAATTGGGTACCTACCTTGATTATTTGTGGGTTCTCTTTTTTCAAGTCCGAGAATCACCATGTTACTTTCATGATGTGAAACTAAAATTGCTTACAATCTGGTTAAGTTACTATATGGTGCTCCACAGGGAACTATACTCACTTCTCGTAGCTCTTTCACACAGTTTCCCTTGTAATGAATTGCAGCAAAATTCACTTTGTGACTTGGCAGTTTGTTGAAGGACGTGGCACACCCGCAGAATAAACCATATCAGCTCTTATTTATATTTCTTTGTGAGGAGAATTTCCTCCTGGTTTGTTTTTCTTATTTTCACTTTTATCTCCAAAGAGTTTCACCACACAGAGCCTCTCTCCTGCAGCTTCTCTATCTGTGATATATCGACGTCTCCGAGAGGCACCAGAGGCCCCAAAGTAATTTATAGATGCAGAGAGTCCTTTCTGCTCTCACTGAATACATATTTCCTTCATAAACACAGCGACCCATTAGCATCCTCCTGCAGCAGTTCTTTCTTTTTTTATTCAAATCTCACTCTCGCTGCTTATTCATCTGCACATTTCAATGCAGGCCTGCAGACATGAGCAACACATAAATATGCACCCGTGTGCATGCAAGGGAAAAAAAAAGAAAAAAAGGTTAATTTAGTCAGGAGTAGTGGCTCACGGAGGCACGCACACACGCACGCACACACACAAACACACACACACACACACACACACACACACACACACACACACACACACACACACACACACACACACACACACACACACACACACACACACACACACACACACACACACACACACATCAATAAGTAATCACACTGGGAGAAGTTTTTTTTTTCTTTCTTTTTTTCCGTGAGGTCATAATTCAGTCCAGCCGTTAAAATCAGTTTCCTGTATTGTTTCTCACTGGGGGGTCTTATTAAGGGAACAGAGCTGTGCGGGATCTGGGTAGACGTCTGATTGAAGGTCTGGTCGTAGCTACTGAGCAGGGACAACCAAGCCCGAGTCTGAATATGGTATAAATCAGCGAACAAATCAGAGCCGTTGTCTTGTCGGTTGGGTCTAGTTAGGGGGTCTGTGTGGAGAAAGGTATAATGAGGGGGGTCACACTGGAACGCAGAGCCGGCGTCTGATTTGGGATTTGCTGTAATTGGGTTTTGTTTCTAAGCTTTCACAGAATGGCTGTCTGGTCTCTAATGGGGTAGTGGCGTCTGGTCTGTGCAGGATTTAAATAGGGGTTCTGATTAGGGTTGGGGTGTGGTCTGAGGAACATTCAAGCTCGGAGTCTGAGTGGGGCTCCTGTTTGAGGAAGTCCAAACCCTGTCCACACGGGCCAAAATTATGTTTTTCTCCCAGTTGTTATTAAAAAAAATAATAATAATCTGACCACACATCACCATGAGCATGGCTCAAAATGATGTAGTACATATGCTTGGCCTTTAGGTGGCACTGTATCTGTTTCAGAAATACAACAAAAAGAGAGAAGACACGGAGCACACAAAACTCAGGAGACGACTCAGAGAATATTGGTCTGGTCGGAATGGAGTCTAACTGGGAGGCTCTGAGTCCGGCTCTGGTCAGACCGCATTCCGAGTGGTGGTCTGGTCCGAGCGGTGGTCTGGTCCGAGCGGGTTCTGATCATGGGGGTCTGACGGCGTACTGGATGACTGCAGTTCCTCAGCAGTGAAATCCAATCTGCTTCACAGAGACTTTTTCGTTCCCCTTGAAGTCTGAAGGTTGTTTGACATTCTGTCGTCCTCTCAGGGCGCGATAAAAAACAATCAGCGGCTGCAGATGATCTGAATAACAAACACTCGTCTCTTCCAAGCGCCCGGACAACAAAAACCTGTCAGATTTCAGCTGAGTCATGGTTCGGCTGGTTAATTCAGGTCATGGAGGTGGCTGCCTCCAACATGACGATGAGTTTGCCAGTTTATTTGCTAAAATCTACACAGAGTTCAGTTCAACCAGCAGAGGTGCAGGAAATGGATATTCGAAAGATGTCGTCAAAACACACTAGTACACTAAAGTGAAACAACAACATGACAAGAACGATGAGGCGCGGCTGGAACAAACACACAAACTTGTTTCAAGTGAAAATGCCTTGTTTCTGCATTTCGTTTTGGAAAAGTTTTGCTTTTAGACAGCAGCATTGTGGAAATGGTTCATAATTAAACTGAACTAGTGTCAGAGTAGTTTTAGACTCATTTGGATTTCTTATAAACTGCTTGAGGATACTTTAATATTAACTTAAACTAGTTCACTGGTGGCTTTAGATTGGTTCTGGGTTTCTAATGTTAGTGTTCAGTTCCGGTTCGGATGTTGAAGTTTTAAGCTTCTTATTCTATTTCTCAACCCCTTCTAAACCAGTGTGGACTAATTTCATATTTGAAATTCTCAGCAGTTTACCAATTCATGGATGGTTTTGAACTAGATTTAGAGTTTTGGACTCAACTTGTCTTCAACTTTTTCGGGAGTGCAAAGACCACATTGGAATTTAAACTTGAATCTGTTGATTATCAGTATTTGCAAATTCAGACTAGTTTTGGACTCCTGAAAATAAAAGTTTTCAACCAGTTTAGACTTCATTAATTTTGAAGTTTAGAAGTGTTGAAACTGGTTTTTGTAAGTTTTTGACTTGAAGTGGAAATCGCCCCAAAATTGGAATTTAATTAGTGTCAGACTAGTTTCCCACTGGTTTTGGTAACTGGTTCAAATTCCGGACTGGTTCTATTACTACTTTTGGGCAATATTTGGATGAGTTTTACAGTTGAGGCCTTGTCTTTTAAAACCGGTTTTCATCTAGTTTTGGGATAGTGTCAAATTGGAATTGACAATTAAGTCTAAACTACCTTTAATACAGTTTTGTACAAACTTCGCCAAATAGAATATCTCAATCTGATAAAAGGGAATTTAGTACAGATCAACACATTTTAAGATGGTTTGTTTACTTGTTTGTCATTTCTGTATCAAACCAATAGACTGTAGCTCAGCACTCTTCATCTGGAACATTTCAGCCTGCAAACACAAGCATAATTTCTTTCCGTTCACACGCTCCAACCTCGGGGGCCCGTGATGAATGAAGTGTGTAACGGGGCCACGTCCTGGAGGGCGCGCACACACAGCAGAGTCAGGAGCCCCAGCAGAGGCCGCAGGTCGGCTGCAGATGAGGCCCGGGGTCTCCGTACAGACAGACGAGCTCGCTGTGGAGATTTAATTACAGGTTAAATGGAAAGAGGGAAACGTTTAAACCGTCTCATACCGCCTCCCCCCAACAGAGCTGCCCCGATGCCACAAAGCATCGTCTGGCCACTCCGATGGTCGACGCACACGCCTCTGCTGTGCGTTCAGCTCCGCAGACCTCCAGCTGCACGCAGACGGCTCTGTGTTCACGTCCGAGGAGGATAAAGTGCTGATTTACCTTCACCGGGAACCACCTCACTGAGGGAGTTCTGTAACCTTTAGTAAAGATCAAATTAAGCACAATCAAGCTTCCTGATGACGGCGTGGCCTTGAGAAAAAAAAGATTATAATAATATTATATCGTAATTAGTGTGTGACCGCATTATCGGTCACCTTTGGGAGCAACTGAGACCAGAATTAAAAACATATTCATAAATGAATGCAAACAAAGTCTAATGCAACAGAATCAAATGTAGACTTTGGTATTTGTTAAATTCACTAGATTTGACTTTTCTGTCTCAGATAGTGGATCTCACTTTGTTCTATCTTGTGTGTAATTCTTGTGTGCAATTCTTGCTTGTTGCCTCTAATGCTGTTTTTGGTTTTACTGTCTTTAGTACTGGATTCGGCATTGTTATTCCTGGTCCCTGTTTTCACCATCCCAGGCACTGAATTGTACTTTACTGTCCCAGAGACTAAATGCTATGTCGCTCTCCATGGTACTGAATTCTATCTCGATGTCCCTGGAATAAAGTCAGTCGCTGTCCATGGTTCTGAATTCAATTCAACCATCCCTGGTAAGGAATTACTCGCTCACCATGAACTGAGTTATACTTTACTGTCCCTGGTACCAAATTCTACCTCACTGTTTCCGTTACTAAATCCTGCATCATTGTCGCTAGTACAAAATTGCACCTCGTTGTCCCGAGTACTGAATTCTGTTGCTGTCCCTGGTACTGAAGTCTGTAACTGTCCCAGAAATAAAATTCAACCTGACTGTTCATGGTACTAATTTCTACTTCACTGCCCCAGGTACTAAATCCAACGTTGCTGTCCCTGGTTACTGAATTCTACATGACTGTCCCTGGTATTAAATCCTACTTCACTGTCCCAGGCACGAAATGCTATGTCGCTCTCCATGGTACTGAATTTTTTCTCGATGTCCCTGGACTAAAGTCTGTCGCTGTCCCTGGTCCTGAATTATTTTTAACCGTCCCTGGTAAGAAATTACTCGCTCACTCCACTGTACTTTATTGTGATTAATATTTGGTGTTTTCAAAAGCGGTCCTGTCTTACAGTGAGCACGAAGCTGGTTCATCGTCGTGTTGGCATTAGCATTCGCTGAGCTGTCAGCCTTGTGTGAGTCAGTTTCATGACTAATGCTAATGCTGAAGCTAATTGTGAGCGGGCCAGACAGGAAGGCTGTTGCAGAGAATAACTGCTGTTTGATTCCTGACCCTAAACTCCCCGGTGACAAAAATGAGAGGTAACTTTTACGTGAGATTTACACGAATGGTAACATTTTGGTGGCTAATGCTAAAGCTAACAGTGAGCTAACTTGTTGCCGGTTGTGCCTGGTTCCAAATAGTTTTTTTTTTCCTTCAGTTACGTTTGGATTGGTGGACAGGTTTCTCTCCCATCTTGACCTCATTTCTGTCCACTAAAGCTTCTTCTTGCCCGTCGGACAAAGTCGATCAACGTCTGCAACCTCTGGGCTGGAGTCTGTCCCGGTTTCCAAGCCTTCCACCATCTTTTCTTCCTTCCAGTGGCTCTGCCTCTTTGTGCGAGTTCGTCTGTGTTTAAACCTGAGGACAGATTTACAAAACATCCCGGGGCAAGAGGCAGCAACTGGCTGAGTGATGATGACCTCCAAAAATAAGGTCAACAGAGGATGCTGCGCTTGAAAAAAAAACAAAAAACGAGGCAGATGATAAGACCAGACGTCATGATTACATGAACAACAACACGAAACAACACATCCAGGGGAGGTTGGTTTTTACTCTTTGCATTATTTTTCAGTTTTTACAAGTTGAGATTTTGTAACTTGTACATTTTGTAAATGTCGATACTGTAAATGATTTCATGATAAAAAACATAATTTACAATGATGCTTGATGTACAAGAAACAAATAAATCAATATATAGTATATACCAGGTTTGTTGACATGTATGCATTTCAGGCATATAGGCTTAGAAATGTTAATATTTGCATTCAAAAAATTGTAACGATTCCATGTGGCTGTTAATTTGTGACCTACTGTATGTCAGCCTGGAAACATAACATAACTGTTGTTTTACAGTAAAAATGTTATATAGCACTTCTCACCTGCTTGAGCTGTCCCAAAGTGCTTCACAATGTTGAGCAAACCAATGGAAGCGGCTGTCAGGCAAGGCGCCGAGTCCATCCAATGGGAGCAGTTTGGGGTTCAGTGTCTTGCTCAAGGCCCCTTTGACGTGGATATGGGGAATCAAACCTGCAACCTTCCAACTGAGAGGCCACTGCTCTACCAACCCAGACACAGCCGCCCATAGTTTGGGTGTTTTCTCAAGAGAATGAACTGCTCTGTTTTACTTGAATTTTAAAAGACGACAGTTTTCTGTCCAGTCTTCTGCTGAATTACTTTCAAGCTTCTGCAGGCATTTCATGCCTTTATTTAATTTCTAGATCCATATTTTCCCCCCAAATGTTTCAATGATGTGACGGTAGAAGCGTCTCTGCTGCTTTGCAGGATAGAAAAAAGTGAAACACGATTAAAAGTGAGCCGGAGTGAGGATCCGGGTGGTTTCAGACAGTGGTGTCAGATCCCAGTCAACCTCCTACTCCTTTTCTCCTTCTTCTGTCGTTGCCTCTTTCTTCTCTCTTTATCTCCCACCCACTTGCTGTTTTTCCCTGGTAGGAACGCATTTGTACAGTTTGATATACACTGTGACATTTCTGGTGATCATAAAAAAGCCCACCAGTAAAGCTGCCTGATAAATTTTCCTTTAGCATTTCAATCCAGTGCGGCAGAACGAAGTGCGCTTTATAGCCGCTCTCATTCTGCACTGACAGCTGAGAAAAATGGAACATAAAGTGGAATAAAAGTGAGACTATTAAAAGGATTTCTTAAAAACACACACACACACACACACACACACACACACACACACACACACGCATCATGTTCCCGGTGTTCTCTGAGGAAAACTTTGCTCTGAAACTTGTGTGTACATCAGCAGCCGGATGCTCGGCTGCTTTCTGACGCATCATCAGTTTGCTGATGGGCCAATCAGGTTCATTCCAAAGAGCACTTCCTGATTGGCGTGTTTATTGACGACGTTATCGACTGGTTAGCGACGGGTTAGCACGCGTCGGTCGGGTTTTCAGGAGGCCTGATTGGTTTGGTGCCCGTTCAGCTGTTTGGATGGTTAGACCGCTGACGGCACTTTGATTAGTGTCTTTTGCTGCACAGTGGAACCTATGCTGTGGATTCTACAGGGAACGACAGCGTGGAGACATTCTGTGAGCACTGATTGGACAGGGACAAGTCCAAATAAACTGAAAGGACAGAAACAACTCAGAGGAATGCTGATTGGACGGAGACAATTTGGGAATAGTGATTGGAGAAGAGCTTAAATTGTTGATGATTGAATGGAAACCTTGGATTTGAAAAATATATTAAAAAGAAACCACACATGCAAGTTCATATGACCTCAGTTACCTGTTGAGGCTGCAGTGTTTTCAGGGGATTATTGGTGAGAAGTTTCCACTGTTCTAGTTTTGTCGCGAAGCCCGAAGATGAAGCTCAGAGGCATTCAGCTCCTGTGACCAACATGTCAAGGTGGGTTAAATTCTCAGGTCACCTCAAGGTTTCCACCGTGTTTCCTCTCCCCGGGCTCCTGAAAGCCGCTGAAATATCCCACCTCCCCGTGTACCTTTTCTTTCCCCTTTCGTATATGTCTCGGCCTGTCTGCGCGGATCAGCCCTCCTCCCTCCGGAACACCAAACAAAGAACAAGTGCAGCAGAAAGCCGAGGGCGACAAGCAATAGTGACGATGACCACGTTCCAGCAGAGGAGAGACCAGCTGCACCAAATAAGCAGCAACAACCGTCTCCCTTAACAGACAGCAGGCGGGATGGGTTGTGATCGGTCCGAAGGAGGCCGTTGGCCCCGTTGGTGGGTCTCAGGAAGTGTGTGACAGGCCAGTGAAAGTGTGTCAGAGACACTGCAACGGAGAAGTTCACTCGTCTCTTCACGTGTTTTTCTTCTACTTGCTGGTAAAACGTTATGGTAAACGCTCGCTGTGAGGCGAGAGCACGAACCACGGCACCACCATGTCTCAGATAGTGTGAAGGAATATTTTCGCCGTCGCTGTTATCGAAAGTCACCCTGTGATGGATTGCCCGAGGTCAGCGGTTCAATTCCCTCCTTATGGACATGATCTTCTGGGTTGTGTCATTCAGCAAGACATTGGTTAACAGACTGTAGAAGAAACGTCGATGCTCTCTGCACCATTTTTTATCCACGAATCATTATTTCATGGTCACATTTATATGAATAAAACACAAACGAAGGGCTGAAATTGACCATCCAAAACATTGTGTATCGTATCTCCCATCACAATTATCTTCACACACATATGAGTAAAATTCATTTTTGGACAAAGAAGATTGTTGAATCAGAAAACGACAGCTTCACATGGTTTTAATATATATGATAAAATGGTCAAATATTCCCACTTGACAACATATTCCATAATATACATATATGTAAATATATTCACAATCATTACGTTGCAATATCTTTGTGGTGTCTTAGGGTAAGTTGTTTTATATCTCCATTGTCTTACAGTTTCTATTCCTCCTTTTCACATTATAATCTATTAACTATCCTATATCCTGTATCCATTGCTCCTGATGGAGGTGGAGAACCTTACATGGTAGTTTTCACCATTGAATGGGTGAATTTGTTAAAAAAAAAAAAAAAAAAGATTTCTAACGGTGTTATATGGTATATTGCTTTTCAAAATGTGTCAGATCTTCAAGTGATGTTTAATCATGTTGATCCTCACCCATGTTAAAAGATGACGCCGTTTGTTTGTGTTTGAGGGTCTGGAATAATCAGATCAATCGTGCAGAAGACAACAAATCATCAGCATCATTGAGAATACATGAGAGGAGACTGAAAGTGTTGCTGTGCAGCATATGATGGACAAAAGATAAGATTCCTTCTGATTGGGTGAAAAAAAAAACCCTCTGGGCCTGCCAGCATCCATCAGCAGCTTCCACACAGACTTTCTCTTCCTCCTCCTCCTTTCTTCACTTCATTTCTGATAAACGTGGAGTCAGAGTTGGACCGTAACAGTCCAGAGCGCTTTAAAATGAGGGGGGGGGGGTGTCCCGGAATGACCCCACAGACGCTGCGCTCGCCTCAAGCGGGAGATTTTCCCCCCTTTTAACCGCACGCCGGCATATTTCATTGATAATAAAAATGTCTTCTCACCTTCGTAAAGTCCAGACCCTGAATATCATCCTCATCAGACCCCGCGGTATTAAACCTATACGGTTTGTCAGGACTTTCATTGTGGGAATGAAAATGAGATGGCTTGTAGGAAAAGAATTTAATGAAATCACTCTAATGGATCAGCGCACAACCATGTTCAGCTGAAGCGTTTGGATTTTAATCTACTGGTACGAGATTTGCCTGCTCGTCACACTCGGGTTGAGTAAACTTGGTTTTTGACACAAACATGTCCTTTTTGTCCTTAATGTCCATTTTTTTTTTTAACAATCTATTTCAAATGTGAATGTCGACATTACCATTGAGACGACACGTCACCAGTACACTGCTGATGATGTCTTGTCTCAATGAACAATGAAAAACGCAACTTTTTCAAAACAGCTTCCAAAACAGAACTCAAAGATTTAAGTCTGTAACATCCCACTTTTCTCTAACTGTGTCTGAGCGGAGCAGTCCAGAGCTGTTTCTTATGGCAGATATGAAAAGTAAGTGCTACACAAGGAGGAGTCCAGCTCTCTTGGCAAAAGAGCTTATTTAAATATGAATACTGTGCGTAAACAACTGAGTTGTTGAGAGTAACGCCACATCCTCCCAGTAAACATCGCTCACATGGCAGCGTTTCCACCTGCTGGAGGTTCGACGCTGCCAACAACGCAGCAGAGAAATTACATGTCAGCCACACTGTCACGATGATTAATTAGCCGGCGCATCATGGCATCGTAATCCTCCGCGCAACGCCGCCATCGATCAGCTGGCGCCCGGCGGGTCGCAGTGGCACCCGCGACGCACGGCCCACCTGAACGCCGAGGTGAGGGGGGGCTTCCTCCACAGCACAGTGGCAACAGACAGGGAGAGAAGGAGCGTAATGGTATTTTAAACACATTTTTATCTGCTCTGCCGATTTTTGAGATAAACAAAACAAAGCAAAGAACAAATAATAGGATAAAATAAATCAATGTTTAACACAAAAATGACCAAAACCATAATGCTATATATTCTTCACAAGACATGAAGGTAATTTAAATCCAGATTATTTGCCATATGGTAGAAGTTAAAATCAATTCCCAGTCTGTACTTTTCTATTTCGGGACCTAAATTGCTTTTTACCCTCAAAGGTACGTTACATGGCCTTGGTGTTTTCCACCAATTTCCCAAAGTGCTTTACAATGAGAGACATTCTTTACTTTGCACTGTTTAAGACCTTCATCAACAAATACTATGACATCACTCTGCCACAGAATGATCCAGTTTTGATGACCTGATCAAATCTCTGCAAAAACATGGAAAATTATACAGCCTAAAGCCGCTCAAGTCAACTATTAACCAAGGTTCTGTCTGAGCCGTCCCACCACATCATCCTAGTATAGAGGGTCTCCAGACTAAGTCAAGTCAAGTCCCCGTCAGAAATCCATTTTCCAAGCGGCTCAGGTCATGATCTTTGTCGTCCTTTGACAGAAAGAGAATGCAGGCGACCTAAGAAAACAATCTGCCTTAACAAACTGGTTTGTGGATCCAAAGCGTTGTCTGAACATGCCAGCCGCTGCCGCATCATGGAGTACACCGAGTTATTTTCTGCCTTTAAAGCACATTTTCCCCTTGAAATTCCCTGAAGATCCTTCAACCCGCTGGAGGATGTTATCCCAGTTCCTGGAAGATATGGGCTCGCCTCCAAAGTGGACTCTAAGATATCTAATCCTGCCTCCTTTCAACATGAAAGCTCCAGATTAGCCTCCTGCACAGTCTATCACATACCGCTAAGGTTTCGCTTTTACCCCATTTCGCCAAAGCAGTAAAGGTAATTGCCCTCCACTCAAGCTGTCTCTTCGAACCGCGAAACACATTTCCACCAACACTGGAAGGTCTGAGCAAGAAGCCTGAACCTCCAGCTCTGCATAAGCCTCTTCAAACACCCGAGGAAGTAATCAGGACTCTTGTTGGAGCTGTCCAGTGTCAGACTGAAGGCAGGGCGTCAGTTCGACCACGACTTCTGCCCCAGAGCAAAGAAAACACAGAGACTATTCCTTTCAGCCTCATGTTGAGACCATGTTCTAATCAGAGCAGATCAGACAGAGCAAATGTGAACAGAGTTCTCATAGATCAGACAAAGTCTTTTGTTTCATTGTGCATAAATCTGAGTTTGCCCACATCTCACCACTGCACCGCTGCTTTAAACGACTGTATACGGAACAAGTCTGTAAAAACAAATGTCTCCTGTCAAAAGGAATATAATGAAATGCGAGTCAGAACTTTTACATTTTGCATTGAAGAAATTAATTTCTCACAACATTAGTTTGGCGTTTTAGGACAAAACACTCAATGTCGTCTTGCCAACTTCCTTCTTCAAATGAAGCAGAGTGTATTTGTTTCTGATTTCAATAATAATGCCTCCAGACGTCACAGTCGTTCAGGGTTTCTATAAGTCTGATGAGCCACCGAGGCGAACCGTGAAGACAAAGTGAGAACAGCCGTTTTACACGAGCCACTTTTTGAGGTGTCACGGATCCTTCTGAAGGAAAATACGTAAACATCGGTGCATGCCATGTTTCTGTTGAAGAGAATCCATCAGTCTGACATATAAACACTTTTAAAACTTTCCACTAGAAACTTTGGAACATCAAAGCCTGTGGGTCCGCAGAGACACGGTGCTTTATAACAGCCTGGGCAGAGGATCCATCCAGCACAAGCTGGATGACTCACAACTGGACGCCGGGCCATTTAGCAGAAATCACGTAGAAGTAGTACTCCGATCTCGAGTGGTTCGCCCGATACACACGATACGGACAAGCGTAAACGGTCTGCCACATGTGAGGAGATCACCCAGATCCCATGTTAATACCGGGTCTGAACAAACCCTGAAGAACCCAATGCTTCCTGTCCAGCACAGGATTTTCAGTGTGGATAGAATCGCCACTCAGAAGTACGTATTCCCGACTGCTGAATTCCCCTACAGCCTCTCCGAACCCTCAATCTGAAAAATGCTTTTACTTTCTCACCCAGCAGTCAGATTTAGCAACTGACCTGGAAGAATTTCATAAACAGAAACAGATGAAGGTAAGAAATCTTTGGAGAAGAGAAGCTCAACTCCTCCGCTTTATTGCCCTTTTGTTTGAAAAATGACCTCCCTGGACCACTTCTTCTTCTTCTTCTTCTTCTTCTCCTTCTTCTTCATCCAGTCCGATTCATTATCTGAGTAGATCTCCTGGAGGAAAATACCATTAAACTTTTTATTTTTAATCAGAGTAAACAAAGCATCTTTTAGCATCTTCTTGAGCTCCACTGATGTTTAAAGAGTCCAATTTTATATGAGGTGTGATACTATTAAAGCTGCAATTGAACAAAGACTAAATAAAATGGAATAACTGACAAAACACACTTACTCATCAGATCACTGTACTGGAACAGCAAGAAAACGGCTGTTTTAATTTATTCATCCTCTGCTTTGACATATTTCCACTTATTTATTCTTGCACTGCATTTTAGGCACCTTATTTTATGTCAGGGATTTTTAAGTTATTTTATATCAGGTACTTTTTGCGTGTTTTATTGTTGACCCTGCATTGAAATTCTGTTCCGCAGCTATTTATCTATCTATCTATCTATCTATCTATCTATCTATCTATCTATCTATCTATCTATCTATCTATCTATCTATCTATCTATCTATCTATCTATCTATCTATCTATCTATCTATCTATCTATCTATCTATCTATCTATCTATCTATCTATCTATCTATTGCCATGCCATGCAACACAAATAGACATACATATATTAGATATGATTCCATAAAGAATCCATTGGTCACCTTCTCACAGATTATTGAAGAGAGCGTGTTTTGTGAATTTGGAGAAGGCCTCCCGCCATGGCCGCCAAGATCTCTTGTTTGAGGAGATTATAGAGTATTTGTGTGAGAAGATTGCTGCCGTTCATTGTTTTTGTACTTCGTGTGATAACTGTTTACTTATACGCTGCGTTAAGCCAGACTCGTCCCGGGTGTTTGATCTTGTCCTACTGGCACCGTCCCATTGAATGCATTTGGTCTGGTCTGATCACCCTGATCACGAGCCTCCGTGTGGGAACCGTCTTTCTCATCTTCACAGTCTTTCTCTGAGTACCGATATGCAGAACACAGCTCGCAACAGGTCGCCTGTAGAGGCAGCAGCTCCCTGCCAGTCGTTCACTCAATCTGTGTAATGAACTCGCCCAGTGAGGTCAAATACGTCAATACGAACCCTTAAGGCTATAAATTCATCTTTCCAATTGTTATTTTTCAGGATCATAAACACTTGTCTGAAGGATACAACATGTTGCAGAGGTGAAGACTTGCACCTGGAGGGGGTCTGTTTCATCAGCGACATTAATTGCCCGTGTCAGCGAGGCTCTTTTGACAACATCTCATTTTTCAGGGATAGGAAGAAGAAGACCAGAAGTGATTGCCTCCTTGGTGAGAAAAGCCCACAGTCAGACTAACATGGATACTCAATTAAAGTTATCCACACTGTCAAGAAGTATAACGACAAATATATCAAACCCCACAACTTCAATTAGAGGCAAAACCAAATGGCCACACCAGGAGAGACCAAGCTAATCTTTACTGTTGTAATAGTGATAGTAGTAGTCTCTGTATCAGTAGTAGTAGTGGTAGTAATGTTCAAAGAACAAGAACTAACTCAGTCCTGAAGATTTAAAAAATAAATAAGTAAGTACATTTAGCATTGGTAAGTTTCAAGGCCCTGTTTACAAAACATTTTCAAGTGAAAATGGAACATTTCTTTGGGTGAAAACAGCTCAGACTCCATGGAAATGGGTGCAAAAGGCCACACCGATATGACGAGACGAGACGAGACAAACCTGTATTAGTCCCACAAGTGGAGAAACTGCAGTGTCACAGCAGCATAATGGAGAGTCACACAGAGATTCCCTTAAAACAATTGAAATGGAGAAGCAGGGGAGGGGAGGGGGAAACAAATGGGAGCTGAATAAAAGAACAATGGAATTAAAGCATGTTTAAACATCATATACTGTACAGTGCCCAACTAGTGCATGCGGTAGCTGCACAAACCACCCCTGCACCTCAACATTGATCATCTCCGTCCACGTCGACACTCCCGCACTGATTGTTTACCACCTTGTCTTTGCTTGAAGTCATTCCAGCATTTCTACAGTCATACAGATGTGAACATTGTTCAGACAGGACATTACAGGGAACCTCATCAAGCAAGTAGTTAATTTTAATGTGTAGTCCATTGTAAAGTTATTAAAGTATGCAGCGGCTATCTCACATGTGCAGGGGGGGGGGAAATCAGTTGAGTGAAAGCAGCATAAACATGATGAATAGTCACAATCAGCTTTTAAAGCCCAAAATGAATTCCTCTGATGTTTTTATGTGGAAACTACAAAGACTGAGCGAGATTTTATTTCCTCTGATCAGTTAATCTGACCTCGGTTCAGTTGACCACGACCACAGAACAGAACATTGCACCGCTAACCAGGTCACAGTACACACACACACACACACACACACACACACACACACACACACACACACACACACACACACACACACACACACACACACACACACACACACACACACACACACACACACACACACTTACTTGCACCGACGTGCAATAATCATCTCTAAGCTGTGCTCAGCTTTATTGCCGATAAATTACATATTGATCGAGTTCGGTGGACGGGGCGGGTGGGGGGGGGGGGGGGGGGGGGGGTGATGCAGTAATCTGGGCCACTGAATTGACTATTGAGCTCTAAGAGTGAAGAAATGATCGGATTCCCGCTGTTCGTCCTCCACCTGTTAGCAGCTCGCCTGCTGGCACCGCTGCATGTTATTTAACACTGAGATCGTTTGTACGCGTGAGTCAACCGGTGGGCGACGACAGGAAATCCCCGTAGATTTAAAGTGAGACCTCGGCCTTCAAAACACTGCGTTTGAGCTGAATTTGTTGTTTTTTTTTAGCCTGATATAATATGAAGTTGGGACTGGATTTAGACGGCTTTTAATCAGGATTTAGATAAAGCGTTTGTGTTTTTACTGTTTACTGAGGCTATTTTGTGTGCTGAGCCTGTCGCTTGATTGTGTGTGTCTGTGCGTGCATGTGTGTCCAAACACACTGTGGGTATAATTACAACCAATACACTTCACCGAAATGTATTCAAGACTTCATGCTGCTCACCTCTTTCACAGGGATAATATGATTAAGAGGTGTGTGTGTGTGTGTGTGTGTGTGTCAGGGAACTGGTCAGCAGCCAAAAGCACCATCTTAATCTGCGCTTCCTGCTGGTGTCGTCCCTGCAGGCCTGAAGCAGTGCGGCGACAAATAATCAGCCCACTATCGCCATGTACCGGGTCACATTCACACCTTCAGATGCACCTCGCTGAACTGATGTCTGGTTCAGCCATCAGAACCGCCAACACGTGACCGCTTCAGCCGTCAGATCTTGAGGTTTCAGATACCAGATTCTCTCACAAAGAGGTTTATGTCCATTAGACCCTCCAACTGACTCACTGAACCCTCCAACCGATGAGATTTCAGCAATCAGACCATCCCAATGACGAGTTTTCAGCCCTCAGATGCTTCATCACATGAGATTTCACTCAGTAGACCCTCAAACTGACTCAGTTACATCCATAGTAGCCTTCAATTGATCAGGTTCCAGCCCTCAGACTCTCCATCAGACCAGATTTCAGCCTTCAGACTCGACAAGACCCTCCAAAGTTGTTGAGAACACACAAGATGTCAGCTGTCGGACCTTCCAACAAATCATGTTTAAGCCCTCAGAACTTCCTACAGATAAAGTTTCAGATGTCAGACGCTCCCGCTGACGAGGTATCGACCACCGGACCATCCGACTGACATTGTTTCAGCCATCAGACCATCTGACTGACATTTTAGTCGTGAGACCCTCAAAAAGACAATACCTCAGTCCTCGGGGCGTCCATAAAGCAAAGTTTAATCCCTCGGACCATCGAGTCGACTGAATAACAATTGTTTGAATCTCCAATAAATTTCAAGGTTCAAGCAGTGAGACTCTCTAACAGCAGAGATGTTTGCCTCAGACCTTTAACAGATGGTTTGGTTGGTTTGTTGCATGTTTTCCTGGGTGAACCGTGACACCGGTGAAACGAATACACATTTGAAAAAAATATATATATACCCTCACTTTATTGATTCCGTCTATAAATTTGCAACCTTATAAAATGTGAAGGGCTTAATATAAAATATTGTGACGCTAAAGATGATATACAGCCTCATGAAATGTCGGTGACACTTCGTTCATTAAGTGCAGTGCTGAAGGAGATTCAGCTCACACCTTTTTCTCATTAAACCTGAAATAATTAAAGAGGACGAGATAGAAATCGGAGCTCTCAGCGTTGAGAGGAGGGTTTTAGGTATTGGGGTGAGCCTGGATACAAACTGTACTGATTGAGTTTTCACCTTAATTAAATCAGATTTTTGTGCTATACTTTCATCTACAGTTTGTTAGCTGCATTTGGGCTGGTTGCTAACCTGGGCGTTTTAGTTTTTAGGTTTTTTTTCCCTTTTTGCTTAGGTTAATACAGCTGTATGATCCGGGTTAAAACAATTGCTAACTGGATTTTAGTTTAGAGCAGTTTCTGGATCAGCCAATCGATGACAACAGTTTCAAGCCTGTAGATTTTCGTCAGTTTAGACTCCTTTTTAGTTTGAAGTCTGATTTTGGATAGAAGGTTTTATTCTGTATCTGATTTGTTTTCAGACCAAAAAAGAGACGTTCAGCATGAATCTGGAATGGTTTTCTTCTTTTTCATACAGTGCTGGACTGAGTTTAAGGTTATTTCCTGGAAAATAAAAATAAAAAACCTCTGACAATGGGTGGTTGGGTTAAAAGTACATAACCTCCTCACACTCAGTAATCAGATTACCAGGGTCCGCGTGAAGAATTGCCGAACCTTGCCTTGACCTTGGGTGTGGCAGGTAGTTCAGTAGCAGGAGTTAAAGACGGATGAGGGGGGCCTTCCCGGTTCTAAGTTTCCGTGCAGAGTAAAGTGGGTCATCATGAATCTTCCGTGTGGCGTCGCCCCGAGGACCGAACCTGATGAATGAGTTTGTTTGTTTCAGATCGAACGTTTCATCGTCCGCCTTTGATGAAACTAAGTGTTTCCCTCCGACTGTCCTCCTCAGTCTGGGTTCCTGAAGCTTCGCTGGATAATCAGCTCCAGCCCTCCGGGGGGGGGGGGGGGGGGGGGACTGATTATTTTATCTGCACTCTCATGATGTCGTGGGTTTTTATTGTTTTTATTGTCTTCGTCGTCTTCAAACTCTGGACGCTGTTCTCTGGAGGACAGATGGACGTAAAACGAGACGGAAAGACCAAACTGCCGAAAAGCCGAAATGACCGACCGATGCCACTGCGGTCGGGAGCCAAGCTACTACGGCAAATGCTGCTGTCCTAAATTAGCATTATTACCGAAGCAGCAGCCGAGACTTTATGCTCGAAAGAAAGAGAGAAAGGGAAAAATTAAAGCTCCGAAATGATCATTTCACCGCGTGAAAGCCCCAAATAAAAAGGATTTATTGACCGTTTGCAAAAACAAACTAGAAATAAAAAAAATATATTTTTATACTATTGTTCAGTTTTACATATTTATAGTATCATGATAATACTGAGGCCCAACATAAAAACCCCTGATGGACCACAGTGTTCAACAATTTTCCTTTTGACTTCTGAATAAGATATTTAGGGAAATAAACTCTTTACAATTAACTCTTTTTTAATTATTCAAAATGTATATCAATAACCATGTTAACGGTATTACTAGAAGTATTTTCATTAAAATATATTGTTTTATTTATATTTTGCCAAAGGCTACAAATAGGTATAATATCTATCAATAGCTAAAATAAAAACTTAAGGAAGAAAATATTGCTTAAAAAAAACGAAAGTGTAATTCAACTTTAAAAAAACAAAAAGGTTTACTAAATAAACACCAAAAAAGTGGAGGTGAAGAGACACATTTTAAGTTTTCATTGATTGAATGAGGTGAAAATAAACAAACAAACAAATAAATATATTAATTAACCAATCAATCAATCAATCAACCAATCAATCAATAAATTGCCAGAGTTAGGCAGCTCTGCTCTGGCACATGGCACCACCAGAGGAAGTACTTCCTCCATCTTCCCATAGATGGGCCTGTGTGGGCGGAGCCAGTCCGGCTCACACAGACACAGCAGATTCTGAATGCAGCTCCTATGATCCAAAATTCAAATGGAGGAAAATCAAAGAGAAGCTGGATTTGGAGCGGTAAACTTTGACTGCAGTGTTTCTGGACTAACGAGACTCATGTGAAAGTGTTGGAAAGCTGCGTAACAGGAGATCTTTAAAGAAACGCACGCAGCTTCTCCATTAACCCCCTCCCATCTGGACAACTGCGAACACTTTAATCTCCCGGCTTGTCTACCTTTTGCCTGGAAATTACATCCAGAGGCAGCTGAGTGTGACACGGGGCAATGTGAGAAGAAAGTAAACAAGAGGTGAGTGGATTGGGAGCTGAAAGTGGAGGCGGAGGACAGAGGGATGTGAATTCACACAGAGCAGATTGCTTGGCTCTCCCTCTTATCAATACACTCTTACAGTGAATTACACCGCAATCAGCTCTGCCAAGTGCGCCCCCCCCCCCGTTAGCCTGTTAGCCTCCGCGCCGCCTGCGACCTGTCTGCTGGAAAATTGTACATCGTAGCAGCTGCTGTCTGCATCCACACACCATGACATGCAGTTAGCCTCTGAAGCCCCCAGAGAGAGATGTGGGGGGGGGGCTGAATGATGGGTGGTAGGAAAGCAGACCCTTGAATTGTGGTCAGGATAGGAAGGCAAGGCATTTTCTGCTTTTGTTCTGTCTTGAACATTTTGTACCATAGAGATGCAACGGTAGAAAATACAAGATCTCGCAAGTTAATCAAATAACGCTGTAAGTGTAACAGGTGTGACGGTCGCAGACTGAATATAGAGACTGACTAAAGCTCTGATTTGCTCACACTTTAAAGACATTTATTTGATGTGTTTGAGGTCAGCCATTCTAATCTTGAAGACACCAGGGAGGAGGTTTATCCCACGCTGGGAAATTAGTGAGGATGACGCCTTTCTGAACGCAGAAGAAGGAAGAAAAGAAAAAAAGGGAAGAAAAAAAGAGGCAAGAACGAAGCCGTAAGTCAGATTAAATGTGTGAATGAAGGAAGAAGTTTGGGTGTTTATGAAGACGGACCAGAGCTGAAATGTAAACCGCTTCTGTTAAAAGCTGCTGCTTTCCCAGTGTGTGTGTGTGTGTGTGTGTGTGTGTGTGTGGGGGGGGGGGGGGTTCAGGATGTAAGATGGAATAAAGGACTCGGTGCACAAACCTGTTATGTAATTCTCGCTGTCTGTTCAGTTCAGTCAGAGGAAGGTTTGGACTAACAGCCGTATGTTACTCAGAGTGTGTGTGTGTGTGTGTGTGTGTGTGTGTGTGTGTGTGTGTGTGTGTGTGTGTGTGTGTGTGTGTGTGTGTGTGTGTGTGTGTAGGTGCTCCCGCTCGGTGATGGTGATGCCAGGCGACAGATGATGGTTCCTCTCATTAGATGCTGCTGCCCAGGTGCCCTTGAGCAACACGGCCAGCCTGCCGGCTCTCATGAAACATCCTCTCTTTTTTTTTTTTTTTTTAAATCCCCTCTCATTTCCATGACAACACTATAATGTCTTCCTGCCACTCACTTGAGCTTAGCGTTACCTTCCAGCGCTAGAGCGGCCGCTGACCGTGCACATGAGTGACGTGCACGTGAACAGGAAGACCACTCGTGCTTCCTGGGAGTGTGGAAACATTTGTACTGCTGTGAGACCGAGTATTTCCTCTCCGTCTTAGTAATGTCTCACTATGAGACGTCGCCTGACCTCCACCTCTCTCTGCCTCTCCACCTTCCAGCAGGATCTCTGACCCTCTTCTCGTTTTCTCCCTTTCCATAGCGGTTGCATGTTCCAGCCTGTGGCGGTCTGTGAAGAACAGACCTGGGACAGTTACACTTCGCTGGAGTATTTGTAAACAAAACATTCCTCCACATTTAGGATGTAGAAAGAGACGAATAGTCCCTCCTATCCACTTTCCTATCCACTTTTCCTTAAACCCCAGAAGTGTTAAAGAGACGGCCATGATAACGGACGTTCGAATTCTCAATAAGCCAAGGAAAGGAGGCTGTATGTTTCCTTTATAGTCTCCTTCAGTCGAGGAAACACTGATGCTTCCTTCACTAAAGGACCCCAGATCAAGCTGCCCCACAATTCCTTCTGGCGACAACATTTAAAATAAACCCGCTCATTGAGCTCAGGATGACTCAAAGCACATCAGGGAAGTTAACAAAGCAATGATCTGCCTTGAACAACTTTACATAATCTAACACTCATATCCCACCTAGGAATGTTACCCAGATGTTGCAAAACTAACACAGTAAAGTTTTTTGTGCAGTTTGATCAGTTTGATTGGTTATTTATTCACCCGGCAGCCGCTTCACTCTAGTTCCTCGTAGCCTGGAACGTCTTTTCCTTTGATTTCAATTCAAACCTTGTCATGTGTTTGTGTTATTTTCTTTTTGTTCAAAAATAAACTAAACTTAGTTTTTCAGCTGATCTGTTGTCAGTTTCATTTTATCAAGAAGGTTTTTCAAAAGCCTCGGAGAAACTTGGAGAGCTCGAGTGCCGCAGCTTCCCTTTTTTAAAAATGGGATCTTCAGACGTCAAAGAGCAGTTTGTTGACCAACCTCAGTGTTAAAAAAAACCCGATGTGTTTTGATTTATGATTGATCGTAGAAGAGTTTTCAGGGTTTCAGACCCGTCAGAGACGAGAAGAGCAGCTGACCTGCACCTGAAAACAAACTCAGACTTTCAGCAGCAACTCAGCAGAGGCTATCTTTAGCCTGCCAGAGGCTTACTGTACACTTTTACTGTGTGTATATATGTGTGTGTGTGTGTGTGTGTGTGTGTGTGTGTGTGTGGTGTGTGTGTGTGTGTGTGTGTGTGTGTGTGTGTGTGTGTGTGTGTGTGTGTGTGTGTGTGTGTGTGTGTGTGTGTGTGTGTGTGTGTGTGTGTGTGTGTGTGTGTGTGTGTGTGTGTGTGTGTGAGAGATCCTTCCGGCAGGTCAGTTCGCTCTTCATCCCACAGCTCTTCCTCTCCATCATGACACCTGGTGACTAAATGATTAATGGGTCCGTGGAAACTCTCGTACTGTAATTGTCAGTGGAAGTCGTGACGACGTCGTTCCACATAAATACCAACCGCAGGTGAACTTTGACCCATATTTCCCTGCACTTTTGTGCAACATTCATGCGAAGTGGCGATTACAGATGGAAATGCACGCTAATTTGAACATCTTGCCAAATGTTGTGTGGTTGAGAGCAAGCGTGTGATGAAATAACTGACCCTTTGGGGTCATGGGTCAATTTGCTATTTTTAACTACTTTTGCTTTTACATCTATATTTCCACATTAATGTTTAACTTGAATGCTTGGTGTCTTTTTTTTTTTTTTCCAGCACAGCCTCACCTATGTGATTCTACAATGATTTACTCATTTTGAAATACTGGATCAACACACTGGACCTAAAACTGCAAATGTGTAATAAAACATTTTTACAACTTAGAAAGCATATCCAGTTAGTATATGTACCAACCAATGCAGACATTTATCCCAAAAAATAACATTTATTTGCAACTGTTTACATAAAATTACAAGAAATTCCCTGGCTTTTTTGTACAAAACTAAGCTTTCATAATCATTTAACTGTAACGATTTGCATTGTTGGAGCTGCCAAAACAACAGAAATTAAAATTCACTCTCCATCACACAGGCTGAAGGACATTTGTCTTTTCGTCTGTCTTCAAGTGATGCAGATAAACCAGAGTAATCTATGATTGAGCACTTTTTTTCACACATAAGAAAGGACAAAGCGGCTCTGAAAGTAATGCACACAGTTTAATATTAAAATTTGCAGATGACTGTTGAATCAGTGTCTGCAGGCGCACAAAGTCTGGGATGGAATAACATGTTAAACGACACACAGACACACACAGAAATGTCCCGTGAAGCATAAAGAGGAGGAAGAGGAGGACGTCTTGTGACTCATGATGCAGTGTTTCACTGCCTCCTTCTTCGTCTTTTTTTTTGTCTTATTTGTAATATTTGAGAGTCACAAGGAGCCGGCTTCTTCTTCTTCCTCCTCCTCCTCTGCATCTGTTCGTTCTGTCCCGGGGCGACACAGCTGGGCTTCGGCCTTCACAGGACAATAGAGAGAGAGAGAGAGAGAGAGAGAGAGAGAGAGAGAGAGAGAGAGAGAGAGAGAGAGAGAGAGAGAGAGAGAGAGAGAGAGAGAAGAGAGAGAGAGAGAGAGAGAGAGAGAGAGAGAGAGAGAGAGAGAGAGAGAGAGAGAGAGAGAGAGAGAGAGAGGATCACTTCTGCTTTGATAACCCTCACATGTCTGATACACAGTCAGCGGTCTGATGCTGCTGTGCTGCAGCTGCAGATGTTTGCTCACATAAACTTCATTCACCGCTGTTATTTTAACCAAGAGACCAAAGCAAAATTTAAAAAAAAAATTAGAAAAAGAAAAACCAGGTTGGACCCAGAGAAGCAGAAGTAATCAGACTATTATAACCACGCAAAGCAGGATTATACCAATGTCCGCTCACATCTGTGCGGCAGTGGATTGCTCCACACACAGCCACGGCTACAAATAGCCTTTTCCCCTTAAAAAAAAAAGGCTTAAACGGGTTCTGTTTCAGGACGGGGAGTAAAATCGATTCTCGACAGACGACGGATGAGTTCAGAACACTGGTTCCCAGTTTGGGATCGGTGGTTCCCTCAAACCAGAGATCAACGGAGGCTTTGTCTCTGGTCAGGTTGTTTAGATTCATACATGAAAATCAAAATGAGACACTTTTTTTTTTTTTTTTTTTTAAGATCTAAACTTCGAGACTTCATCCCAACAAGCTCCAAGCCAGCCAGCTTAACCCTAACGACTGCTTCATCATTAAATATATATATCTTTTGTTTTTGTGTCAAATGTACTTTGAAATCCTTCAAATCAAATGTCTGATCAAGCCCCTCCCCCTGGATTGTACATTAACACTCCACCTGAGACGATTGAGGACAAAGTGAAGGGATCCATGAGCTCTGCGCTCAGTGTGTGTTAATGTCTGAAAGCATGAATCTTGAACATGTTGCCGTCCACCTTCAGGATTAAATTCCTTTCACGTGAAGCGTCCGACATAACGAAGTGGCTTTGAAAACAAACTGCGGCTTAACCTGAAGTCGACTCCTCACCGTCAGACGATCACAGGTTACAGTAACCTTCACAGTAACTATGTCCCCTTGTCTTACTAAAAGAAAAACCGTGTATTTGTTGTTGTTGTTTTTTTGTTGTTGTTTTTTTTTTTTATCCGGGCTTTGTGTGTGTGAGTTCATCTGCTGAGGCTTCAGGATGTGATGCAACTCCTCGCTGACTTGTCTCCAATGCGCCCGAAGGAAGAAAGACCCGAGTATCAAACGAGAAGCAGTGTACAGTATGAATGAAGTTATTTCGGATTGTTTCTCCCATCGCGGGGATTTATTTTCCCTTAAGATGGACATCGGGAGATAATAAACACTGATTTCCTGCTTCCCGCGTCACGTTTCATTAGCATCAGAGCTCACCGGGATCATTAGAGCCGCACAGTCGGAGGTATTTTTATGAGCCGTGTCTCATGGCGTGGTCTTTCTTCTTCTGCTCCCCGAGTGCCCGTGAATGAGAGCAGCATCAACCCCGTCCATGTTTGCCGTCAGCGGCAGGTTTGCACGCAGCCCCGAGGTGAGCTCGGCAGCCGCTCGCAGAAACGCGAGGCCAGAGGTCGTCTCACGTCACTCCGTCATTATTTTCCCGCCTCGAAGTATAATCGGGTTCTCGCCGGCTCCTCGGGCGGATTCTAATAGCAGCAGTCTATAAAAGGGCACAACAAACAACACATCATTAGTATTCTCGGGGTTTTAGGAAACTGTCCCACAGCAATGAAAAACTCCATGTTTTAAGTGTGAGTCCACGTGAGATCTCATAATATTTTTAAAATACTTTGTTCAGGTGAGTTTCACTACAAGTAACTCAAAAGTCTGCATCTGATTACAGTAACAGGTTTTGTTGGTGAGGCTCTTTGTTGACGTCGGGTCTTCATGATTCCTCACGAAGCTCCGTCAAGCTTGGAGTCAGCTGAAGGAGTCAGTTCAGGTGAAGTTGCAGTTTGTGGGTGGAATTCTGCCGATCACTTATTTTGTGTTTGTATTGATCTCATCAGTCATTTAGAGGAAGTCAGATCATAGTCAGTGCTTAGTTTATTTCAGAGTTTATTGTTTGACTAAAAATCTATGAATCTGTGAATAATAAACTATGACCGTGTGACTGACGACCCAACCAAACACGTGATTTAGCTGTTTTTTGGGTTAAATCTTGATGGATCTGTGTTTTTGTGTGTGCGAGCGAGTGAGTGTGTATAGACATGAAGCCAGTGAAGGTAGACGTGTGTGTGTTTACAGATTTACAGTTCTTAATTTGTTTATTTTTCTGCATGTGTGTATGAATGTGTCCGTGTGTGTGTGTGTGTGTGTGTGTGTGTGTGTGTGTGTGTGTGTGTGTGTGTGTGTGTGTGTGTGTGTGTGTGTGTGTGTGTGTGTTATCTCTCCTGTGGGATTACGCCTCTTTCCAGCTCGGCTGCATCAAACGTTGATAATGTTTGCGGCTGGAAGTGGAGCCTCTGCGACCTGAGCAGAGTTCAGAGCTTCATGTCAGCGTGTCACCTCTAATCCTTCTGCTGAACACACACACACACACACACACACACACACACACACACACACACACACACACACACACACACACACACACACACACACACACACACACACACACACACACACACACACACACACACACACACACACACACAGAGGAGAAGGTGGGCTGTAAACTCCCTCTGAGGTGAAATGGAACAAAGTTAATATGGTGAAATTGATTTTCCCTTTTTGAAATATCCGTTCTAAATTTGACCCAAAAGACGGCTGGAACAGCAGTGCAGTGGCCCTGTCGCCTCACGGACAAACTGTCCGTGGTTTGATTCCCACCGTTCTGTGTGGCGTGATGGAGCCTCAAACAAACAGGGAGTCAATAAAGTGGAGGCTGAAGCACGTCTGCAGACTCTAAAGCTCATGCAGGTGGAGGTAAATATCACACAGGGTGAAGCGCTTCCTGCCGCAGCCACATTTTTCATCTGCAGGGACATTTCAAAAAGACAGAGTGACCTTTCCTTCAGTGTGTAACAACCTTTAAGTGCAACTGAGCCACACGCACCATTTTTCTCTGTTACGGACATAAATAAAGCCGCGTCTCCGGCTCCAGGTGTTGGTTTAAAGGAAAGCAGACCGTGGTGCAGCTGTGCAGGAAACCATCCTTTCATTACATCAGTCACAACATCCATTGAGATTAATACGCGCGGTCGGGACACTTTATTCCCGAGGAGAAAGATGCAGTTGTCAGTCGACCTAATTGTGCTCTCATGGTGCATGAGGGCCCGCTGAGTTATCGAGAGCTTTAGCAGCAGAATCATGATGGACGAGCAGCAGGAGAGCCTGACATCACGCTCCACACACGGTGGGGGGGGCGGCAGGGAGGAAAAGGGGAGGAGGGAGGAAGAGGAGGAGGAAGAGGAACACATACGTGTGTATGTTGAGATGAACATGTGCATGTGAAGATATAAGTGTGCATGTCAACATGTGTTTATTTCATAGTGAAAACTCTCTTGTTTAACACTGCAGTGGTGTTACCATGCAGTGGTGCAGCAGTGGATGCAATGGTGAAGTCTTGCACTGGGGCAGTGGTGCAGCGATGAAGCCTCACGTTGGTGCAGTGGTGAAGCCGTGTCGCTGGTGTTGTGATTTACGTTTGGTTATCAGCTTTAAATTACTGTAAGTAATTGATCACTGAAACTAATAAATCACTGGAAGTAATTTATGAAAAATGCAAATAATCGATTGAAGTAAACTATCGTTTACTCAGTAATTGATTAATTATTTAAAGTACATAAATTATGAAAACGTTATTCACTGAAATTCATTTGTTATTTATTGATTGATGATTGTGGGGCACCACCGGGAAATGCAGAATAGAACTAATTATCAAACTATGAGATGGGACTTCACATCCAGGTCTGAATTGTTTTTATTGGTTCCAAACACGAGGGGCCGGGTCCCCTCCGGTGTCCCGCCAATTTGAGGTTTCTGGTCCGTTTCTTTGTTTCAGGTTTGGAAAAAGCTTCTTTGTCCTCTGAGTCCATGAGGCAGACCCGAGGCTGTCGGTCACGAAGCCGTGTAGCGGTCGTGGTTGAGTGGAACAGCATGCTGTATTTCCCGACGACTACACATGTTTTGGTTTGGGTTGAAGACTTGAACTGTGTAAATAATTGATGGAGCAGGATTTAAAGTGGGGAGCTGCACGAGGAGGCTGAGCTGTGGCGAGCAAGCCGAAGCGGCAGAGCGGCTGCAGGACGAGCGTACAGGTGTTTGATGGGAGCATCCTGCGGAGCTACATGCTCCCCGCGGTGCATTCACTTGTCAGGCACAGACACTGAGACGTAGAGTTACACTGCTCAGTGCAGAGCACTCAGGCCGAAGCGTCCTGTGTGAGGAAAAACAACAAACGGGAGGTGGAGCAGACGGCAATACAACCGCGTGATCATAAAACCATCCAGGAAATGCGAGCAAGTTGGGATTTTTTAGGGTGTAACCTCATCATCTTAATGCTCAGTGCTGCTCTAATGCTCGGGCTGTCGGGTTGTGTTCACGGGCCACAGCATGGTTCGAATAATACAAATTAGCATTAAGGCTAATGCACAATTTTTTTAAAGTGAATATATATATACTGCATCTGTATTTGAAATGCATTTCCTGTCCATTTCCTGTGTCTTCTGTCCTTCTTCAGTCTGTCACCTGTTTATCTCCTGCACAGCGGCAGTTGGCCAATAGAGGGGCGTGAAAAAATGCTTCCCATGAAAGTATCACTTCTGCACAGACAACAAACCAATACATGAAAACAAGACCAATGCAACTAATGTCCACAAATTTCGATGTGAACGAGGCTTTAAATGGTTTCTTAGCTGTGGTTGGAGGTGTTTTTTATCCCTTGATGGAGAGTCTGTTTCTGGGTTTTTTTTATTCAAAGTCCGACTTCCACTGCCACACAGACAATTTCACAAATGAATTTAATTAATCAGAGGATTTATAATTATTTATTCACATTTAATTCCAACCAATTGCAGTGGATATCTCGTTGATGTATTTGCTTTATCATTGAATGCCTTTGTTGTTGTTGTTGTTGTTGTAAATAACAATGTGAACTCCCAGTGTTAAAGTTGCAGTTTTACATGCTGGTGTTCCTATGTAACATCCCGACCGCCCCGATCTGTCCGTGTGCCGGCTGTCCCATTGTTTGCAGCCTCTCCAGAGGCCTCTTTTGTTTGTGGCTGTTCTTGTCCTGCTGTGGTGAACCGGTCGTACCTTAAAGAGGACACATCCAGCATCTCAGTGACACCGGCTCTCAGGATAACGGGACTCTGTGGACGGCAGCTATCTTTGCTTTTTTGGACTTATTACCCAAACACATACAGGAAAAATGTGACGGTTATATAATTCAGCTCAGGTAAATCAGTGTTAACGTGATGTTAAATCATTGAGTTTTTCTTTTTCTACTCTCACATTAAGATAGTCTGGTGGGTTCAAACAATCTGGTGTCAAGATCTGGCTTCAAAAGTCCATTGGCAGCTCGGTGAATTTGGGAGTTTAAAATAGTCTCAGGTGTAGTTTTTACGGCTCTGCATCTGAACAATCGAAGATCCAGATATGAAGTCTCAGATTCATTTAAAATGGCCCAGTCATATTTGGGTTTACCTTAGAGACTTGACAATGTTAAAGGGTGAATTAATACATTTGATTGTACATTCTCAGCTTGAGAAAGGTTTTCAGATGAGATGATTGTAAGCAGCTCTTCTGTATTTCATTACAGACTGCCCACTCATTCCAAAGACATCAATATCAAATAATAGTTATACTTTTTAAGCTCTGACAGCTTCCGAAAATGTGATGTGTTGTTATCAAAGGCAACAAAGCAGAAGCGGGTACCAGTAAAAACAAAACTAAATCCAGTACCAGAGGCAGCAATGTACAATCCATTACCAACGACAAAACAGAATCAAGTACCAGAGGTAACTGCTGACAAATTAGTAAAGAAGTGACTGTAATTGTTTTGGGTTTTTTTTGTATTAGAGCAATAGCAAATACAAATCCAGCACCAGAGGCAGAACATAACGAATCCAGTACCACAGGTAACAACACATATTTCAATACCAAAGTAAAGCAGAAACTTTTAACTGGGCACCAGAAATAGCAAAGTCAAATCCAGTACCAGAGGAAATAATAAAAATCCAGTACCACAGTAACAATGGACCATTCAACACTATAGATTAAAAATATATCCAGTACCAGAAGTAACTATGGGCAATTCATTATTGTAGATAAAAATAATTCCAGTAGTACAGGTAATAATGGACAATTCAACACTATAGATAAAAATTAATCTAGTACCTGGGGTAATACTACCACAGATACAAATTGTCTAGTGCCAGAGAAAATAATGGACAATTCAATGCTATAACAAAGGACATTCCAGTACCGGAGACAACAAAATTGTATCTGGTCACACAGTCGTCAATGCGGAAATCAGTACCAGAGGCAACAAACCAGAATCTGGTATCACCAAAAGCAAACGAGAAAGCTTTTTTGGGGGAGATTCTATAGACATGTGATGAATGTATCTCTGGTTCTTTTTTTTATTGCGTCGTCCCGTCTGGTGTGTCACACAGAATTTGAGCAGCTGAACTGTGAGTTGGCTCATTGCCTCATCGGGAGCTTCACGCCTGAGGAGGCTCCTGGTGGGCAAACAGGTAGCTGCAGGTTGTTCTGCCTGTTTGACATTTCATGGGAGCGTGGAGGCGAGCAGCCGGCCGTCTGAAGGACAGCAGGCAGAGGAGCAAAAACGCCCGGAGACAAAAAGACAAATGCAGGAGGGACAGGAGGCGAGAGGAGGAGGTGAAGGATAGAGAGAGAGGGTAGAGAGAGGTGGGCCTTCAGAGAGGAGGCGAGAGCAAGCAGGAAGGTACAATTTATCAGTCTGGCTAAATTAAGCAGATTGCTAAATGTGGTCCCCAGCGTGGATACCAAGAAATGTGCCTCTTAATGTGATTGCCGGTGGCGGCCACGCCATAACTCAAGGTTGAGGTTGGGTGATGCGAGGCGAGGGGGATTATACGAGGACATTTACAATGTGACGATGCCAGGCGAACATCCAGAGAGGAGAGCAGGCTGATGGAGGCAGAGCGGTCGAGCTAACGGCTAACTGCTACCCAAAAACAATGTTGACTTTAAAACTGCCACATGCAGACCTGTTAGCCACCAATGTGCCATAACTGTCCACTCATGCAAGGCTATAATCATATTAGCGCCATTAACATCATGCATTCGAGTTAAAATGGAAGGCTTATGTTGTGTTTTGGGGTCTGTTTACACGACAACGGTGCTCAGAGGCACTGGAAATGCAGCTTTTGTAAACAGGTACAATGCAACTTTTTGTGGACGGATCAATCCAAATATCGACAATATCGACATCGACCTTGGTGTCGATATCGAATGATAAGAGCGCAATGAGATCGGTGCGTAGTTTTAGTTTCTCTCCTGCCTCGCCTGCCCCTTTAAGTGACAAGTGCATTGTGGGAAGTGGGGTTTTGTTTTGGTTTGTAGTTTATGTGGTCCCGCTGGGCTCAGGTGTTATACTGCAGGTGTGTGTGAAGTGACCTGTGAAAGTCCGGCGTGTGTTAAAAAGAGGAATAAATGGCCACAATTCTCCAACCGCCAGCATCTTCTCTTCTCCCTCCATCCAAATCCACATGAGAATCTCCATCTAAATCTATTTTCTAATTTGTTCTGGAATGATTGTAGACTTTGCTAATTTCGTAATTAAAAAAAAACCAAACATTACATTGTATGAGAGAGAATTGCTTTGTTACTGAAAAATGTTTGAAAAAATCTAACATTTTTCTTATGATTGTATTTTCTGTTTACCCATGAATTTTCCCCAATTTCTATTCAACTAATTAATAAACCAAAGGAAGGTCATGGTATTTGATCCAGATTTTGCACTTTGATGATGCATTAACCTTTAATATTAAAAAGTACATTTACCTGGATTTATTTGGTATTGGATACCAAAGTGTGCAGTATCACACACCACTACTCTACATGTGCACTCCGGTCGGAGTAAATAGTTCTGCCCATGCCTGAGAGGGATTCATTCTTTTCTATTCCATTTTACTCCTCCATCATCTGGATCAGATGTCCAGACACATTTTATGTTTTACAGACAACCGATGATGGGTGTTCCTAAATGACAAAGAAAGACATTTTAAAGGAGCTTCAGTGTTCTCTACCTGCATAAACACAGTAGGTGGCTTCTTTATATAAGAACAGCACCTACTAGTGGCCCAACATGAAAACTACATTGTTTTCCACATCGCTACCATTCCCATGTAAACGAATGTCGTTTTCAAAACGTTTCCGTCTCAACGCGAAACTTTTCTCAAACAAAAATGCAAAAACTTGAACTGTTGTCACGTTAATGTGGACTGAGTGTCTTTATCAGAGGGTATTCAGGGATCAATGCAGACTCAAGTGTGCTGTAAGAGATCTAAAATGTCTCTAAATATTCATTTTCATTTGCAATTATTGGGACATGAGTTCTGCAGAGCTTCATAACTCCCGACTCGGATCACAAGAGTTAGCCCTAATGCAAGCATGAGCTTCAACACTAAAGCGAAAACTAAAGTCTGCCTCTGTCTTCTGACCTCGGTCTGCAGTTCTCCATCGGGATAAATGTCAAAATATTTGTGGACAAATGAAACCTTCTCAAGAACTGAGACTTTAGCTTCCTCTACCAGTCTGATGTTAGCTTTGAGGGTTAACTCCTTCAGCTGTGTGACTCAGGACTCTGCATTAGTTCAACATTTACATTTCTCACGGCACACTTTAGTCTGCACTGGTCCCTGAATACTCTCTATACTTGCACTGTTAAACAAATAGACACAGCACGTGAGCCAAGTGCCTCCGTTCTGCTCCTGCTACCTGCAAGAGGAGCTGCTGACGTCAGCCGGGCTGCTGAACACCTTCCAGTGTGAACATCTTCTAAACCTTTCGTCTATGCTTCACGCGAGCACTCGATCGGTATTGGTTCTCTGCTGTTCGCCTCATTAAAAAATATCGGTATTTAACAACGCCGGGCTGAGGAGAGGAGAGCAGGGAAAAACCCAGCCAGCAGCCGAGAAAACGTGAAGGTGAGGCCGCTGCCTGAACTCGGAAGAGGAGTAAAGGATGGTATCCACAGGGGCGGAGGAAGAGGAGGAAGAGGAGGAGGAGGCAGCTCCATCGGTCATGACGCAAGTCTGCACACCGATGTACAAATGACAAGAGAGCAGCGCCAACCTGCTGCACTCTTGACACAGGAGATCAAACCAGCATCACAAATGATTGACAGGACGACTGCAGCCTGGGAGAGCTCATTAAAACGTCTCCTGCACATACAATAGCGGGGAAAATAATATTTTACCACACAAATATGAATTTATAAGAGATTATTCTTTAAATCTTATACCGAATTCAGGTGTGAATAAAAAAAAAAAGCATAAAAGAAAAAAAATTCAAATATCTATTGGCAAACTTGGAGTAGTGAGGAAGAAGAAGTGAGGAATAAGAAGTGAGGAAGAAGAAGTGAGGAAGAAGAAGTGAGGAAGAAGAAGTGAGGAAGGCGCTCACTGATTTCTGGTCTGAAGACTATATGAGTTGAGGGATGGTTGTTTGTGGCTACCCATTGGCCACGAGCTAATTAGCCTAGCCACCGCCGGAGCGACTTCCGTCTCTTCCTCTGCTCCCTCTCCGGCCAGTGTTTCTTTAGAGTGACAGCGCCCCCATATGAGCAGCTGTTGTAACTGCGCGACGTTTCCAAGGCGGTTTGATCCGCCCTCAGGAGGCAGCGCGAACGCAAACCGAAACAAAATGAAGGTGTGAAAATTCTCGCCCCTTCCTCTCGTTCCACATCGAGAGTCTCCGGCTCCGCTCCTTGAAATTTAGCGAGGAGCTTGCTGACGCTTTGGACCGGCGTTCTTTGGGCAGGGCTTCTTGGAATACGTTTTAGGATGTGTTCACTTTGTGGTTGCGATGCAAAGAGAGTCAGAGCATTGACCTGTTTCTTACTCCCAAAGGTTTGTGAATTACTACGATCTGTTACTCTCCAGTGTTACAGCCGGACGTGCGGTATTGGTGCTCATGGGTGAAAGCAGCTACTGCGAATGTGGAGACGTGTTTGCTGTAGCCACTCAGTCTCACCAAGTCCGATCCATTTCAGATACATCTGCCTGTGAGTCTGCCATTGATTATCTGCCCCGATATGACAAAATGCCCCGGTCCGAACCTTTCTGCCGCCTTTTCCTCGTCTGACGAGCCTCAGAGTGGACACGCTGACCTTTACCGACAGATAAATGTGACGCGGGAGCCTCCTTCACGAGGAAACCGGAGCCATCGATCGGTGCTGCAGGCCCAAACAGGCTCAGAGCTCAGAGCTTTGAGTCGACCGTGAATCAGCTCCATCTCGCTGTTCGGATGCTTTCGGGCTGCTGCTGCCAGAATCGTCCATCACAGGGAAGCGGGGTGGCTCCTGGACTCAGTTGATGTGGACCTCCTTTTAACCGTGACAGAAGATTTTACATCTTCAAAAAGTTCTGGAAATCTCATCAGATTTTACCCAAGAGAGAAAACTTCGAAAAGAGTAAATAAGGATAACAAACAATACTAAAAAGGCTATAAAGAGACTATTCTTCGATATTCTCTTTACTCCCGTCGCTTCAAGGCTAACTCCTGTAGCTTCATGGAAAATTGATTTGGCCTTAAGCTTTTAACTCTATTTTAACTCTATCTCATTTAAACATAATGAAAGGCTAACTATTTTAGCTTTTAATTAAATTTTAACTGCATGTTAATTTCAATGTTTTTCCACATTTATTTTCCCAATAAACATGATTGAAACAGCTGTGGGGGAAAAGATTGAAGAGCAACTCACTGTACCACCTGATGGTACACAGTGGTATTGCAGGTGTCATCAGGTTCCAGGTAAGTGGCTTGTTAACTAACATTCCTATGGTCTATTAGTTTAATCGGTATTCATGTTTTGAAGTAAATGTATAAATGCATTTTAAGTTTAACCCTTTTTTTGCAACTTCCGGCAGGTTGGAGGTGTCAGACAGTTCTTATTTTTCTTTGCAAAACTTCAGATGTTCAACTGCACAGCTGCTTGTCTTTTACAACTGCAGTATTTATGGCCATTATTGCTAATACTGTACTCTTACCCACAGACTTTCGAAGTCTGGTGATACACAGGCTCCTGGGCAATTCATTCTTGAGAGGGGCCCATGTGACAGAGCCTGACTACTGGCTAAATTAATTATTTCTGCTCAACTTGGATAATGCATCATGTGGACTAATTCTAAATGAATTCCCGATATCTCACTGACCCTTTGAGGACCCGTCAGGGACAGTCAATGGGCCGCGCATGGCCCTCGAGCCGTATGACGCTGCAGTGCAAAGACGACAGTAAAACAGCTTTGGTCCATACATCAGCCCGAGGCGTTGGACAGCCTGCGGGCATCATGTGGCTGTTTGGCCACCCTGACCGGCCCTCCAATGCCTGTTAGAAATCACAAACCATTGAGAATGAATGTGTGGTTCTATTTTGAAGGACATGCTCGTGCCCGTCTTTATTGTGTTCTGAGATCAGAATTTGAATAATCGCCAAATAAATCAAGTGAGTTGATTCAGAACAGTGAACATAGACTGTAACCACAACCAGCTTATTGTCTTTTATTACAATCCATTCATATTTAGTAGCTGTGAGTAGAACTGCGAACTCCGCCCTCGTGGAGTTTTCATGTGACCCCCTTTGGGATTTTTATTTTATTTTCTTCATCAACAGTTTTAATACTTTTCTCCAGTCCATCACAAGTTTTTCCACAAACTCTGAAGTCTTTCTGCTACACGCATCATCGTTTTTACTCCAAATTCCGATGTACAGCTCTTTTAGCAATATTGTTCTTGTTCTATAGGTGATGCTGTAGCAGAGTTCTGTCATCATACAGCGACACCTAGTGGTTTACGTCCAGGCATATTTTCAAACACAAGCTATTTTTCAATATGAGTGCATTACCAGCTAAACAATTGAAAAAAAAAACTGTTCCTAGTAGTCTGGGAAATATGGTAAAACACTGTATAAAGAAACTACCGTAATTCCTGAACTACAAATTGCATCTGTAAGAAAAAGAAAAAAATGTTCCTGCTTTAAATAGATGTATACTATGTGTAATACTTGTAATTGTTGTGCGACAGCCCTTCCTCCTGAGGCTTGGATCTCATCGGGGCCGGACCCTCGTCTCCAAATAGCCAGTGAAGCCAATTACAGCCCGCTGAGCCTATAAATAACCAGCACAGCACTGTGCTCCCCATTTACATAAAGAGCTATAATGGCCCTGGAATGGTTTAAATATTCATCACACTCCCTTTTGCGTTCCACTTTTCGCTCGCCGCTTCGCTCTGAATTATAAAAAAGTAGCAAGTCCCGTCATGTTTTACCGGGAAACATCGGGAAAACGGGAAATTAGCATTTAATAAAGAGGGGAAACAAAAACATAAAAGCCTTTAAAAGATATACTCGATTAATGCAGAAAAATATAAGTGACGCCATTTTTTTACAAGCAGTCAAAAAAAAAAGAAATAAGTAGAGTTTAAAATGAATATCCTATCAAAGGTAATGTATTTTGGCTATGATGGGTTTTAAAAAAGTTAATTCTTTTCTTGCTTCTGGAGCCAAACAGGGAACTATTTCAATATATTTAATATAAAAAACAAGATAATAAATTATCTTTTTTTTTGTATTATATTGCACTGTATTATTCCCCCGAGGGAAATACCTTTTATCAAATTGTTCGGTAGAAACTGTTGGAGGAAACCCAGAACATGCAAACTCCACACAGAAAGGCCATGTTTGAACCCACAACCTTGTTGCTGCGATGCGATTTTTAATCGGCTGAAAGTAACTGTAATCTTTCCCTGTTGTTAAAGTAACTCAACCAGAGGAGGAGTAAATCCCCTCGAATCCAAACCGACATGAAGAAAACTCAACATTGTTGTTTTGTTTTTATTGACAATTTGTGAGTAACTTCTGCCGTGTATTTGATCCTTAATTCAAGTTGTTTTCTCTGCCGTTTACTATGAAAACAACATCTTTTTTTTTTGATAAGTTCATGTGTGTGTCTACATGTGTCTATATGTGAGCACTGTGCCAGTCTGTGAGCCTGACATGCTTCTACTTCGTGCACAAGTAGTCACTCTGGATATGATGGGGAGCGAACACAGATTGGCTAACAGCTCAAATAATGAATCAAATAGTATATATCTTTATATATTTATTATTAATATTACAAAATGTGGATCGCTACATCACGTGTCACTGTCCGGTGTTTCAGATTAACTGGTGCCCGTGTTAACTGGTGACTTCTGCCACAAGCCATTGGCAGCAGCTGATGTTAAAATAAGACAAACACACGGTACGATACTTTAAACTTTAATGGCAATACGGTTAAATGATGTTCGCCAGGACAGCTACGGATTTTGGCCGGGTTTTTAACATCTGCTCTGAAACGGGGGCGCTGGAGGAAGCCGGTCACCAGTTAACAAGGACGCCAGTTAATCCGAAAAAACCGATGGTACTGGTAACTCCTGACAAAGAACCATCTGCACCTCGTTGTTCCAAGGGGTTGATTTATTTCCATCTATATCTGTTTGGGAGCGTTTTTGTCGTGATCGGGTTTTCAAAATGGCGCCGGCCAATCAGCAACCTGCTTGTCTGCCAACCTCACATCTTCTACTCGCCTTCGCTTGCTGGGAACACCGGCAGCGCATGAAACCACGAAAGTACTTGGTAGTGTGGACTAACATGCAGTCAAAAAGCATCAATAGCGGGTAATTTTATTGACATAAGGCTGAGTAGGAACTAGTAGAATTGCGTCATTAGTCTCTGGAAACTGTCTCCCAACACTCAACCCGTTTTTTTCTTCTCATCCTCCTTCAACACACTGATCATAATGAAAAAGTCCACATCATTTCCATCACGTGTGTTGGAGCAGGAACACGTCTGACACATAGAGTGCTTTATGTATACAGAGTATCTATATAATTTAGATCTATAATGTGCGTCTGTTTGATCTGTGTGAGGCTCACACGCTGCCTCATGTTTGATTATGTGATGGAGGAGCGAAGGGAAACAGCGCTTCCCGTGATACAACCATTACACTTGGATCTCTACAGACACACGTGCGCGCGCGCGCACGCACACACGCTCCTCTCTCCTCCTCAGGACGGTTTTGTCCAAAGCGTCCTGGAACGTGACTCTGATTTTAACGCCAGCAGACACTGAGACAGAGCGACACACACACACACACACACACACACACACACACACACACACACACACACACACACACACACACACACGCTCCTAACTCCTCACGAAAGTTCTTGACGTCTCCTGGGGGGGGGTGTTGGAGGCAGAGCTCGGGTCCAGGTAGTGACACCTCCGCCGTCCAATCAGAGTCGAGCTCGAGCGGCACCGGCCAATAGCAGCGCGCTGTGGGCGTGTCCGTCCGCAGCGAGGTGCGTTTTTTGGAGTTTGGTAAATGACTGCAGCAAGAAAACCCAGTGTGGGAGCGCAACGGAGCCGCCGCCGCCGCTGTCCCGACTCTACCTGTGTGCGTGCGCGCGATTCGTGCGCGTGGCAGTGCGTGCGTGTGAGTGAGTGTGCGCACGCGCCCGGCCGGGGCCAGTGTCGTGCCATGGACGAGGCTCCACATCAGTCCGACACGCAGCTACGCGCCCCGCGCTGCTAAAAAACCCTCCGCGTCCGGCAGCGTGTGCGTGTGGAGGAGCCGGTAACCGGAGCCGGTAACCGGACCCGTGCGCCCCAACCGGGCGGAGCGGCGGCAAGTGGGGGAGCCGCCGGCGCGTCATCCCAAGTTGAGCGCCTGCAGACAATGGGAGTATCTGCGCCGTGCTGCTGCGGCGCCAAGTACTACTACAACTGCTCGCCCCTGGGAGACAACTCCGAGCAGCAGCAGCAGCAGCGACAGGAGCAGGAGAGGAGGAGGAGGCGGAGGAGAGGAGGAGGAGGCAGCAGACTCGTCGTACCTGCGCACCTCCGCGTCTGAGCGGGACTCCCGCACGCCACGGATTCAGAGCGACGCCTCCGGGACGCACCGCCGGAAAGGAGCCGCACACGTTGACAGCATCCCGTCCGTGGATCTGGGGAATACAGCGCACATACACAGTGGTTCTGGGAACCTCTGGAGACAGGAGGTCCCCCTCGCGCGCGCCCGCGCGCACATACATACATACATACATACACACACACACACACACACACACACGCGTGCGCACAGCCCGGCGTCCTCGGATGGAATATGTTGCGTTCTGCTTGTGGACCGCTGTGGACCGTGCAGCCCGGACTTCGCTGTAATTGGGTGTAATTGTGTGGCAATTAACGGTTGATCTACTCTCGACACCCCTACCCCCCTCCCCCCCTCCCACCCCTGTCCTTCTCCCTTCCTCCCTACCCCCCCACCCCCCCTCACCTTCCTCTTCCTCCAAAAACCAGTAACCTGGACGCGCGTCCTCCCGCAGCGCCGCCGGTGCCTCCCGCGTCGCCTGTGTCCGCGCCGCTGAGCGCAGGTTCGGGCTGGATCTGTTTGGATTTCCTCGGTCACGGTTGCTGGAGGGGTGAGGAGGGGGCGGGGGTGGGGTGGGGGGTGGGGGGGGACATGAGCGTGATTTCACGGGGAGTGAGGTCATGAGCACCCCGCGGCTCCGGATCTGAACGCGCCGCACGCGGAGAGAAGAAGCGGAACATTTTTCTTTTTTTTTTCTTTTTTAATTTTTTTTTTGGGGGGGGCACTCACCTTGGAGGTCAGAAACCGTAACCACGAGCCCCCCCGCCCTTCCTCCTTCTCCTTCTCCTCCTCCTCCTCCTCCTCCTCTTCCTCTTCTTCCTCTTCTTCCTCCTCCACTGAAGGATATTTTCTCCGTCACCCCCTCCGGAGCGCAGCGCCGCCACCCCCCCACCAAGCAACATGAGGCTGGCGAAGATGTGCCGCCTGAACGCGCTCGGGATCTACCTGTGGGAAACAGTGGTGTTCATCAGGTAAGCGCGTGCACGGCGCGTCCCGGCGCTCTGCGGCGCGACAAACATGCGCACATTTGCATTTTTATTGCTTTGCGGCCGTTTGGAACTAAGTCTGGAGGAGGAGGAGGGTGCGTGGGGGTGGGGGGGGGGGGGGGGGTAGGGAAGTTTCCTTTGGGCTGTGTGTGTGTGTGTGTGTGTGTGTGTGTGTGTGTGTGTGTGTGTGTGTGTGTGTGTGTGTGTGTTTGCTCATGAGCACTCAGGCTGCGCGTCACGCTCAGCTCAATTAAAGTCTCACCGGGTCCACAGGGCGGTGCGCACGGAGCGCTGCGCCCTCTCGTGGCCGGAGCAGTCACTGAAGGCAACAGGCGTGCGTGCGTGCGTGCGCGCGCGTGTGAGAGAGTCATTCAAATTTGCTTTAATTAGTAGAGTACACTTTACTGAAAACTAACTTAGTTACACTTGAAGTTACCTACAACTGATTCAAATTTGATTGGTATCAAACTGAAAATGAGTAACTTATTACAGCAAAAGGTATTTGTCTCCAATTCACATAATATTGTAGTTGAAAAGTAGCTACTTCAAAATATTGATTACAGTGAAAGTGACTTCAAATAGTCGTGTCGTCATCTTAGTAGTAGCTGACAGAAAATACTATTTAAGTACGTTAAACGACACTTGGTACTGCTACAAATGCTAGTCTAGTTACTTCAATAGTAGCTACCTGAAAGTAAGTACTTTGTTACAGTCAAATATAATGTTGCTGCTTCAAATAGTAGTGAAGTTTCTTTAGTAATAGCTAAAAAAAAGAACATTTAATTTCATTAAAATGTACTTGTTATTGCTGCAATTACTAGACGAGTTACTTTAACAGCATATACTTGAAACTAAGTACTTGATTACAGTAAAAGTTACTTGTTGCCCCTACAAATAATAGTGTAGTTATCTTAGGCGTATTTAAATATTTTAGTGCATCAAAAGTTACTTGGTACTGCTTCAAATACTAGTCTAGTTGCTTTAATATCTAGCTAAAAGTAAGTATTTGATTACTTGAAATGTTACTTGTTTCTGCTTCAAATAATAGTGAAGTAACTTTACCAGTAGCTACCAAAAATTGGTTTCTGAGTTGATTAAATGTTACTTTGTGCTGTGGTAAATAGTACAGTAGTTACTGTAATAGTTGCTACTAGAAAGTATGTACCTGATTACAGTAAAGTGTAACTACTTTATAAACAAGCTGCGTGAAACTGAGTATTTAATTAAAATTTAATTGGCGAGTGTGTATTAGGAAGTGAAAATCAGTATTTATAGTTACTTGTCACTGATAGTGTAGTTACTTTATATTTTCACTAGTTAGTTAATACTTCATTGCAGTTACTTTAACTAGTTACTTTTTAATGTGGTATTAGTGAAGATACTTTTTAGCCACAGGGCAAAGTTAAATGATTTATTTTAAGCAGCAGTTATTGCCTTAAATACTGTAATAGATCCATTATTTTACTTGTGAATTAAAATGTATTTTCTAGTTATTACTTTTAATGCTGTATTACGAGAGTTACTTTACTTTTACTTGTACATAAGCACATGTTAGTTACTAATTAGCATATTTCAATCACTTGCTAATAATAATTGGTATCAAAATCTAGTTACAGTTCTGAGTTACTACTTTGAATACCATAAATACTTTATTATTAAACAAAAGCTAGTAGGTAATTCTTTAAATATTTTAGATGCTGTGTTTCTTTACTAGTGACCAGAAATACTTGATTAGTTAAATGTACTACTTTTTTTTTGCAAGGTATGAAAAATTATTACTTTGTTACAGTTAAAGACACTTATTTAGATAATGTATTAGTGCAGTTACTTTACTAGTAATTTGAAGTCAGTGCTTGATCAGTTATATTTACTACTAGCTACTGCTTTTCTTTTCTGTTCTTTTTCCTTTTACACTTTTTTAAGATGAATATTTGTTTATCGCTTTAATATAATACTAGTTATTGAAAATGACTGCAAGAAGTTTGCGCGACTGGTATAAATACTGAAGTTACATTACTACTACATACAGTTACTTCACAAGTAAGTGAAATTGGTCATTTTGGTGTATTTTAGTAATTCACTCAATGCTGATTGGTCAGATGTCACCTGTCAATTCATCAGGGGCGGGGCCTCCTGGGCTTTATTCCCCGGTTTGCTCTGACATCAATCGACCCTCAGCAGGTTTCCCTCTTGAGCAAGTGCAATTTTTAAAATCCAGTCTGCGGTGAGGGTTTTTTTTTGTTCTTTCTTCTGAGCATGTCACATTTGAAGGCAGCCCGACGCCCAGCAGCCACATGCCACCGCGTCTCCGCATCCTCGTGCTCCCATGTTGATTTTGAGGTCGTCCGCGGCTCCGCTCCCCGCCGGAGGCTTCGTTTACTCCTCTACAACCGCATCTTCATCACGCTGCATTCAGGGAACTGTTCTGTGCTGCATTCAAGGCCCCATATAAGCCAAACCCTGAGTCGTATAGAATTCTTACTCCACTGCACTGACACTTTTCTCGTATGACCTGACCCATAATATGAAACTTTACCTTTTGCTAATGAGAATCTTCAAATGTAGATATTTTATATAAATATTACTTGTTACGTGGGATAAGCCACTGCTTCTGTGTATTATTTGATTTTTACTTTCATATATACAATTTCAAAATAAGGCACTCGTACTAAATCCTAACACGTGCATAGAAATTAATTTTACAAGACTTTTTTACCAAAACATTTTTTAGTGACCCAAGCTTATTTTTAACGTTATGTCATCTAATTTCTTAGTATGTTTGTAAGGTGCTGGGATATAAGCCACTTAATGGGAGTGGGTCACCTTTCCGAGGGGCGGGTCAGAATTCTAGAATAAAAAAGTTAAAGCTAACATTCTGTGTTAAGCGTGGTTTTATATGCTATGTTCAGGGTTTTACTGCAGCCAAATGTGTTCAGGGCCCTTTTACCTGCTACGGTTGAGGACCAAATGCCTTGTTCAGGGCCCCATTTCAGCCAAACGTTGCATTGTGTGTCACTGTGTCGCGCTCCGTTCAGGCTCCTGCTGCAGCCAATTGCTTTTTTTAGTATCGCCACGTCGTCAAACTCTGCATTCAGGGTCCCTCTGCAGACAGACGCCGCTGTCACGGCCCCCCTACACTGCCATGTGATGCCTCCAGGGTCCCCAGATAGCCAAACGACGCATTCAGAGCCCTTTTTACACGCCGTGTTGAGAGTCCCTCCACAGCCAAGCGCTGCATTCGCGCTCTCTCCGCAGTCAAATGCTGCAGTGGTCGTTAGCACGTACTGAACCAAGGGGGTGTTTTTTCCCCCTGAAGTGAAGGTGCAAGGTGTAGTTTCAGAGGTTGTAAATTAATTTTAGGTTTAGATGCACATTCATCAGTCACACTGCAACATAACACATTCCTACATTCTTGTTTCTTCTAGTGTACATGCAGAAAAAACCTATTTATAGTTTTTGCAGTTTCCCCCCCACCCCCAACTTTGATTTACACACAGAATACACTCTCAATTGCACACAATGAATCAATAATTTAAAAACGATTTAGAAAAGTGTTTTGACAGAAAAGTGCTTCACAAGAGATATGAACGTTCTGTACTTCTGTACACTCGTTTTCATACTTACTGCATAATGAGGACCGATACGCATCAATCAACGCACAGTGACGACATTCACGTTTATTTCTTTTACAAATACAGCAATGACATGTGTTAGGCATTAGGGCGGCGCTGTTCATCTGATACGTCTTAAAATCATGTGAAATATACTTGTGACTGAAAAAGAAATCGTGGTACACTCACACACACGTTTCTGCATTTGCTTCATAATGAGGACTAACTAATCACCTGCCAAACCCAGGACCAACACGTCGACTTCCAAACATGACATTGTTACTGAGGAAGGGTTTTAATCAACTGAACGATAACTAGTTTCCATTTCCTTGGCTAACAAGGGTTCATTGGTTATGCTTTTCGCAAAGATTTCCCTTGATGTTCATCAGAATATCACAGATACATTCTTAAAAACCCATCACAATTCTTGCCAATGTCTCACTCGAGTTTTGAATTTTATTCAGTTTATTTTCTGCTTAGATACAGGCCAGCCTGCTTTTCATTGTCCGCTGATGCCTGATGACAAAAAATATTGACAAGCTGAGGAGAGAGAAAGTTGTTGGTGTGACGAACAAGTGTTTCACGAATGCCACACGCACGTGGCATGAATGTGTCTTTGGTTTTGCCCAACTGACGACGTGTTGTTGCGGTACTAATCCTGCTGTGCTGACGCCTTGAAAAATGTTGAGACGTTGAGCAAGTGTCATTCCGCTGCACGGATCTCAAAGTACCGTCAACCAAGCGCCACGCGGATGTTATACACACTTTCATACAAATTGGAACTGTCACACAAATGTCAAACAAACGACTGGCCAATCTCACGCGAATATCCTGCCAAGGTTGTTGAGATACTGTTGACTGAATGTTGAAAGCATATCAAGTAAGTGTCTGTGAAATCTTGAGCGAACACTGTGTGATGTGCTGTGATGAACCAGCGTTGTACGCATGTGGTGTCGGAGTCTTGCGACGGCTGAACTAATGTCTTGAAAATGTTGAGATGCTGCTGAGCGAACATTGCGCAACTATTGGAATTTCAAGGATGTGCGAGTGTCGTACGGTTTTGCATCTTCAGAGTGCATTCTGCGAATGTTGTTCTCGTTTTTGGCAAAGTTGCAAGTGACTGTCATGCGGATGACTTGTTAAGTGTTTACATGTGGTTGAGCGAGTGCCATTCAAATGTAGTGTTTTTTTTGTTGTTTTTTTTAAGAATGTCATGTAAATGTCGTACAAATGTCAAAGGAATGTCCTGCCAATCTTGAACCAGTGTCCTATGAATGTTGAGCAAGTATTTAGGTATCCGGCGACTTGCGAGAGAGCGCCAGGGGAATTTGGCCCGAAAACATTCGACTGATTTGTGCAAAAGTACCCAAGCAAGTGATCTTTACATGAAAATGATCATACATTTCTTTCTTTTCCTGTCTTTGGTACGTCCATCTATTTGTTGAAAGTTCTACGCCGCTGATTTGCCTGCATTTTCTAAGCAAACCCGGGACTAAATGAGCCTGTTTATCCCATTTTCCACGGAATACAAATTGTATGCAAATTAGAGTGTGATGTTAAAATGTGTGTTGGGTCCCGCTTTGTGTCTCCGCCCTGCAGGAGCCTCGCACATTTCCTCCTGTTGCATCACGTGTGCATATTGTTTCATTATGAGAGCCATCAGAGGCCTTTTCCTACCTGCTGCAGAGACACTCTCATTTCCATTGAATGAGGCGGCCGTGCACAGTGGGGACGGGCGGGCGGCTGTGGTGGCGGGTTTTCAGAGGAAGCGGGGGCGGGGGGAGGGGGGGGGGGGGGGAATCTGCAGGAGTTTTGCATTCTGCAACCAGTGTTTGGTTAATGAAGCACAGTCTGAATATTGCCGTCTCAGCTCCTCGGCTCCGGACTCTGCAGTTCCTGCTAATTGATATCTCTTTCCCCTCTATCCTGACCCGGACCCCCCCCTCCTCCCTCACCTCATTCCACATCCAGCCTCATTGCTAAACATTGATTAGCCTGTCAATGGCCGGGGCCAACCTGATGAATACACATTTAATCGTCACATAGATCTCCCTCTTTCTTGCCTTGCAGAGCCCTTGCTATTCATCAGCAGGGGAGCAAGTGACTGTGGATTTTCACCACTAAGTCTTATGGCTGAATTAATATTTGCAATTTCTACCGCGGCAGGTGAAATGATGTCCCTGCTCACTGACACAGTTCTGCCTCTTTTGTAAAGAATTTCATTATTCAAACAATGTGAAGCAACCGAGAAGCCAGTTTTATGCACTCAGGGCCAAATTACTGGAAGTTAGTAAAGTACAGCATATAATGAGTTCATAATGCTGAAGTGACATCAGTTAGAGGGAGGGGGGTGCTCTGTAATCTGAATATTGACAGTTTAGCTCAACTAACTTAATTTACGGCCATTCATGTCACTCTATCTTTTGTAAGTAGCTACAATTCTCTTACGTCAGTTAAGAAATCCATTTTAATTTGACTCTGGTTTCTCTAGACGCCTCAATGATTCAATTGCCCCACCCCTTATTTAACCTTTTAAATAATGATTGTTTGACTGTGGCAATAGGATTTATTTTGTTGTGTACACTACTGGAATAGAAGGATGTGAGATATATTCTTGTTTGTTTAAGGTTTGACCTGATTTCATCCCAAAACACCCCTGAGAAAAAAACAAAAGCATTCACACGCCCCTTTTGAACCATTTGCACAGATTATTGGACTAATATACTCGTATAAACTTGGACTTCAGACTGTTAACGTCAAACCTTTTCAGTTTGCGCAGCAGATTATATCAAAGGTCTCATCAGATTTAATGCAAATCTTATTCTAAATCTTGGGGGGGAAAAGTCATGATTGAAACACATCCAGTAAGTCTCTTGTCTTTACAGTAGGTTTAAATTTCATCAGGATTATCTGTCACACTATTGATTCAAGAAAGTTTATGCAAACGCACGAAGAAGACAAACCAAATGAGATTATACCATTTTACTAGTATCCTTCTTGTCATTTTCAAAGAAGTAATGTGTTTTGTAGCTGTCATTTACTTAAATAAAGTAAAGCAAAACAAATATGATATAAACACAAACAATGTACATATTGTTAAAAACTAAAACTGCGATAAAGTATGCTTAATGTATAGGGAGCCCGAATGATTTCATCCCTCGCATCCAAAGGACAGAAGTCAGAAGCATGAAAACTAAAAAGAAATGTGCAATAACCTCAAAGTACCCATCAAAAAGTAACGTCCCTGTAACATCAAAGTTGCGTTAAATCGGGAACAAGAGAAGAAGCACTGTTGTTTAGAAGATCAAAGACATGACCATCATCTGTATACGTGTTTGTATTAATCTCATATCACAATACCTAAAACAACAATGTCCATTGAATGTAAAACCAAGCCTGGTGTTCCTGCATATTACCCATGATGCTTTGCACTCTTTTTTTTTTTTTTTACAGTCCATATCTTAGCCAGCAATCGACTTAAAGTGCAGCAGCAGGGCCGGGCGTTCTCTCTCGGCCCGGCCGAGCAGCATCTGCGTCTATCGACCCGCCCGGGCTGGAATGATTAATCAGAGCGGTCAGTTCACTGAATGCCAACACGCCATCGCAGAGAGGCCCGGACGAGCCAGCCGTCACTCAGCATGACGGACAGGCCTCCGAGCGGACGTCCGTCGGGCTCAGACTGGAGGACGGGGGAGGGGGAGGTGGAGGGTTACACCGACGAACTGCAGCGTGTGGACAGTGATGGCCTCTCAGGGGAAATTAGCATTCACTCATATAAAGACAGTTACAGGCTGAATGCATTATTGCACTGCTGTTTTGGACGAGGGGGAAAACACAAATCAGCAATGGCGCCTTGGTTGGCGGAGGTGGAGGGGGTATTTTAAAAGAGGCAGGATGGTAATTAGATGTGCTTTCTTCTTTATTTTTAGTTTTGACAATGAATCACAATGAAGCAGAAAGGATTAACATTCATCTTATCGGAGCATGCAGGTACAAATTCAATCATTGACGTTACAATACAAAAGTTAAGTCGGGTGAAGTCTTGACCGTTTACTGTGAGGGACGCGTTCAAATCCCAAGTGTGTCAGGAAGGGTCTTTAATTCAATTCTAATTTATTCCATGCAAACCAAAATTTCACACCTTTTTTTTGTTTTATTCTTTATCATTTAATTAAAAAAGTATTAGAATCTTTCCCTAAATATTGCCAGCACTACCTCTTATATTCACTTGTTAGCACGCTGTATGTGGCTAAATGATGCTATTGCTAGTGGTAGCCCTCCAACCACAACCTGTCAATCACTTTTGTCATTGAAGTATTTGCAGCCATGCTATGCAGTGATTGATTAGGGGAAAGGGGGCGGGGCCTAAGCTAGAGAAGCTGACTAAAATGGTGTTTCTTCTAAGCTGCTGAACAGTGGATTCATTTTAGCGGGAGGGGTTTCTTATCCCCCACCAAAAAATTCTGGAAACTCCCCTAAATCCACCGTCAATAGATCCGGGAGGTGTTTGTGTGTCTGTTATGAATGAGTCTGGGTGATGTCCTGCGATGCCGGGCGAGGTTTTCTGGCTCGGGTTTGTCGCAGTGCCTCCAGTAAAGCCTCTGCAGCTCTTGAGAATCGGACGTGGGGCCTCCGCTCCTCTGATCAGGAGCTTCAGTCGCTTCACGTTCGCCTCCCTGTGATAACGCTGATTGATCAGCCCGCTCGTTTCCGGATGCTTGCACAGATCGTTGCTATGCACGCGAGCGCGCGGCGGCGGCCCCTTCGGTATGCAGACGATTCATCTTCAGCCCGAGTACAATGTGCAGAGCGCTGCGACCTTTCCCTCCATAGATCCCCGTGTTCAATAAAACGCTTCATCCCCTCGAGTGGAATCAGTGAGCACTTTGTAGGAGCAGTCTGAGGAGCTCACCTCAGCGGTGAAATACGAGCTCTCAGCGATCCGCTGACTGATGAGAGGGAAAATGTTTGCAAGATGTGGAGGGCACGGCGACGCATCGCTGCTGAAGCCTCGGCTGTTGCCTCCGGCCACACGGCTGCCAGGTAACCTTCGGCTGGCCTTGGAGAAGCAGCTGCATGCAGGAAGCGCTGCACGTCTCAGGGTGAAGCCAATCCATCTCCAGCAGGTCGGCAGACAAATTGAAGTCCTTGGAACGGCGCTAGGATCTATCTGGAAACATGGAAGGTGGCACGGGATGGAAACTGACTCCAAATTGTCTCCGCTGCGGCAGGTTACTCCTGTGTGACGAGACCCAGAACCCTGAAAAGACCGATATTAACAATGGAGCCAATTGTCTCAATGCACTGTATTCAGTCTTTGCAGCTTTCAGCCAATCTCAGGTCATGTCAGATTATCCAAGTATTGGATACACTCTTCATTTCATATATTTTTCATAGAATTAATCCTCTCTTAAGGCGTTTACACAGTAAACATGCAGGAAAATTGGGGAGAAAGTTGATAACTCGCTGTTATCTTCTAATTTACTACGTTAGCAGTGGGGCTACTGTGTTAGCATTACAGCTCAGCCGCTAACTTACCTTAATATGTTAGCAATACAGCTATTAAGTCACTTCTTTTTGTTACAATTTCAGTTTATTCACATAAATATGTTAGCATTACGGTTGTAATAAATTACAATTATACGACTGGGGATGCTAAAGTCGTAGTGGTAATTAATTTTCACGTTAACGTTGTAGCCGCTAACTCACCTCGATATATTAACAATACAGCTATTAACTTAAAGCTGCTAACTTACGTGAATATCTTACCATTACAGCTGTTAAGCAACAAATCAGCCATCTGCTGCGCGCAGACTCATCCAAACGGGGGGAGGTGAGCTCGCTGACGCTAATGTTGGGGCTAACAGCAATTAGCTTACCCAGCAGTTAGACAGCAAAACATTGGATTTGTCTCATGTCTGAAGGGACATTAATCATCCCTTCAGTTGAGTAGTTGGAAACTCAATTTTCTCTGCTGTAACACAAACACACATTTATCACTGTTTAGATCTGACGAAAGATGCATAAAATGATAAACACTGTTGGGACTTGATATTACACTAAATGAATAAATCTTAGTAGATTCTGCATGCTTTGAGGCTGAGGCTGTAACAAAGTGGTTGTTTGTTTTTGGGGTTTTTTTCTTGGATGGATGACGCCTCTGCAGTGTAAATTGTGGTCAGTGTGAATTCTGCGAAACAGCGGGAGCTTCAGATGTCGTTTTCTTCCAGGCTACTGAACCCTCTGAGACCCCAGGCTCACATGACATCTATTTCATATTGTTTGAAGCATTTGTTGAGACTGTCCCACGAGTATTTCCTGCAGATCACGGTGCATTCCATTGGTCACGATGGCATCATCTGGCGCAGGCTGATGCCCCTGCTCGTCCATGTGTTCAAGAGAAAAAAAAAGACAAAAAAAAGATCTCTCCTCAGTTTAACATCTTTAGTATTAAGCACCGAGAGATTTAGTTTTCTGTCTGATTGGTTTCCCGCACTGTCAGGCAATCAGAAACGGCCTCATGGACGGATATTAGACAGATAAAGATGCTTTCCAGTCAGCCAATCAACTGCAGACTCAGAAAAAGACGTCCACTGGACAAAACGTTTTCATTTTCTCACCTCAGGACTACAAACATAGCGTGTAGCAGGACTACAAACATGAACTATTAGTCGTTTATTTCTAAAAGCTTTCTGCCTTGCAGGTCTTTGATTTTTCTTCCCCGTATGAAGCAAGTTATGAGCAGAAGTCACTGCAAACAAAAAATAATTTACTATCTAAACCTACATTAAAGAAGAGACTTCATTAATCATGACAAAAATCATTTGATTGTAAAAGCCTTAAAAAAAATGGCCACAGTTTCAAGGGTTGAACTTATTATTATTATTATTTTTTTGCAATGATTCAAGATCAGAAAGCACGAATCATACGTGACAGTGTCAGTGTCACCTGCTGCCTTTTTCTGGAACGTTTGTACGTGAAGTTTGCGTGTTCAAGGGAAAAACAACACCACAGGTGACCCGGTGGCGTAGCGGTTAGCGCTCTCGTGGGTTCAGGCATGCGGGGCCTTTCTGCATGTTCTTCCCATGTGTGGCTTTCCTCCGGGTACTCCAGTTTCCCCCCCACACTCCAAAAACATGTCCCTGAGTAAGACCCCACCCACCCCAGCTCCCCCCAAACGGCTGCTCTGTGCGGCTGCTACTGCACAGACTTTACCGCACTACTTCTTATGACGGAATCAAAGCTTCAGATTCCCTCTGCGCTCAGATTCCCACGAGAGACGGTAACCTTCAACTCTAACACTGTGATACTCGCAGCTTCTAAAGAGGAAACATCGGCACACAAACTCCTCGGCAGGAGAAGTGATTCAGGTGCAGATGCATTGAAAACACCATCAGACCAATGTTAGCATGTTAGAACATTAAAAAAAAAAACCTGTGCAATGCACTTGTTGAAACAAGATCAATTATTCCTTCACGCTCTGAAAAGTAAAAATGAGTGAACTTTAAATGTCCTAGTGGATCTCTCAACTCCTCATAAATGTATATCTGAATAAATATTTTTTTTAGTTTGCACAGCAGACTAAAAGAATCTGTACCACATCTTGGCATGGTTTCTTTCAGTTCTGGGGATAATTAAAAAAATTACGTTTTTTTACGATAACATGATCAAATCCAAATGAGAAAAAGATCTCAAAGGAGAGTAACTTCTTGTAATGCAAAAAGACTTTTATTGCTAACGATGCTGCTTTACCATTATGTTCAATATATGAATCAAAACAAAGAGAAAATTATGTTTTAAAGCTGTAAAACTACCAAAATCACATAAACAGATAGAGAAAGGTTTAGCTAAAATGGCTAAAAAGGCAAATGAGCTAAAAATTTCGAAAGAAACCGTCACTATGACTGCTAAAAATGCTACATTTAAAAACCTAAAATTGCATTAAAAAAAACAACTAAAAACTGTTTAAAAGTGTCAAAATGGCAAAAAAAAAGTCCACCAGATGGAAAAGACTGGAAAGTTACAAAGATAAACTAACTATTATTGCTAAAATGATAAAATTAAGAAGATCTCAAAAGAAAAGAAAAAAAATAACTGTCAAAACAGGGGAAACAGCTATAAATAACATTAACGGTTGAATTTACTTAAAATTTCTAAACTGCTTAAAACAGCTTACTGCTAACTGCTAAGAGATAAAATGGCTTCAACCTGTTGAAAAAGTAAAAACATATCAGAGTAAAATCGAGCTCGAAATTACAGAAAAGTAAAAAAAATATAATAGATAACGCATACTGTTGTAAATGTGACTAATGAAACCTTATAAAAGCAACTTAAGGTGACGGTTTTGTCGATGTTGCAGAAAGACAATATAAAACTTTACGAGCTGCGTTATCCACATTTTGCCGATGCAGACAAAAACTGTTTTAAAGTTCAGAGCCCAGATCTATACTGTAAACAGGGCGGAATAACAAATGCAAAAAGAGCTGCTGAGCCACTCATAACGATAATAAATAAAGTAACCAGTGACCAACCAGGTGTGACAGAATGTGCGTTGAGTATTCACTTTAACATATCCTCTATATCTGAACCCTGCTGGCGGTTTTTCTTCTGAGAAGGAATCGATCTTTGTAGTTTAGCTGCAGAGGCGATGGTGAGGACAAATCAATATTGAGGTGCTGTTGTTATCCCGAGATGCAGAGTGTACAAAAAAGAAAAAAAAAAATTCCACTGGGCATCATTAAAATGAATGTTTAATGCAGTGAGCATGTGTGCAAAACTTTAGTGACGCACTTAAAGAAAACTTTAAATCATTTAACGGGAGGCGCTGAGAAACTAAGAAAACTGTGACAAGGCCAGAAAAAAAAAACACAAAGACCAGCCGATAAATTATGAGTATAGTTATTTTAATTTAAAGTGACTCTACCAGAAAAAAATCTATGAAATATGCTTCCCATAAAAGCATCACTGCTGTATAGAGAATAAACCACTAAACTAAAACAAGACCATTTTGATTCTGGTTGAGGAACTTTAAATAAAAAAACATGAATTATACTTAGATTAAAATGAGTCATCAAGTGTTATGAATTTCCTTATATGTGATGACATCACTATTTTATATCGTCAGAGGATGTGGTGATATATTTGTGATTATCATCAATTGTGATGGGATGATCATCAGGTGTAATGAAATCACTGTGCGTGATTACTTCAGACTTTATTTTGATGACATCATCAGGTGTGTGTTGACATACATCACATGTTCTGACTTCCAAATTAATCTGAATAAAAATTGGAGAAAAGAATTAAACAAACACGTCCATAACCACTAAAAGTGCAAAGAACTACCCCATTTTTTGCCTCCATATCTATGATGTGATATAATATCTACAAATGCCAAAGCGGCTGAAAATGAGTCAATGTTGCCAAAAAAAAAGGTAAAACAGCTAACGTAGCCAAAACCATTAAAGTTGCTCAAATTTGATAGAGCAGCTAAAATATTTGTAAAAAAGAAAGATAAAAACACTGAAAGATAGAAACATACAATGTAAAAAAAAAGAAGTAATGATAATAAAGGTTAAACAGCTAACATGTCCATTACTGCAAAACATCTCTCTCTCTCTCTCTCTCTCTCTCTCTCTCTCTCTCTCTCTCTCTCTCTCTCTCCTCTCTCTCTCTCTCTCTCTCTCTCTCTCTCTCTCTCTCTCTCTCTCTCTCTCTCTCTCTCTCTCTCTCTCTCTCTCTCTCTCTCCCCTTCTACTTTCTTTTCCCAGTGGCTCCTGCTTGCACATGTTGGGCTTTTCTCTGCAAAAGTACATTGAAATGACTTTGTTGTATTTGGCGCTCGATAAATAAAGTTGAATTGAATTGAAATTGAATTGGTGAGATATGTGTGCAGCCGGTATGCTGTGCAGAGGGCTGTGCAGGGGGGGGGGGGGGGTTACTATGTTGCTCAAGGACAGTACAGGAGGGCGTAGAGCCGGCGCCCCCTCTGATGGGGTGAACACATTACAGCTGGCACCTTCATCAAGTCCAGTGCTGACATTCATCACATGTGCCATGGCCACAAATCAAACACACACACACACACACACACACACACACACACACACACACACACACACACACACACACACACACACACACACACACACACACTTGGTGTATTTCTCGATATTCTCTCGGTGCTCCAGTAATGAAAAACAATCGACCTCTCGGGCGGCGCTCTCCTCCGTCTCCTCCGCCGTCATTAACTTGTGGGCAGGTTCATTTCCAAAAGCTGATCTATGGTGATAGATTATTGATTAGCAGGCACAGCCGGATCAGCAGCATCAATACCCGTCGGCTTGGAAAGGACTGACTGTGCACTGGATGGGCAGGGCGGCCACGCCATCAGGACACTAAACTTGAACTTAATTAGTTTAGTTTAACTACGTTACATTAGCTAGTTCAGCTTGGCTTACTTTAAATAGTTTAGTTCGGTCAAGTTTGGTCAAAATGTGTTTATTTTATTTTAGTGTACCTTAAATAGTTAATAATAGTTTAGTTTTACTCTGTCTTGTTCGGGTAGTTTAGTTCGGTTTGATCTCGTCTGATTAGTGGATTTTAGTTTGGATTAGTTTGAGTTTAGGTTCGTCTGATCAGGTGTGGTTTAGTATATAGTTGAATTGATTTGTTTTGATTTGTTTAGTTTTATTTATTGTAATTACTGAGTGAGAGAGAGAGTGGTGCTGAGTTGTCTTGCATTAACGCAGTGACAATGTCGCGCTATTAAAAAGGTCGTATGTGTGTGCTTGTGTGAGTTTTCAGTTTAATTTTCTGTCGGTCAGTTTAGTTTGGTTTAGTTACTTTACTTTGGTTAGATTTTTTTAATTAGTTTACTTTGGTTTTGTTAGGGTTTTGTTTAATTTGGCTAACTCCAGTTCAATTAATTCCGTTTGTTATACATTAAGTTTATTTGGCAGTGGAGATTAATTCGGCTTCATTTAGTTTTGTTTCAGTTTGACGGTTTGATTAGTTTTGTTTAGATTAGTTCATCTCATTTCATTACTCAAGGGGATTTTGTCACATTATTTTTGATTATTTTTAACAGTAACTAAGGACCTTTTTCTACAGAAATAACTGTCATAACATTTGACGTGAATCTCAACAGTAATAACAGTGTTGGGTATTTTCTATTGACGGTATTTGGTGGATTTTGTCTTTACATTCTTGTGAAGCGGTGTCGGTCTGAGCCCTCAGTCTTTGATGACTCGGCGGTTTTGCGGCCGAGGCCGACAGTCAGTGTGTTAGCGGCCGTTAGCGAGCGGCGGATCAGAGCGCGGAGCCTTCAGAGGTACATAATGAGGAACACTTAGAGCTAATGATGGGGGGGGGCTCCGCATCAGACCACACCTCGGCTCATCTCGACTCAGCTGTTTTCCCCTCTGCTGCCTCAGCGCTGGCCGCAAACCTCATCGATCCCTCATAATTAAAGCTAATCCCAACTTTGATCACGGAGACCCGGGGAGCGGGGGCGGGGATTACCATCTAAAGCCGAGGGAAACGTTTTGGATTTCTGACGAAACAGCGGAAAACGGCCTTGGATTCACGCTCGAACTGGGTGACAGGTGGCGAGAGGAGGAACGATCGACGTGGATCGGCGTTTCCGCAATGAGACGTTCCCGAGACACTCGGATCCTCCTCGGCATCGTCACACACTTTGATTCCACTGATGGACCCTTTCAACACCAGGAGGGAACATTTAGACCAGTTAATCGATTTTTTTTAAATTTAAATGCGTCATACCTGTAACCTCCTGTCCTGGACTACTGTAATTACATTTTTTACAGACCCCAACCTGTTTTTTCTTGTTTGTTTTTGTGTGTTTCTCTTGTCCCATGCTCTTGTTTATTGAAAATGATATGAATAAGTAAAAAGTGAAGAAAAACATGCACTTGCATTCTGGGTTAACCCCAGTTTTTTACTGTTTCCAAGTGTTGCGGAGTACCAGGGGCATGGCGTGACTTTAAATAATTTTGGACGTGCAATATTTGAGACTTTTATTTGTATGAATTTTAACTTGTAGTTCAGATTAGTTTGGGATTATTATGCATTTCAGACTAGTTCGGCATGAGCTAAACCAGTTTTTCAGAAATTGGTGTGAACTTCGGGTGAAATATGGCACTGAAACTCTCCGAGGTTTTGTTTTTCCTGCACTTTCTTTTTTTCTGCCAGTTTCTGTCTCCGGCAGCAACATTTTTCTGAGATTTTGTTGAGAAGTGAACTCAAAGCCGACTCAGCAGATTCTATAAATTGAGTTCAGTACAAACAATTTGATTTAAAACTGTAATTAATAACAGAGTTTGCAGTCAGAAAGTCTTTGTGTTTTAGGATGGTGCCTCAAACTAATTCAGTGAACAAACAAATGAACACTGTGCTGTGGTTGGACTGTGAACTGTAGATTGGGACACCTCAGCTGGTTTCTGGTAGATTTGAAGCTACTTTTGAACTATTTGGACTAGATTTGGGCTTGTGAAGTCAGAGGTTTAGACATTTTTTGACTGTTTTCAACCAGTATCGTGCTGGTTTTAATATATGTTTATGTTATTGTATTTTAAACAAATTTTGAGTAAATCTAGACTAATGGACATATTTTATACACATTTTGTTGTGGTTTGAAACAACTATGCGAGATTTTCCTGACTTAACTTATTTAGATTCACTTATTTAGATTATTTAAATAAAAAATTCATGTTTCTGTGGTGAGTTTTTAATTCTTTGTGTGTTAAGTGCCGACCTGAAGCAGACTTCGGCACAGAGTCAATATCTGTCTAATGTCCTTGGAGCTTCATGTGATATTAAAGGTCCTATAATTAAATGGAATGTTTGAGGGTAATCTCTATGTTGATGTTTAAAGTCCCTGAACAGCAGCAATGAGTTTCAGTGCTGTAGGGTTGCAGCGTGCCGAGAGAGTATGAATATTTTAAACTTATTAATCCAATAAAATACAACATCAGAGGAGAAATTATCTATTGAATACACCCGTTAAATAAACATTGTTGTTATTAATGTTTCACAGCAAACTGATGTGTTTGAATTGGGATTGTGGGTCTGAATTAATTTCCATTTCAGCATTTAGAAAAGCTCTTGTGGATTTTATTATTGTAGCATTTTAAAACTTTTTACAGTTATGTACAAAGTAGGTATGGTAGTCGGTTTGTTGGTAATTTTACACTCAAACAAAATAAAAGGTTTCAAACTATTTTTAACATGTTAATAGTATTGAAGTTTTTCCTCAGAGAGTCATTATGTTAACACTGTGATAAATCACTGTATGCAGATGATGTGTTCATCTTCTGTGTTTATCACTTCTGCTCAATAATAATGATTCTATGAGCCTGTAAGTCCACACTGAGGGCAAAATAAACATACCGGTACTGGGGTTTTTTTTTTTTTTTTTTTTTATTTCATTTAGTTTCTTTCTGAAGGAAAAACCTTTCCATTCATGTGTCATATCTAAAATATATTTTCACTGTTTGCTTGTTTGCTTAAAATATTGGGCATAATAATCTCGATTGTATACAACTTTTTATTGATGCACATGCATATGTGCATCAATTATACAAATATTACAAAGTATAAAATACAAAAGTTTATATACAAAAAATAAGTCCTTGTGAAGTATACAATTGAAGTTTAGTCACAATTCATTTATTATTCACTTTGATTGACTTTTTTTTTATTATTTAGATCAAAGCTCTGTTTTTCTGACAATGTAAAAATATAAAACAAATGATTCAACTTTATTCTTTATTTCAGTTCATTCTTTTTAAATAAATGTCATGCGAAGTTTACTTAATATTTGCTTCATCTCCTTTTAAAGATTGGATCTGAATCATATGTCAACATGTTTTGCAAAACATTGTTACAGATCAAGTTTTCATAAATGTTCTTACTGTGATTTTCAATTCATTTCTTTTGAATAACTTTAAAACAAGATATTTTGGGGGGGTATTCATTAAAATTTTATTATTTTAAATTGAGTGTTTTAAGCTATTTATGGTTTTAAGGAATAAATACATGATTTACTTTCATTTTAGTTTTGTAACATCATAAGGTTAGTATGACTATAAAACAAGAAATCTGATTTTATGAATCTCAGAACCATTTTGAAAAAAAAGAAAGCTAAACCCAAAGACAAACAAACAAACAAAAGCACAATATGGACACAAATTCTATTTGTAGTGTATTGAAAAAAATGCATTTTTAATGGGAATCAATGGCAAAAAGAACTGAATGAAGGGACACAGATTGTTTTGTGTGGTTTGAAATGCTTATTTAAGACTTCAAGGGTGGGGGAAGACTCCTAAATACACACATTTTATTTGACTTGAACGAGCACAGCCAGAATAAAAACAAAACCCAAAACAACTCAGATTCAGAATTCCACTGATCACAGCATCAGAGACAAACCTCACACACTTCACACACTTCACACACTTCACACACTTCACACAGACACTGTGACTCAGCCTGGAGCGTCCGAGCTTCACGTCCGGGGATGGATGAAACTCTGCTGTAATCCCAATCTGTGACTAATCAGATTACTCTGTCATCATCCCAGTGCCGCGTTTGCTCAATGCTAATTTGAAAGCCATTTCACACGGGGATTACTCCTCATTGTGTCGTCTGTGCGGCGAGAGCCACGAAACACAACACGAACGTGTGCGAGTGTGTGTTTTTTTCTGTGAGAGCGTGATCCTATCACACACTCACTGCGGGCTGAAAGAGGATTAAAGTGGATTCGTCATGTTGGCAGTGAGATAATCTCTGATCCTCCTAATTTACCGCTGCAGTGGGAAGAACTGGAGCTGTGACAGGACTCAGAACGTCAAACGTCTCCTTATTGATCGACGCCCGTCTCCCAGGGCTTGAGGAGAAGCCGCCGTCCGATCGCTGAACAAAAACAGCTCAGAACAAATGGTTGTTGACAGACTCTCGGCTGGTTTTGAACGGAAATGCCTCAGACTCATAACGCGGAAGTAACCGAGGGACGCTTATGAGGAACAGAACGAGCAGTTTGAGCTCATTTAGGTCCAAATTTACAGCGTCGTACTTTAGACCGGCGAGGTTCGCCCATTGCGCTCATATAGTGCTGACACCCGAGAATTCCCCAAATGTGTCTTTTCAGGCAGAGGTGACCCAGAAGTTGGATAAAGGAGCTTAGGTACGGAGATTTGCGTGTTCAAATGTGACTGCTCCAGCAATTAGATGGGTAAAAATACATCGAGCATCTGCCGTATTTTCCAGAGTATAAATTGTATCCGTGCAAAAATGCGTTGTGAAGATGAACAAACGTATAAATAAACGTAATGATTTCAGCTTACATTGATTTCTTAATCACAGTACCAGTTTCTCTGCTCTTCTCCAGTCCCTCACAAGTTTTTCACACACTCTTTCTGCTGAGATGGTACTTGCTAGTATATTTTGATATATAGATCACCTCTTAATGGAAGCAGTCCAAACTTTTAGCAGCAGCACTTAGACAATGGTCCAATCTTAACTAGAAGCTTGTCTTAGCCTTTGGAAACTCCCAATTGTGAGCTGGTTTCACTGGAGATGAGCCTGACACCCGAAAGCTCTGCCCCACTGCTGTGTGTAGAAACTGGAGGAACCTGCAGGGGGCAGCACTCTGAGAAATGCATGCCTAGTAAGATGTGCAGGATTTTTTGAAATAACCTCACAAAATAGACTGCAAAAACTATTTACAAAAGCGAAGTCTGCATACCAATAGCTGGCAGTGCAACAACTGTGATGCATATTTTACATGTATTCGTAATCTTATGTTAAAAATGTAGTTTAAGAAATATTTTTTCTTCATAAATATATGTACCCTCTACTCGAGTCCTTTCTCCTCCAGGGTATTAAAGTAAGACGTGAAAGACAGCATGCTGGGAGAAATCCCCCGTTCGGTGTCTGCTGCTGTTCACGCTGATGGCGGCGAGTGTAAAACATGGACGTCGCTGTTCGCGGGTCCGTCGCGCTTCGCGTCTGTGTGAGATGAGCTCTAATTGGCCCCCGCGTTGGAAAACAGAATGGAGTTTGACCTTTCTGTCAGGAGAGCGTCTCGCAGATGAGAGCGTGCCGTATGTCAGCCACAATAACAACACCAGCTGCCTGCTTGTCGGCGCAGCCGCGGCCTGCCGACGCGCGACCTTCTGTTAGGACAGCAAGGACGGCCGGAGGGGGGGGGGGTCTGCCGCCGACCCTCAAAATACAGGATCGCACTGTGTTTCTCGTCCGTACGTCTTGTCGTCACTGGGTGACGAGCACATCAGCCACCGATTCAATAAGAAGAATCTGAAATTTTAAAACATAAACCTGAATGATGACAGTTTCGTTCTTACATTTGCTCTGCTTTTACAGAAACAAATTACCAAGCAGATGCTATTCTACTCGTGTTTGTAGTCCCGTAGCTGTGATCTAGTCCCCTTGTTCGTATTTTTTCTTTTCTTTTTCTGTTATTAATGAACAGTCATTTCTGTACACATGTACCAAATCCTAATTATACATGCTACATTGAATAAATGCTTTTATACACAATAAAAATTGTGTATAAAGTACAAGGTATTATAATTTCAATCGCTTTTGTTTTTTTCAGCGTGCTGAATTGATTGAATATATTGTTTGGAATCTCTGTGGAAAAAAAAAAGAAGAAGAAGACCATCCTTGTTAAATAGTTAATCAAGCAGCACAATATCATTATGAAACCATTGATCCGAGACGATAAGATTTATGTCTGTGCACAACGTCCCTGTTGTTCCAGATAAAGTCGGTACGTGGAGAGAAAATGTTTGTTAATGAGAGTCCAGGACCCGGAAGCCTGGCGACAAAAAGCAGTTTTCCTGGGATTCTCTCAACGTTGTAGTAACAAAAGGGGGGAAACATGTTCAAGCCACCAACTTTAGAAAAAGCACGGAGAAGGATGGTGTTCTGAATGAATCTAAGATTTCTGAAGAGTTGCTTTATCCAATTAATCTTGAATGTGTTATTTAAAGTGGAGATGCCCAAACATTTTCATAAGAATTCAGAAAAAAACAGATTCCTTCACATAACGTGTCCTATTCTTCCAGGTGAAATTAAAGAGCATTGTGTCTATTCCCTTGATTATTTTAACGTTAAAATTTAAGGCCATTCTTCTTTTTTGGTATTTCATAACCTAATATTCCTAATTATGATTATTTGTTTTTTTTAATTGGAATGTTATAAGTATATGTCAGCTTTCCTCATTGACGCCTTCGAAAACTGCAGAATAGTTTCAATAGCTGGGGAGATTTGGATTTCATTTTGTAAACATAATGTTAGCTGAGTTATGACTAATTCTCGTCCCAGATGAGAGAAGCCGTTCACAGTGTGTGATTTAATCTGATCTGCAAGGAGCTGAGCTACTATCAGGGAGAGGTGAGGGGAGGTGGGGCAGCCCTCTCTACTGCTTCTACCAAGACGGAAGCCAGACGACGTACCACTGGTCAGGTTAAAACGATCACCATACACAGAGTTTGAATAGCTGAAGTGAAGTATTTATCAAAACCAAACTTCTTGAAAAACTACAAAATAAACGTGAAATGTGAAAAAAGAAATGTGTGTTTGGATCCATTTGATCCATTTGGTTAAAACCTGAGTCAAAAAAAAAATGCTTCTCGTGTGTTTGGGTTGAATTGAATGTTCCTGGAGACAAATGATTAATTCATGGATTTACACAAAAATACAAACACCAAACCTTCGTTACATCACCAGCGTGTTTGTTTGTGATTCTCTATCTTCCATTTAATCTCCACTCATGCAAAATTGATCCAAACAAATGTGTGCACAGATGAAAACATGGTGCCAAGAGTTTTAATTTATCATCAAGAGAGCGGTTCAAAACTTTAAAAAGAAACACATCTTAACAACACATTAAAAATATATAAATAAACTCCAAAACTGAGATTTTGTTGGCTTCCTTCACGCCAACGCGACACATTGAGTTTCATCCGTCCAACATGACGCCGCTCTCGTCCTGTTTTTGAAACAGTGTGACCTTTGCCCTTTGAGTTTTTTTAGACTTTTTATTTCCATGTTTCTCTTGTTGACGCTTCTTTAAAATCAGATCTTCGTCTTATGGATGTTTTTTTTTCCCCCTGATGTCCCTTTGGCCTCCGATAAACCTGCGAGGTGTGACACACGTTGCCTCGGTGCACTGGCATTTAAAAAAAATTGCCGGCTTTGCCAATTTGAAGGTCTGCAACTAAAGGTCAGACTTTCAGCCTTTGAAAGGCCAAAAATGGATCTGATTCCTGATCAGCCTGCGGCAAGTCTCCGTCAGAATCCGGTCCACATGTGGGCCGGCAGGTCAGAGGACACAAACTCAAAGTCACCACCGAGCATCGACAACTCCTCCGCTGTCTGCCGCTCCACGAGTGTTCGCCACAAATAATATATCTTAAAAATATCACCGTGTAAAAACTCATTCTGGTATCGGGTTCCGATATTAACGTATTTCGTAATTGAATTTCCGATCCAACCTGCAGAGATTTCTGATCCAGGCTTTGCCTCGTCTGCTTTACGGTTGCTGATTCCATCAGTGTTTCCCTGCTGCCGCTCTGCTCTGCTCTGCTCACTGGCTGCAAAATGTGGAACGGATTTCCTGAACGGAGGCGGGTCTCAATGAGACGCGGAGTAAAGAGTCAGGAAATCCATTCCAGAGTTTGCAGCCAGCCAGGAGGCGAGCGCAGCGGCACTGTGCTGTCCGACCAATCATGACAACATGTCGCCGTCTGGACGTGTTTTACGCTCAAATTACTGCAAAAGCAACGTATAATATTTGCAAAGCCGTTGTACAGCGAGGCGTCGCTCCGCCGCCAGACGTCACCGTTGTAAAACTCCTCCGCCGTAGCAGGCGATTCACACTTCGGTGAAGCTGCGTCCTACTCCACCCTAAACTCCCTGAAAATAGTCCCAACAATTTTTGCTGTGCTTGAGCTGCAAAAATTGCTGTTTGTGCTGCTTTGCTAAAGAATTTCCCCAGGGATTCATAAAGTTATTCTGATGTTTTAAAGATATAACAAGTTTATTATGAGATGATGACGTCGCGCACACCGACACATTGTCCCAATGGAACAAAAATAGTTTGTACTGCTTCTTTTTCTGACCTCATACTAATACAGTAATGTAGAAATGGGCTTGTGTAAACAGATGGTATTGTAGAAATATAATCATTAGAAATTAAAAATCTGATCATGTAAAACAGGAGCAGTTTATTTATGAGTTGAACGACGAGCTACAAGCATGCGCATGTGAAATATTCAGTCACAGAATTACAGTCGAGTTGGCCTCGTGTTAATATGAATGTCATCTTCATCTTCACCATCCTCTTCACCTTCATCCTCGTCGTTGTCAGACGGAATCAGTGTCGACTTGTTTCCTCGGCCCTCGTTAATATTCTCACTTCTGATCATTATAAAGTCGTTATCGTGCTCCTGATTTATGACTGTTAATAACTCTGTCAGCCTTCATCACCGTTAATACCACAGCGCGTCTGTGAGTGTGTGTGTGTGTCTCTTTGTCTCTCTTGCACACACACACACACACACACACACACACACACACACACACAGTGCCCCCTGTGTCCTCGGTGTCCAGTATGATTTGTTTTCTGATGTTTGTCATTGATGAGGTCGGGCAGGAGGAAGGTCATGTGTGTGTGTGTGTGTGTGTGTGTGTGTGTGTGTGTGTGTGTGTGTGTGTGTGTGTGTGTGTGTGTGCGTGTGTGCGTGTGCGCGTGTGCGTGTGCGTGTGTGCGTGTGTGCCGTAGACAAACAGGAAATAAACGGACGGATTTGTCCTGGTCGTTTGCTTCCCGATCACGCCGCCGCCCCTCCGTTCCCGTAGTGACGGTGATTGCGATCAGCAGCGTTGCCGATAGCCGGCCGCCACTGAGTTACGTGTTTATGAATTGCAAATGCTGCTATTCATCACGGCGTACGACCGGAGTTAGCATACGGGGAGTCACGGTTAGCGCGTTTACATTTGGAAGGTGAACATTTGAGCGCGGCGGACCGGATCATCTGTCTTTTTAATCTGCGGGAGATTAATGCAGCAAACACTCCTCGCCACCGACGACTGAACAAACCCCGCTCACACATATTCACAACCTTTTTAAACTCTCTGCGGTGCTGCTGAGGCTGTTCGCCCAGGCTCTCGGTTTGGAATGGATCTGGACCTAAAACCTTTTCCCACCTGCAGACGCTGGCCAGAATAAAGCCTCTGACCTCAAGGGAACACCTTGGAACAGCAGTCCGTGCTTTTATTACGGTGCGGCTGTGGCTCAGTTGGTAGAGCGGTCGTCTTTTAATTTTCCCTCTGGCTTCATCCACATGTTGATGTTTTCCTTGAGCAAGATTCTTCACCCCAAACTGTGTGGTGGCCTGAAGGTTAGAGAAGCGGAATCAAATCCCACCACTGTCCCACCAAGACCCCGGATCAGCATCCTGCATCCCCGTGTCCTGGGAATAGCATCGGTCCCAAATGGATTAACAAAGCGTGATTAGTTCGTTTTTAACGGTCGGTTGGAGCGTAGTTTGTTTGTTTCTGACTCTGGGAACACTGAGTAAACTTCTTCCTGAGGACCTCAGAGGTCTGGAGGATTTATAGTCTACAAGTAAATCTGAGATATACTGTATTTAGGCCCGAGACCATTCAAAGCTTTATAGACCTGGAGTACGATTCTGAAGTCAATCGTTTGGCGCACAGGCGGCCAGTGCAGGGATTGGAGCACGGGTGTAGAGCGCTCCACCCTCTTTGTGTTGGTTGAGGACTCTGGCTGCAGCATTCTGGATGAGCTGCAGTTTTTTTTTTTTACTGAGGCCTGTAAACACACCGTTATAATAATCCAACCTACTGAAAATAAATGCATGAACGAGTTTCTCAGAATCTTCTTGGGTCAGAAATCCTTTGATTCTTGCAATATCTTTCTCGCAATAGTATGCTTGTTTTGTTATTGTTTTGGTTTTCATCTCCCGCCCTCAACGCCTCCATGTTCTACCACAAATGGTCAATGCAAAGTGCCTCAAGGAATGTTTCTGCAAACCTTGTCACGATTGATAAACTATCAGTTCTAGCCACTGCTCTGTGTCATCTGAAGATGATAGTCGGACATGTGAACAGAGAACTGCTGATTCAGTTGTAATGTTTCTGTAAAGAAACCTCTAGAACACTGCAGCTTGGCTGTTTGCGAATTCGTGTCCACTGAGGAATGTTGACGGAGTGGAAACATGATGACATCATCAATTGCCTTTTTTCTAATTAAAGACCATCTCCTTCCTGGTGTCGTTGAACTCAGTGGTGTTCCTGCGGTGAGATGAATTAATCCTCAGAAACAGGCTGAAGCGTCGTCGCTCACTTCCTGTCAGACGTCAGGTCACTCGGATATCCTCCCTTCACCTCAGAGTTCCTGACACAGGTTATACATAACTTACTCTGATATTCACTAAATCTGCAATTTGCATCGAATATTCTAAAAAAAACCAAAAACCTGCAATTTCTTTTCAAAGGTCAAATCTAATGGTGAATACATTGAATATGATTACATATATAATTCTTTTGACCAGCTGTTTTACAAGATAGCTATTGTCAATTTGAATAATTTTCAAATAACATTTGGGTAATAACATGGATCCATGCTGCTCTCTATTTTGTTGACGATTAATTGTATTTCACTTAATCATATCAGCATTATGATATGTAGTCAGAAACATTAAAATAATTTTTTTAAAGCAAATCTGTTTATGGGTCGCTGCTGGTGGGAAATAAAAAAAAAAACAACATAAGGCGAGATAAGGAGCACCGTTATCACAAATACAATAACGTCATCAGCTTAATCAAGAATCATATTGTTATAATCATAACATTATCATGATTCCCCGATTTGATCTGTGTTAATGAGTTTGTTTGAAGATATTAAGGATAGAATTATATGTCGCAGATTCATGCGGTTCATGACCCGGGTCACAGTTTAAACCTCTGGCAGGGAGACCCTCGCGTTGAACCCACTCTTTTATGTGGCCTTTCTGGTGAATTGCCTTCACTCGGAGCTCACGGAGTCAGAGGCTGTGGTTGTTGTGGTGCATTTGTGGTGAACAAAAAAGCTTCCCAGTGAAGAGAAACGAAGTGGGTCAGTCCAGCAGCTTATTTATAGCCCAGATCGCACAGTTTCTCCAGGCGCAGCGACAAACGATGCGGCCAAACGCAAAGTGCACCACCAGTGACCGCTAATGCAGCCCCCGCTCAACGAGTGGCCACGGGTCAGCTCAGTCCTCATCCCCCCCCACCCCCAACCACCACCCCCACCCCCACCCCCACCCACCCCTACCCCAACCCCGCCAACTCACTGTCACTTCATCTTCCATCCAGCTCAGGAGGCAACTCCGTCCCCGCATCCACACACTTCCTTCTCCAAATGTTTCCACAGTGCGGACACGAGAACCGATCATCAACTTTTCCACCTGAATCTCTGATTGATCGCTGGAGCAAAAAAAAAAAACCTCAACGAGGAAACTTTGAGGGGAAATGATGCCTGAATATCTGATGACGCTCGGTATATTCACATCGAAGCTTCATAACCCTTTATGGCCCGAGTGATCATATTGTGGGCGAAGTGGTGGATATGATAACTTTCATATTATTCCATGGATTACATATTGTTTATTTTTTATTATTTATGATATATTTATTAAGTATTTTTCATCCTTGAATTAACCACTATTCAATATCATGTATGTATGAATTGCATATTATTTATTTTTATATCTTTTTTATTATTTTACCGTTATGTTTACTGATTTCATTTTTATTAAAATGCTTTTTTTCCCCTTTATTCAAGGCCTTTTTTTTTTTTTTTTGTATTTTACCTCTGCTTGCTCTGCATCAGAGTAGATCCACAGTCGCATCATCCTGGTTTGTTCGTCTCACCTTGGAAAATTGGGGATTTTAATTGGTTACGGTCCGGTATTATCCAATACTGACTTCTCTGTCGATAAAATGCAAATGGTTGCCTTGGCGCTGCCGTGAACCTTTCGAAGTTTTGCGGCGATGTTGTGTACCGCAAAGTAATTCATCAGGTGTATGTGTGTACCTGTTTGTCTAAGTGTCTTTAGTAATATTGGTAATATTGACTGGTAGCCTTGCACTGTTTGTGTGTGTGTGTGTGTGTGTGTGTGTGTGTGTGTGTGTGTGTGTGTGTGTGTGTGTGTGTGTGTGTGTGTGTGTGTGTGTGTGTGTGTGTGTGTGTGTGTGTGTGTGTGTGTGTGTGTGTGTGTGTGTGTGTGTGTGTGTGTGGCCTCTGACGAGCCTGATGGGCTTTAATAAGGTAAAGAAGTGGAGTGTGTGAATACGGCGGCCTGATTGTAAAATCGATGTTGGACTCAACGGGGCCGGGAGGTGGATAAGTGAATTACGGCATTAGTTTGAAAAGTGTGCGTAATAACCTCTAATGCATTGGAGTGGAGTGCTATAAAAGTTCACTTTTAATTAAATGGGATAAAAATAAATGAATTGAATGGACGGCGCAGACGGGTCTCACCTCCTTCTGGGAAGCCCTTTGGAATAAACAATTAACAACTATGAATCTGTGATTAAATGACAAGAATGACTTTTGAAAATGCAAATGCACCATTTATTCTTCATTCCCAGAGACGCAATTCCTACAGGTGTATTTAAACCACCGTAATCTACTTAAGTGAATTCATTATGCGAGGAAAAAAAATAAAAAGGTACATTTTTCCCTGCAGTTACTTTCCATTTAAAGGGAACTCAGCTTTCCGAGTGTTTCTCAACTTCATCTGGCACTTTCTGAATCATCTCATTCTAACAGTTTTCAGGCCAAGCGCTTGTATTTAAAAGTGCCGTATGCATAAACGCTGTTCCCAAACTTTTTCGGCGCATCAACCACAAACGCACGTTTTCTTTTTCGAAGTCCTTTGCAGTGATATTTCACACCTCAAACCTTTTGAACAAGTAAACTGCAATACATTGGTTGCAATAGAATAATCTACAACCTCTTTTAACCACCTTTACAGCATAACTTATTCTTCTCTTGGAACAGTATTCTTTGCTGTCAAATTTAACAGTGTAATTGTGTTCATTTTTATTTTTTTATTTTGGAAGCATATTTGGCCATGCTTCATCTTCATCTTTGTGTTTCTGCTGGCAGTGTCCAAGCATTCATTTTTGCATTCAACCACTGCTTTAAGCAATCAGAATTCTGTAAATATGCTTCTCTAGACCAAATATTTAACATGTTGAAGTCACTAAAGATTCTAGACACTTAAAATTAAAAGTGCACGAGGAAGGTTTTCTGAAAATGTGTCATATTTCTATGCAGAAATGACAATTAAGGTTTGAATCCTCTATATTGTAAAAAAAAAAAAAATAAATAGAAAGAAGTTTTAGCTGCTGCATAGTACTTGGGTCATATGTTGACATTATTCATACAAAATATGAAGCTAATCCAACATGTTTGATTAAGAAATATAAAGAGAAATTTTAACCCGGACAGCAACATATAAGCGATTGTCGTCGACATACAGGCGTATTTACAGCTACAAAGAAGCTGCCAACAGGATTAAGGAATTAAAGTTACGCAACACTGTTTCATCTTGGTTTCACGTGTCTTTTTCGTCGTCTTTCTCGGTGCTTAACTGAACTCCCTCACTTTCTCTCTTCCAGCTTGGCGGCGTCGAAAGAAGCCGCGGCGAGGAAAGCCGCCTCCCCGATGCCGCCGTCGGAGTTTCTGGACAAGCTCATGGGCAAAGTTTCCGGTTACGACGCCAGGATCCGGCCGAACTTTAAAGGTAGGAGCTGCCACCAAGACTGAGTGGGATAAGACAGGAATGTAGCCAAACCCGTGTGTTTCTGCATTTTATCACTTTCTCTAAGTACCTTTTTTTTAAAAGTCCAGGTTTAGCTGAGATTACCTCCAAAAAGGTTTGTATTCACTCATTTTAGTAAAAAAAAAAAAAAAGAAAGATTCCTTTATAATGCTCTGTGATTCTATATCTTCATGTTTTTTTGGTTGTTCTCAATCTCTCGATCTCTCTCATTTGTCCTTTTGCAGTGTACAACAAAGGTAATTCTGCCTATTACTCAGCTCAGTAACAGATTTAGCTTATTCCAACGTTAGCCACCCCCACCCCAACCTCCACCCCCACCCCCCCCCACCCCCCTTTTTTTTGTTTTCTTAACATAACCCCCGTCCCTGCACTTCTAGTCCCCGATAAGATGGCAAAGCGACTGCGTTAGGCTCTTGAGCTGTGTCATGATTGCTAGTTGGCTACATTCCTTGGTATCCACACAGTATCCTGAGTGCTTGTTTTGGTGGTCAAGGTAATGTGCCTCCTCTCCCGCCAGCGTGCTGCTCAACATGATTCCATTGATGGTTGATGAGAATATAAGAACTCCAGTGACCTCTCCCCGAATGGAAGCCCCCATAAAGACACATGTCAGAGGTTTCTGTAATTAAACTTGTCTCGCACCTCCGGAGCTCCGGCTCCCGGACGTTAAGAAGTTTGGACCACATTAGCGAAAACTGGGGCAACCCTCCATATTCATTAAAGCGCATGAATTATACAACAAGTTCCGACCAAAAAAAAAAAGAAAAAATTCAACAGCATCTTAAAGTTAATCGAATGTGACAGAAGTCGGAGTGCAACCCAGGAACAAAACGGTGATCGGGTTCACTTTGTGCTTTTGCTTCATGGAAATTATTGATTATTCATGCTCAGTGGTAAATTTTAGGCTTTTTTTGCGGGTGGAAATTGGCCTAAAATGAGGTTCCCAGTGTGTGTGTGTGTGTGTGTGTGTGTAGAATTCTATTTTTTTGTATATTAATTACTATTGATAACTCTTGATAGAAAGCAATGAGTGAAGAAACAAGTAAAACTACGATGAAATACTTTAGTAAAATGCAAATTTGAATGGGGTTTAATCTAAATGTGGTAAATGGGACAAATTAAAAACAGTTAAATTGGCTTCAATGTGAAACAGTTATTAGTTATTAGATTATAGTAGACTATATACAGATATCTCTCAAAGAATATCAGTGACATGTTAATAGATATTTCCACACTAACATGTATATTGAAGGTATTAGAATTTTAGACCAGAGTTGCATATTTAAATTCAGGAGCCCAGTTTTATCTTAAATTGCAGCAGCGGTAAAATAGTGTCATAATAACCTTTAAGCTTAAACTTTAAAGCTTTTCTTTGTTTGGACGCAGAGTATATGTGATGAAAATGTCTGTATTCACAAAAAAAAAGAAAAAATGCAAATTAAAATTATTTAAATCTCCATATAAATCTGATTTTAAAGCAACCTATTGATGTATAATGCAGTGAAATGCTAAATAAATCTATATATATATATATATATATATATATATATATAAATGTCCAAAAGCTGCTGCATTCTGAATTTTTTTTTACAAACGTGACAACTTTAATAATTATTTGTGTTGTATCTGCTACTATTCAAATTTTTTATTTTAAATCACTGTTTTTTGCTTGTTGGCCCATGGGCCTTATGAATAACACCCCTGTTTAATATGTAGTAGTTTTAGTATAATTATTACTATTTATGAATCCCAAAAAAGAAAAAAAAATGCTAATTTTAGATGTAATGATACAAGATTAATTTTATTTCACTGATAGTTAATTGAATAAAACTTAATTAAACCAAAAATGTTGCAATATTAGATTTTTTTGTTGTTGTTTAACAAAATCATTACTTAATCTGGTTAGAAATTGTAATAAAAAGTTGTAATATGTCAAATCTGGTGAATTTTTTATGTTTTTTTTGTGAATATTAAAGACTTAGCCGATGTTAAAATAGTTTTTCTTTCTCATTTAATTCACATTCAGTGACAAACATCATGAATGAATGAATGAGTTTGATGCTGTTTATGGTGGATTGACATGGATCTCCTTTTATCCATTTCATAAACATCCAAACACGTTTACTTTGATCTTTTAGGCGTATTGAATATATTTGCATATTTACACACACACACACACTCTGGTCCTGTTGATGGGCGGGCTGTCGGTGACGTACCAGGTGAAACCATCAGGTGTGTTCAGACTGCTGCCATGTGCACATGTCCGCCTCCGGTCATGTTTTCTTTTTTTTGGTTTTGTTTTCTTTTTTAAGCAGCCTCAGAGCGTCTCTGTCCTGCTGAGCTCATAAATCCAGTGATACGTGTCGCCTCGGCGGGGAAATCTCAGCTCCAAGCCGAGGGAGGTTTCATTGTTCCCGAGCGTCTGTCCTCAAACCTGCAGAAACGGCACAAAGGAAGCTTCGGCTGCTCCTCTGCAGCCCCGATCCATTTTTTTTTTCTCTCTCCTCGTATTTTATGTTTGAGATTTTCTTTTTTTCCATGAAAAAAACATTGGAAAAGTAGAAAAAGTTACAAGTAATCAAACTGCTTCTTTTTTTTTTTTACCTTTTTTTTTTTTTTTCTTGTACTTGTAAATATTAATCAGAACCAAAACACGGTAGTGACATTAAATATTTATTTACGCACGCACAAGTTTAAAACCGTGGAAACACACACACACGCAACAATTCATGTACAACATACGAATATGCAGAAACACACACTTACACACACATGTAGACACGCATAGGCATGCATATACCTCGCACGACACGCGTACACAAACATATATACGTGTGTGTGTGTGTGTGTGTGTGTACACACACACACACACACAGAGTTTGTCCACCTTCTTTGTTTTGCTACGTTTGAGAATATCTGCAGAAAAAGTACATTTCATTCCTCCCTGAACTGATGGTTGTAGTTTGACGTCCATGAAGCCTGAAGGATAGAGAGACGTGCAACAAGCATCACCGATATCAATTAACTTTTCTTTTTTTTTGCTTTTTTCTTCTTTTTCTCCCCCCCCCCCCCCACCCCTTAATGGCTATTAGAGTCTGTTTCAAAGAGATTTGTTGCGGCTCGGCTCCGATCGGCCGTGATGTTCCGAGAGCGGTGCCGCCGTGACCTTTAGAAAATCTGCATTCAGACGGGCCGACGTGGCTCTTATTAAGATTTATAGCTCTAATGTTTCCTTCACTCCACTGATGTGATGCAATAAAAAAAAGAGCGAGATGCGGATGGGAACGAAGACGCGCGGAGAATAACAACAGCGACATGACGTCAGGCGCAGCGAAAGTGTGTGTTTGCCGTGTTTCCGGCTCAATGTGTGTGTGTGTGTTTGTGTGTGTGTGTGTGTGTGTGTGTGTGTGTGGTGTGTGCAGCCGAACTGCATTTAATCTGATGATAATCTGATTGTTAAAAACTTTGATTAAATCGACTGAAGTGACGTTAGTCGGTTTTTACACGGCAAATTACGTAGATTTGGTCTGTCTTTTAAAGTCAGTTTCGACTAGTTATGGTTTTGTCATCGGAAAAGAGTATTTGTACCAGTTTTGGTTTGTTATTTGAAGGAATTTTTTTTTTTTCATAGTTTTTGGACAGATTTCAACAGTTTTGCACTGAATCTTGAAGTATCTTGACTTTTTCAGATTCGTTTTGAACTGACTTCTTAAATCTGATTTGGACTTTATTTTCTTAGTCTTTGGCTGATTTAAACTCGTTTTTTGACTCGTTATTCCGTCGGTTTTGGACTCGTATTGGACTGGATTTTAAATTGGGGGGTTTTCTACAGATTTCAGTTTTGTGGACTGGCGGAGGACTGTTTTTCGACTGTTTTCAACTGGTTTCTTTGTCTTGTTTAGGACTAAATCTTGAAGTAGATTCTTGACATTTTCAGACTAGTTTTGAACTTCTTGAATCTGATTTGGACTTTTTAGGCTGATTTTTTTCACCTGTTTAAACTTGCTTTGGACTGAATTTCACAAGTTTTTTTTTTTTTTGGGGGGGGGGGGGTAGCTCTGACCTGGTGTCTGGTTGCTCTTCTCTTCTTCAACCTGGCAACTTTACCACCAAAGGAGAGATTTTATAAAGACAAATAAATGAGAAAAGCGGAAGCTTGTCTGCGTTTTAGCTTCTTTTTTAACTTTCTGTGGAGTTCAGGGTGTTTCGTGACGAGGCGGTGGAAACGGATGCTTCGTCGTCCTTTTCAGTTGTCAGGTCAGCGTTGAGGAGAGGAGAGGAGGAGGAGGAGGAGGAGGAGGAGGAGGAGAGGGTCCACTGAGTGGGCAGAAGCTTCCGATGTGATTTAGCTGGTTTCTCCTTCGCAGAGCGGCGAGCTAACACGGCTGACACATTCAGGACAAGACATCTATAATCCATGAGTTTATCCTTTCTCTCTCTCTCTTGCTCGCTCCCTCTCTCTCTCTCTCTATCTCTATCTCTCTCTCTTCCCGCTCTCGTGTTGTTCCGCTTCTTTTATCCTTTCATCCTCTCTTCTTCACTCACTGATCCTCTCAAAGGATCATCACTTCCTCTCTCTTAACTTCACCTTCACATGTTTTATTTCTCTTTGTTTTTTTTGTTTTTTTTAATCTCTAATTAACCTGCATCTTTTCTCATTTCCTCGTTCACAAACACAAAACACACAGATCCGCAGTTCGGTTTTCAAAGATGAACTCAGTTTGATCTCTTTATGTGTTCTTGGTCTTAATTTTTGTCGTCGTTCTGTATTATTGTCCTCTTGTTTCTGTTGCGTGAGTCTAAGATAAGGTCAATAATATAATGACGGCCTGTTCATATATAAATCCCCCCGAGATGAGCCGCAATCGTGTGTGTGTGTGTGTATGTGAGCGTGTGCGTGTGTGTAAAAGAAAGGTCAATAATCCCAAAATGGGAAACAACACCAGGAGGTAAACTGCTGAGTCATCACTGAGCCTCGGCTCTGCTCTCACACAGTCAGTCGGAGCAAATAAACACTAGAGCCTCCACCTTTCCTCCGTTCTTCACCTCCTCTCTCCCCCTCTTCCTCGCCCAGCTGTAACGCCACAGAAGGAAAGAGAACTGGACGTTAATACTCAAGTACAAATCCTCCTGAAAATCTTCAAGTGGGCCTCGTTTTCTCAAAAGTATTCAGTCTATTAGTTACTATTTTACCAGCTGCAGTTACAGGTTTGGGGTAACAAACAGTAAAGTGACTCAGAGTTACTCTACAGTAAATAACTGGAAATATGAAAGTGTAATTTCTATTATTGGCAACAAAATATACTCAGTAGTTACTTCACATTCTAAGAATTACATTTTGAAATTGTTGTCAAATATGAGTAGAAGTACACCAGAAATACTAACTGATTACAGTAGTGGATGTAATTTCATTCATCGATTTACCTTTAAGTTACAAAGTAGGCGACGCAAACTACATCGCATACATGTAGTGTGAGTGTTTGTAATTAGTTACTTCCACTATTTATTATGTTACACACCTCCCACCTGCTCCTCTTCCTCTCCTCTTCCTCTCCTCTTCCTCTCTTCCTTTCAGCATCACAGTGAAACCACCACAATCATATCCACGGGTGGTGTTTTACAGCTGCTCCTCCCTCCTCCTCCTCCTCCTCCTCCTCCTCCTCCTCCTGGTGGAGTGTGTGGAGGAGTTTGGGCCTGTAGTTATTAGCTGTTGGAGCCTGATGTTCATTCGGTGTTATCAGCAGTTGTTTAATGGCTACTTAATGGGATTAATGGGCGTAAGGTAATGAGCGTGGGATGGACGAACGGAGCCGGAGGAGGGAGGGAGGGAGGGATGGAGGGAGGGGAGCATTTCCAAATTGCCAGGCGACTTTGCTTACGATGGGAGACGGGGAGGAGGTGCAGATGGCGAAAAGTGCAGCAAACACGGAGTACGCTTCTCACGGCGGTCCCCCAGGAGCTGAGAGCTGCTCGGCTCTCTCTAACACATGCAGCAGCAGCATGAATAAGCACTCACACCTCTTCCTCCTCCTCCTCCTCCTCCTCCTCCTCCTCCTCCTCCTCCTCCTCCTCCTCCTCCTCCTCCTCCTCCCCACCTCCTCCTGCACCTCCTCCTCTCGCGCAACCTCCTCTTACTGGAGTTTACATGCAGACGGAGGAGCGCTCCACTCCTCTGCAGCCCACAGGAAGGTCTCACAGCTCCTTTGGTATTCCAGGTAATAGCCCGGTCCTTTCTCAGGCAGGAATGTTAATGTCGCCTCAGAGGTGAATCTTCCCTGAGTTATGACGAAAATATTGATCACGCGTCAACGCCTGGCAGCAGGAGGAGGAGGAGGAGGAGGAGGAGGAGGAGGAGGTGTGGCGTTAAAGGAGCGATCCAATACGCTGCAATCATTACTGTTGGAAGTAACTGATTGTAAAGTAACCGATTACTATCCTGACACAAGTTACTCAGAGTTTCTTTTCACGACCTTCGTCAGACTTCCTATTTGCTCGCGTTAAACTGTTCTGGCCGGAACATTCTCCCGCGTATTGCGCCGCCATTTTGACTTCAGGGATTCAGATACATTTTTTGGGGACGTAAACATGGACGTCATTCACCTAAAGACTGAGAACCGAGAGGAAGTGGCCCCTCCAGTGCCCCATGTGGTGAGGAGGATAACTGCGTCAAGGATCCTCCACTGTGATTGGTCAAGGTCAAGTGGGTCAAGGGTCACAGGAAGTGCTGCCAAGAAGGTCCGCCTCTTGGGGATAAAACTCACTGCACATGTTAAATCGGTCTATTGCTTAATTTCAAGTAGAGGAAGTCGCGCGGCCGGAACCTGTACGAACCGCGTAGTAAATATGTTTTTGCTAATAAATAATCGTGTAAACTATAACTACCTCGATCTGTTTTTCTCAGTCTGACACAGACCTATAACTCTTAACGCTGGCATTAGCAACTCAACTGCGTAACTCGTGACTATTTAGGCCTCGTTTACACGACAACGTGCCAGATGAAAAGGCATTGTTTTTTTGTTTTCATTTCAGAAATTTTTTTATGTTTCCATGGCAACATTTTGCAATCTGTAGTTCGCGTGCCGTTCCAGGAGTTGGCGCTGTTGCTGTAATGAAACCACACACACAGACGTGCGCAGAGAATAGCATTAACATTAACTATGACGAGTTTAATTGCTATTACGTTGACGGTCAACTGTAGAAATACCAAGCCCCGGGAGAATAAGGACCGGGAGTCTTGTTGTTTATCAACTGAGCACGTGCAGAGCTACTGTTCAGCAGCAACGCAGTAGGAGCGTCTCAGAAAACGTTCGTTTTTCCCCTCGTTTCCACCGTTGTCGCCACCCGACATGCAACAAAAATGTCCCATTTTCACTTGAAAACCGTTGCGTCAACTGTGCCTCCCTGAGCAGTACTTTTTGAATTAGTAACTAGTAAAACTAATCCATTAGTAATTGTCAGTTGCTTGCAGGTCTTAGCGCAGCTGATTCACTTCTTGCCGGTTGCCGTGGGTCGAAACCTGCGCTGTGAATGTGGGATCAGGATCTCAGATGTTAGACAGGCTCCTCTAAGCCCGGGCTTAACCCTGACTCACACACACACACACACACACCCTGCAGAGCACTGGCCACGCAGCAGAAACGGCCTTTTGGTGGATTCAGGCAGATTATAGAGTTTAAGTCAGCCGTCGACAACAGTTCATGGTCACGTCGTGCTCCCTCCATCTATCTCTGCGGCCCTCCCTTTTCTTTCCCCTCCCTCCAGCCTGACAATGACAGATTACAATATGGCTCCCAGACTTCCACTCGGCGTGCTCGCCATCCCTCACGCTGACACCTGTCAAGTACAGCAAAGCAGGTCGGGCCCAGTTTCCTCAGTTCACGGAAATTTCGGAGGCAATGTGGGACAATCAATCAGCAAATCTGAGTCAAGGAGGAACAAAAACTCGTCCACAGGGGTCCATATTTAGATCTCTGACCGTAGTTGAGACTCGAGACGGACTTTGAATAAGATTTGAACTTGATACAATATGGGGTGAAAGGCACTGAGCAGATGTTGGCCACTGCAGGCCCTTTTCCCAGAAGCTGGGGTGACGGATTAGAGTTACTGGGTTGTGGGATAGGGATTAGTGTCAGATTAGCATTGGGTAGAGGTTGGAGGTCAGGGGTTTAGAATTGGGCGTTAGAGTTGGGGATTTAGGGGGGGGCGGGGTCGAGATCAGGAGATTTAGGGGTTGTGTGATAGGGGTGGGTTTTGGGTTAGGGTTGGGGCTTAGAGGTTGCGGGGTAAGGGTTAGGATTAGGGGGTAAGGCTTCAAGTAAAGTGGTGAGGTGTTTGAGTTCCGGGTGTTTAATGGGGATTAGAATTAAGATTAGCTGTTGGGATTAAAAATATTATATAATCCAGAATGCAGTCAGAAAAACGTGTATTTGTTCAATGACGGTCATTTAAACATTGTATCAATAGAAACTAAACTAAAAAAAAAAATAAGGTAGAGCATATTAAAGACAAGCTCAAGACAAACTTAAAGTCCTTATAAATCGATCAACTGCTCTAATTGCCATCAATCAATGCGCTTGTTCATCAGTTTGTTATCCAGCATCAAGGACACATTTTCGCAGCCTTCAGTATGATAAACGTTGCCCCTGAATTCTTATAGAGACACACTCAGTTCAAGCCACACCAGAACACCAGACCGGTAGAACGATTCTCAAGAATGATCTAATGTCGGGCTGCAGCTATCGAACATTTTAGTAATCGAGTATTCTATTAAATATCCTATCACTTATTTAAAGCCACATTTTAAATAGAAAATAGGAAATGAGATAGATCACATAATAACGACTAAGCTGATTCCTTTTTAAAAGAAATTGACTTTTATTGCAGGTATTTAATGCAAAGTAGTAGTGAGTTTCAGTCACAATGACCAATAAAAATGCACAAAATGTCATCCCACTTGTTTTTTCTAAGTATCAAAAGAAACAGACTGATTAAAAAAAAAAAAAAAAATTAAGTAACATTAACTCTTGATTTTGCTTGGCTACTCTTGCCCATTTTAAATGTTTTCGATCCACATTCTCACATCCCACATTCACAACTATTACCAAAAGACCACTTCCATCGTCTTCCGCTTTAGACGCGAGGCGTTGACTTGTGACGCAGGCACATTGTGTCACACTGAGAAAGAGTCCGTGTGAAATGTGAGCTTTAAATTTAATCAAAGAGGCTTCGAAGCAGAGGAAATGATTTGATTGAGGAATCGTCGCAGTTCTAATCTAATGTCACAGTCCTGCTGGAGGTTCACACTTCCCCCCCAACAATAGCAGACATCATGTTTCTCTCCAGGAACGACGGGCAGAGAGTTTTGTTCGGCTCCAGTAAATCCACTCGCGACAACAGTGGTCAGATCAGAACTCCGAGTGGATGATTGAATACATGACTGAGGAGGGGAAAGTGCTGAGTCACTGTTAATCTGAGGCGGCAGTTGTGCAGTTCAGTTGCCATGGAGACAAAGTGACATGCAGGTGTGCAGCTAGGTTGCCATGGAGATGAAAGTATCTTAAAAGGGGGAGGGGCAGAAGTGTTCGTTCTTTCTTTCCTTCTTTCTTTCTTTCTTTCTTTCTTTCTTTCTTTCGTTTGGGTGGGAATGGTACGGACTGGCTAGGATCAGCAGAGGGTGGTAGTGCAACTTCATGAACGCCAACCTGCCGTTGAACCCAATTGAAGAAGAAGAAGAAGAAGAAGAGAAACAGTCATCAGGGATGAAAATGCTGAGGGGAACAATAACTTTTAATGATGTTTCTTCTGCAAGTAATGGCTGAGATCATTTGAAAAGCTCGCGTTTTTGTTGTTTTTTTTTTTAGATTTTTATTTACAAACTGTTTTACACTGATTTACAAAAAATCTTGCAACCAGTGTTCAAGAAAATGCATTCAACTCTTTCCTGTCAAGTTGCTTGATTTGGTGAACCTTTAAGTTGGACAAGTTATGCACTAAAGTTTAGGCTGGAAACAGATATTTTATAATATCGCTACAGAAAGATAGTGTGTTCTTTGTTTAACTCGCACACACTGAATGAAAAAGAAAAAAATAATAATGCACATATGTGCCAAAAGACTGAAATGCAGTGATGGAGTAAATATCAAGGATAAATATGCTCTACTTACCACATTCACTTGCACATCGCAGATGGAAACGTTATACAATGTGTGTGTGTGTGTGTGTGTGTGTGTGTGTGTGTGTGTGTGTGTGCGCAGAAACACAATGAGAATATGCGATATCCTGTGAGTACACTGTGAAACATGCAAATCTAAAAAATGCATGAAGCAGTTGTACGAACTGGAAATAAGAGACGTTTATTTCTAAAGATAAGCAGATTTGGCTTGTATTGCCAATATAATCAAAAACTACTACTACTACAAAAACACCCTTTTTGATAATTAGCACAAATATTTAGTTGTTTTTTTTTTAACTGCAATTTACCATTTTTTCCCCCCAATTCAATTCAACTTTATTTATAAAGCACCAAATACAACACAGTCATTCCTCGGTGCTTTTAACAAAGAAAATAGAAAAGCAATTTACCATTTTGAGTCGAGAGGAAAACAAATACGACCATTAAAAGGTTCCGATGAGGCGCTTTTTACTCGTCACTGCCGGGGCGGGCCGTGCTTTTCATCCTCAGTTAATCAAACAAAGTGAAGACAGGTCAAAGTTTTATCTACGTGCAGTGGCTCGAACCTTGAGGATCCAATCAGCCGCCGGTGACACACCTCAGCCATGGGGAACAATGAAGGGTTCGACCTTCACTTCCTGCTCCCTGACTCCAGCATGTGGGCGCCACTCTGTGGTAAATCAGCCTCGCCGGAGAGTCGAAGCATCTCGGCGCCTGACTGATGTCGCCCGTCTCGAACGGTCACATTTTCCAGGGCAGAAGTGGAAGTTTCTGTCGGTCTGATGAGCGCAGTTTTAGAATTGTTTTAAAATAATTTTTAGATTAATTGCGCCTATTTCTGGGAAAGGAAGTGGGCGCAGAAATAATCACAGCTTCTTCTCATAAACCAGAGTTATAAATGCCAGAGGGATGGGTCGTGGGGGCAAAATGAGATTTAAATATTATAAAGAAACCAGAAAAAGGTTCCTTCGTGCTCTACGGTCACACAAAAAACAGGTTCCTGCCTTTTAAACTGTGTAAATGTGACTGTATTCATACTTCCGTGGTTTTGTTCTGAAGAAGAAAAGGGAAATCAGTGACAGCGAACATGGTGACGTTTCAACACGAGAATTTCAAGGTTGACGCCCAATAGCGGTTTTTCTATTGGGTTTAGACGACGGGACTATTTGTTTCCTTGTGCTTATATTCATATTCATATTCTATTCATATTCATATTCATTGGAGCACCATGGACACGCGTTTTAAGTTTCATTTCCATGTTTTCATCAGGAAGGCAATGTTGTACGTACTCGCCCAATTCCAGGCTTCTCAGACTTACCGCCTTGGAGGATCGTGTTTCATGCCTTTCACGCAAAGCGGCGGACTTGCTGTAGGGTTTAGACTCGCTTGTGTTACAGCTTCGCCATGATTTGGCCAGATTTGTGAAAACTTGACTTCTGTAAAACTCCTCTCGCCGGTGAATTTGTCATTGGTTATAGGATTGGTATTTTATGTTGAAGTCCTTGAGCGTTGCATTAACCGCGCACATGACTTTTTTGCCGACACGTTTTTTTTTTTTTTTCTGGAGGGGCACCGGCTCCGACTCCAATCCTCACAACCGTGGTCACGGTCCCAGGCGATAAACGCCGTCAGCACCCCAGTGGTGAAAGATAACATTGCACCGTGGAATTTTTTGGGGGGGGGAGTGACACGGTCAAGTGAGGTTCAAACCACACCTGTAATTACTGCTGATCCCTCGCCTCCAGATGTCGCTAAAGACTACGGAACACAGATTCATCCTTTCACAGCCAAGCACAGTTGGACTCATTTAAAGCTCACAACTGTAATTCATTGCGATTCCTATGCAATCGGGTCTCGGCCAGTTCTGCTCGGAGTCGGACCTCAGAAAACTTAGAGGGCACCAGGATCGAGCCCTGTGGAACTCCACATGCTGCAATACCAAGAGTTGTGATGCAAAAATAATAGTGTAGTTGTTTTGACCAAATTAGTTCATAGAATGTCAATAATGAATCAATGTACTCTGGAGATCTATAAATAATCATTGTTAAAAAGTGAAGATGTCGTGTGATGAATTGAGGGATACTCTTAGTCCATTTTTCAATAATCATGAAATAATGAAAATAGTCTGCAGTTCATATCAAACATCAAAGATTTGTTTGGTTTTGGCTTGTTTGGACAAAATTAAAAATTCATAAGACGATATCTGGGATTGTTTCTATTGTATTAATTTCCTAATCCTCCTAATCCACGTCTCTAAGTATTTTCATTATGCGATAATCTAAATTAGATTTGCACGTCAGAAAACTAGAATGTTCCCGGGAAACTTTTTTTTTAATGCGACTGCTCCTGTGTGTTGGCGACAGTGAGCTTGGCCGCTAGTATTTGGATTCACTGTAAAGTTTTGGGTTTCCGAAGCCTCACGGGCTTCAAGGAACAAAAAAACCCCACAAAGAGATGAAGATTTCTTCTTGTTTAAATTGAGGGTTTTTTTCTATCAACTGTGTCCTGCCGTTTGGGTGGGATTGTTGGATTTTCATTTAATTTAAATATAAAGTACCATGATGTGTTTATGTGGTTTTTTGGTCCTCTATAAATATCTTCCCCCGAAGAGTCTCCATCGCTTGGAATCCTGTACAAACAGTGACAAATTGCAGACTTATGCAAATAGATTTCTCTTTCAGGTTTGTGTTGGTTTTGTGGATGATGAAACCATGAGTGACAAACAGGAGTTTCCAGGAGAGATTTTTTTTTTTTGGGATGCTTCAGCTCCTGTGTAAATGAGAGCGATTTTCTAGAAATGGTTTCCTTTGTTTGACGCCATTGGGGGGAGCACTTGGCCCCCACAAGCGCAAAAATGTACGCGAAGAAGAACTTTGAGAGTAAAAAAAGAGACATGCGACATAATCGATGCGGGAAATAACAAATTCCACAAACAAAAGTTGTGGGAGGCCAGTTGGGGAAATGCCTTTTACCACAATAGTGATTCCGGACGTTCTAAATGACACTGAAGATAAAGTATTCTGCACCGATCTGAATATATGTCATCTTCCGTATCCATGAGGTCAAAAGTGCTAAATGGATGGTGTGGTGTACAGGTATCCCCCTGAGTGCTGCTTGGTACGTGTGAAATCAGCTGACTCGGCTCTTTGGCTTGTCGGAGACGTCCGACCGGATCCCCAAGCCCTCGACGCGACCAAACGAGACCAAACGAACTTTGATCACTTCAGCTGTTGTTGGATTTTGCAGTTCACTCTCCAACCCGTTGCCCCAAAAAACAAAGTGTGTAAAGTCCTCTCAGGCCCAACGAGGCCCTTAAAGAGAGAAAAGAAAAGAAAAAGAAAAAAGAGAGAGAAAAAGAGAAAACGAAGCCAGTTTGACATGTAGTCTTTTGCACTCTCCCCGCCCTCCTCCTCCTCTTCCTCTCTCTCTCTCTCTCTCTTCCTCTCTCTCTCTCTCTCTCTCTCTCTCTCTGGCCTCTTGCATCTCCTGTAGTGCATTTTGCTAGCCGTACTCAGCTCCTCCTGACGGATGTGCATTGCAACCCTCCTCCTCTCCATCTCAGTGCATCGCCTCTCCTCTCCTGCCCGCTGCAGTATGGCAGTACACTTGTTTTTTCTCACAAGACTCGTGCATCTACCCCCCCCACCCTCCTCCTCCTCCCCCTTCCTTCCTGCTATTGCCTCTCTCTCAGTATGTTGCCCCCCCCCCCCACCCACCCACCCCAACCCCCCCACCCGCTGCCACACACTCACCCCGGCTGAGTGTTGGCAGCAGTACGACACCTTAGATAACCGAGCCTTGCTGTCTTGTCCGCTCCTTGATAGACGAAGTGGTTGTTTTCCTTAACGAGGACAAACAACGTGTAGTTGCTAACGTGTTGTTAGTATATGCTGTGTTTAATTCTGATCTTTTTTTTATTAGACCCCAAAGGCTCCAAAAATGAAGCTACTCACAAGAAAGGTACTTTCCTATTTTCTTTGTTTCCCTTTCTTTCTTTCTTTCTTTCTTTGTTTCTTTGTTTCTTTCTTTTCTTTCTTTCTGTCTTTCTTTTCCTTCTTTCTTCCTTCTCCTCCCTCACCATCTCCTTGTGTCTCACGATGATGCCGCATTTCCCAACACTGTGGAAATGCCTGTTCCGGTTCTTCCTAATCGCCACGTATTTGTCCACGCGCATTCCTCCGTAGCGCCAGGCCGCCCTGTGTTGTAGCAGGTGAGAATGTGCCGAGATCAGCAGGATGTGAAGCTTCTCCTCCATTATAGCTGCACATTGAGTTTCATTAGAGGAGGACACGGAGAGAGGAGGGCTCAGCACGACGACAGGCAGAGCAGCGCACATTCATCATCCCGTGGTCGGCCTCACTAAGAAAACACCCAGCCGATCCTCCCAAATACCAGATATATATATATATTTATATATAGTTTTTTTTCTCCTAGCCTCATGAAGACACTATGCCAGTAGGTGGGGGTGGATGCTAAGGCCCATAAATATCCCAGTATTCCTTAGTGTTTCTGTGCCACAATATGTGTTAACAATGACATTATCCACTTAATAGATAAAGGCTGAAGCACATTCAGACAGTGAGTTTAATCTCAATTAATTAAACAATACTTTACAACAATGCAATGAAAACACGCTGTGCTGAGGAATTGTTGGATTCTTTAGTTTCTGTCGAGTTCAGTCCAAGCGTGAAGCAGATTCACTTTGTTTCTGTTTGTAAACACGTGCAAAAACGGTAAAATGGTGGATGACAATGTGTTGCAGATGCTCACGTACATTCTACTTGTTTAGAACACTGAGACAAAACCACAGAATTTAGTCATACAGGGATAAGCTGCATTTAGCTGTTTTTTTTTCCTGTAAACATATAATATCAGACTGTTATACAAAATAATAAAAATAACATTAATACCAACAAACACACGTAATAAACACAAGTCATGCTAACATTCAGGTTGAAACCTGACGTGCTTCACTCTATGCCAAAGGGCTTGAAACATCGTTAATACGCTATCACTCCCTCTCACATGCTTGAAACTTAACGCTAATGTCCTCCAGCTACTGCGCTCACACCATGCTAACACTGCCAGAGTTTCGCTAAGAGTCTTGACACTTTGCTACCTACGCCTCTATAGGCTAACAAGCTTAGCAGTTCGCGAAGATGCGCCAGAACAACAATGTTCTGTTGACACTAATATGCTCAACATTCAGCAAATTATTTGTACAATCCCCTAATAATCCGCTCACGTGCGCTACGCTAAGCTAACTAGCTCGGTGCTACACTCGGTCAATCGGCTTGATAACTCAGTCCACAGCTGTTAGCGCGTTAAAGCGCTGTGCGTACGCTGCGAGGGCGCCAACCCAACAAGCAAGGTTCCGGAAAACAAACTCATTCAGCGAAATATCCTCCCTCTGTGAGAACAACACCTCCATCCCATTACCTGAGCAGTGGGCTCGGGCGATGAGATAGATCGAAGGCCACGAAAAAAAACAAAGGCGTCTGCACATTGGCGGCGTTTTGGCCCGCAGCGCTGCAGATCGGATCCCTTTTGTGTCTGATGAGTTTGGGTGAATGATGCGACGGAGGGAGACAGTTTGCAGACTGGAGACCTCGATTACCTCGGGAGCTCATTGTGAGGAGACGAGGTTTTATATTAGCAGGCAGCAGTCTGTCTGCCTCCGGGCTGCTGCCATGCATAACTTAGCCAGCCAGCCCCTCGCCAGGAAAAAAAAAAAGAAAAAAGAAAGAAACACTGCAGCGCTAATGGGAAATAATTTCTCATTTTACTGTTCACATAGCAGGCGGAGTGTCGTAGCTTGTAGCTTAAGAGATATATGCAAGAGGACAGGATTGTCAGTCAGTTCCCGACAGTGTAAATGTTAACGTTGGCGAGATTAGTTCCTCTTTAGCTCAGTCGCCGTCGCTAAAAACAAAGTCGCAAACTTCACGGCAGCATCGAGTTCAGTCACGTCAAATCTCATGGTGTGATGTTTGATCAGGGCCTCACTGGCCTGGTTCACCCTGCAGATACCAAACCATTTGGTGCCGCACACGGCGCCGCAGTGGTCATTGCTCTTGCGTCACAGCAAGAAGGTTGTGGGGTTAAATTCCAGCCTCTCTCTGTGGAGTTTGCATGTCCTCCCCATGCGAGCGTGGGTTAACCCCGAGCAAGGCTGCCTCCCGATGGGTCAGTTCATTGGTGAAATTGCCGCAATAAAGATTAAAGCGCTACTCTTATTCTACTACAAGCACATGTTAAATACTTTTATTAGTTCGCTCCAAAAACTAGCCAAAAACTTGTTAATTCCTCAAGCTGTCATCAGAACCTTCAACAGACTTCTCTGTATCTTTAAATTTCACACATCTGCATGAACATCCAAGCTGATGTTCAATTGTTTTAACTTCTAAAAGGTAGAAGTTTGATCCAAACATGAAGATACAAGACTTTTCTTTGTGTACTTTAACATTGAACTCTCCCTAAAAAGAAAGCAACTAGATTTGATCCTGATAAGTAGTGCAGGTTTCGTTTTAGTCCCCGTAACACCGTCAGCCAATTAGAAGTGACGGATGTGAGCCCCAGTGAGAGATTCTCCAATCAGCTGCTGGCGCTGGTTGCTATGGTGATTCCGGAGCGAGGCAGACAGTCGCAGAGTACGAGAAGACAGTGTAATAGAAAAACTTCCTTCACTGTGAACGACACAACCTGGTGTCTGAGATCCCGGTGTAATTTAGTGTTTTTACTGCAGGAGATCTGCCACGCGAGAGAAACTTCCCTTTTTCTGTTGGACACAATAATTCCAGACCGTGAATAGAGTGAAATGAAATCCGTCTGCACTCAAATCCAAACACACATTTAATCTAATAAAGTCTCAAGTAAGCTACAAGTTTACACCGGCAATTCTACTAATACTGGAAAGTAGTGCACAGCTACAGGAATACAAACATAGAGGATGTTTTCACTTTTCATCTACTTCACATTGCTTTATATATGTAGTTGAATTTATATCGTGACAAATATCTCCAGTTATTGAATGAGTCGTAAAAAAAACACAAAACGTGACCTTCGCAACCAACGTTGGTTGACGAAGGGAAAAACACACGGCAGCAGGACTACAAACATGGAGGACAGCACATGCCCGCAGACTACAAACGTACAACAGCATATAGGTGAAGTGCAAAACACGGATGATTGCACAAAGTTACAAGACTACAAACATGGAGGACAATACATAGACACAGGACTACAAACATGGAGGACACTACATAGAAACATAACTACAAAGATGGAGGACAATACATAGACACAGGACTACAAACATGGAGGACAATACATAGACACAGGACTACAAACATGGAGGGCAATACATAGAAACATAACTACAAAGATGGAGGACAATACATGGACACAGGACTACAAACATGGAGGACAATACATAGAAACATAACTACAAAGATGGAGGACAGTACATAGAGACAGGACTACAAACATGGAGGACAATACATAGAAACAGGACTACAAACATGGAGGACAATACAAAGACACAGGACTACAAATATGGAGGACACTACATAGACACAGAACTACAAACATGGAGGACAATACAAAGACACAGGACTACAAACATGGAGGACAGCACAGCTGCCGTACCACAAACATGGAGGTTTGCACAGAGCTAAAGGACGACAAGCATGGAGGCCATCATACAGGTACAGGACTACAAACATGGAGGAGTTTTTAACCTTTTTTTTTTCAAGTCTTAAAGTGATATATTTCTTCTAGATATCAACTGTTGGACAATTTTCACATGAAATTGTCATTAATTGCTGAACTGAGTGGAAAGAAATACTGGCACACTAGAAGCAATGTGAGCATCGCGATAGAAGGTTTCAACTCTGCTGATTGTCGCACGGTGATAGTTTCCATTGATGACTTTCCTCGTATCGTCTCGGCCTTCACACTTTGTTTTTGTTCTGCGCAGCCGGCTGGGTTCAAGCCATTCTGGTGGAAATAATCATTTTAGGGGAGAAAGAGGCTGAAGCTGAGGAGACACGGAGGGAAATAATTCAAAATGAAAGCGAAACAAAGGATTAACGAAGGAGGGATGGCGCAGGAACGAGAAGACTGTCTCAACATATTCAATAAGAAATGGAAAGAAAGAGTATACATTAAAAAGGAGAAAAAAACAAGGAGTAGCAGTGTAATAAAATAATGAGAAGGGACAAATTAAATTAAAGGGACACCGGGAGGGGAGGAGGGACAATAGAAAAATAACAAAAGGAAGAGAAGAAAGGATGCCACTAAAAAAACATGAAGCAGTATAATAAAGAAAGGGCAAACTAAATTAAAGGACGGTGAAGAGAAAATAACAAAATGTAAAGAGACACAAAGAAAGGGGGAACAGGAGAAAGAGAGAGAGAGAGAGAGAGAGAAAAGGACAAATAAGAAACGCAGTTTACAAGCCGAGAGGATGAAAGGATGAGTCAAAAAAAAAAAAAAAAAAGAAAGGCAGAGGAAAAGAAAACAGCCTGAGAGCTGCAGCTGAGCTCCACGTGGAGGAGGAAGGATTCTCATCCAAAACCTCAACTCTTCCTGGGACCTGCAACACGTGAGATGAGGTTCAATAGGATGAGACTGTGACATGAGATGGGACGATGTGAAATCAGATGAATGAGATGAGATCGTAGTAGAATAAATGAAGTGATGTGATGTGGAATAAGATTAATGATGAACTTGAGATGTGATAAAAGTAGATGGAATGAGATGAAAACAGAAGCAATTAGATGAAATGACATTTAAAAAAAATATGATAAATAATGAAAAAAATGAGATGAGATATGATGTGTTAAATTGAGATAGAGGAGATGAGATACAGTGAAATTTACAAAGGAAGGCAATGAGGTTAGATATAAATCAGACGTCATGATAGGGAACGGGATGAAAGGTTTAGATGAGAATAAAAGTTCACACGAAATGAGATGCAATATGAGGCAGAAATAGATATGCAGTATAAGAGATTATGATGATGGAAAGAAATTTAATGAGATATGAAGATGTGAAGTGAGATCAATATAGAAGAAATGAGATGAGATCAAATGAGACGAATGAGATAAAACCTTGAGATGAGATTGAAAGATGAAATGAGATTAAAAAAGAAATTATGTCAGATCAAATAAAATGAGATGAGAAGGGATTATGATGATTGATGATTAGAATGGATGAAATGAGATCAAGGAAAATATGACACGGAATGAGGATAGAGGGAATGAGATGAAATAGGAAAAGTATAAAGTGAAATAAGAATAAGTACATGAGATGTGACATTAAACCAGCTGAGATGTTGAGTTGATATGAGAAGCGATGTGACGAGATGAGATGTGAGCTTTAGTACTTATGGATGCATTTCTTAGTACATTTACACTAGTTATGACTTTTTTCGGGTCATTTCAGAATAGTTGGCGATATTGTAGACGAGTTTTGGACTAATGTTGGATTATTCTCATATAAATTGTATGTCATAAAACCTGAACTACTTCAGGATCTATTTCAGAATGTTGTACTTGGCCAGCCGTTCATGGAGGACTAAATGTGCCAAAATGAAAAGTAAATAAATAAATGCACTATTAAATAATTTATATAATGTGTCATTAATTAATTAAAATACCAATTATTTATATGTAAAAATGTTTTGTTAACCTATAATAAATAAATAAATTCATGAAGCAACACTGGGCCATGAAATAATTAAATAGTGACATCATTAAATATGTTGTTTTTTTAATATATAAAATGACATTACGTTAGTGACACATTTAATGACACGTTAAAATATATAATTTAAATTTAAAATGAATTAAATAATGACACATTTAATTCATTATTTAAGAAAATAATGATACATTTGTATAATTCATTCCAATGTTAGTAAATCATTGAACATTTAATTGATTATTTAATTGTGTTTATATTTATTACATTTTGGCACATTCAGTCATCAATATACACTGGACCATGAAATATTTAATTAATAGTGAAATAATTAAATGTTTGTTTGTTTTTCTACTTTTACATAAAATGAATTGGTATTTTAATGCCTTAGTGACACATTCAATGACGCTTTAATGTGTGTCATTCTAATTTTGATTAATTAACGACACATTTATTTAACAGGCGTATTTACCCATTTAATGTGAGCACATTTAGTCCTCGACATTCGGAATATTTGCGAGCATCGTCGTGTGTTGTGGGAACCGAAATGCTTTGAGTGGAGGTCCTGGAGGCTCCTCCTCCTCCTCCTCCTCCTCCACCTCCTTAGAAACTCATCCAGTGAGTGTATGTGGGGAGGAGGTGGTCTTAATGCTTTGGCCGGTGGCCGTTCCCGAGGCAGACGTCAGCCGGGAGGCCCGCAGGATTTACGCTTCGTAATGTGATTGCATGCCGCTGTGGAGCGAGGAGACACTTTAATGTGACCTGCGGGTCGGAGCATATTGCAGCTATTTCACCACTTTTATTGAGAGGTGGGGAGGAAGGAACAAAAATAAAAAAAAATAAAAAAATAAAAAAAAGGCTTCCATTCAGATTTATGCTTATCCACTTGGCGTGTGTCATGGAGAACACCTTCCTAATGTAATTGCAGCGTGCCGCAGAAAGCTAACGCTGCAGAATGACTCCTGCTGGCTGCAGTGCTTCCAACACACACACACACACACACACACACACACACACACACACACACACACACACACACACACACACACACACACACACACACACACACACACACACACACACACACACACACACACACACACGTTAATGCTCAGCCCAGTGGCCTGGTTCAAAGCAGGAGAATATGGCGGTGGGAGGACCGTGTCATGTGACCGCCGGGCTTTTCCTCGTCAGGACGAACCTCGGCTGAAGAGTCGAGTCAAACTGTGACGGCCTCCGATGTTCCAGAGAGCGGCTTGCAGCTCCGGGGAGGTGGAGCAGAACCAGCTCCACGTTGGATGGAGTGACTTCTGAATACGCTGGTTTCTGAGTAACTAAGTACATGAAAAGTGTCTGTTTCATTGCATTTATTTGCCAGTAGTCTGGCGTAGTGGAAAGATAATTAGCGTCTGTGTTTAAGGTTTTTTTTTTTTTTTTAAACACACGCACACACACGCACAAGGGGGCATTTTGTTTTTACTAACATTTTTGATCAGTTATTGTTAAGAAATAACTGGTGCAGCCACTAGTTATTTAGTAGTAATACTAACAGAGAGTCTCAAAGTGGACATCTTTTGTTTTGCTTGTTTATTGTCAAAAAACAAGTTGAGTTTACTGAGATAGTAACCAGCTGACGATAATGCTAATGCTAACAATGGGCTCAGTTACCCACACGTTGCTGTCAAATATGCTCCTATTATAATTCTTATACTGATACTGATACTACTTAAAGTACTAGAAGAAGAAGTACTACGACTAAGCTGTAAAAGAATTTGCGTCTCGTTTAAAAAAAAACAAGTAATAGTACAAGCTACTAGTAATAGTAAATACTTTTACTCCCACTTGTGCTACTACCATTTTGAGTACTACTAATACTAGTACAACTTCATTCCTCAAGAAAAGTGGTGGCTTCTTCTTCTGCCTTCTTAATAAACTGGTAATGTTGCTCATAGAGCCGTAGAATCGTTTGCTTTTCTGATGAGCAGCTGTGAACCAGGAACTAAAACCAAGTTACTATTCGTCTCATGCTGTGATGTCAGAGTTCACATCTAACCCAATCAGAGACGGGTTATTGAAACAAAAAATGTAGATGAAAGGAAACAGGTCTGTGTGAACAGGTTGTTTTTCAATGTGGTTTCTGTAAAATGGGAAATGTTGGATCATAGCAGTGTGTGTGTGTGTGTGTGTGTGTGTGTGTGTGTGCGCGCGTGTGTGTGTGTGTGTGTGTGTGTGTGTGTGTGTGTGTGTGTGTGTGTGTGTGTGTGTGTGTGTGTGTGTGTGTGTGTGTGTGTGTAATCTGGAACGACTATCTACCTTCCTCTCAAGATGATTAAAAGCATCGAGCTAACAGCAGCAAGTCACGACACATCGTGAATCACACACTGATTAATGGAGCAGATGACCGAAACACACACACACACACACACACACACACACACACACACACACACACACACACACACACACACACACACACACACACACACGGTCAGTCAACAATCTGCCCGGAACATACCATCAGGAAAACAAACAGGAGGGATCAGACAAACACAGGCAGTTGCATTCACACACATCAAAACAAACAAACACACACATACACACACACACACACACACGCACACACACACGCACACTGTTATTGATTCCTGTGTCTGTGCAGGCAGTGATCAGCCTGTCATGTCCACCTGTCAGTCAAATCCAAGCTCAAAAAAGCCCCGAAGGCTCAAAACGATCGGAGTTCAGTTCCCGCCCCGTCATCGGAGGAAAGCTTCTGAAGTCAGGCACTGCAAATATTTGCAATCGTTATACTCGTGGTAAAATGTGCAGGTTTTTAACACCTGCATGAAAGAGAAAATGCAGAAAACTCTTGTTATCCGCTGATGGCGTCATCTTTGACTCCGACGGTTCTCATCAGGTTTGTAGCCTGAAAAACTGCATCCTTTCCCTTTAATGACTCTTAATAACCCAGTTCGTAGCATCAAAACCGATGTTCTCTTTGATCTGGACCGGAGTTCTCTTCAGCGAAAAAAAAACGTTTTCCTTTGGGCGACGTGAAAAATCGCGTAGAAAATCTTTCCAGGCGGTTTGGTCCAGTCTCAAAAGTGAATGTGAACCGGAACCAAATGAAGGCGTGAAAATTCTCAGCATGCGTTCCCACTCCAAAGGGAACCGAGTTCCGGACTATCGGAATGTAAAACAAAACAAAATCATGGCCCGGTTCTAATTCAGCCCATTAGCTCGCATCAACGTCGGTTTACAACGAGACAAACACAGTCCAGATTAAACATGAAAGCATCCCAATCCAGGCCAAATTCAACATGGACCTCACGAGACAACAAAACACGCTTGACAATAGCCTGCAGCCAAATAGCATGAAGCCTCGAGGCTTTAAAGTTTTCATCAAATAAATCTGACGCCAGTCTGGAATTGGCCTGAAACTAGTCCAAATCTGGGCTAAAACTAGCCTGAAAACATTTCGAAACTGGCATTAATCTATCCTTTAACCCGCATCTGAGTTAATGTAAAGCTAGCGTAGAGGCGCTACTGAAGTAGCATCAAACCAGCGCCGGTTTTTCCTGGAGAAACACAGATGTGTGTTTATGCTATAGCCCTTAATACCTACATAAGGCTGTGTGTGTGTGTGTGTGTGTGTGTGTGTGTGTGTGTGTGTGTGTGTGTGTGTGTGTGTGTGTGTGTGTGTGTGTGTGTGTGTGTGTGTGTGTGTGTGTGTGTGTGTGTGTGTGTGTGTGTGTGTGTGTGTGTGTGTGTGTGTGCGAGAGAGAGGATAATATGTATAAACAGGAGGAATCAGATATAAGATGGGAGAGACGAGCGCTCACATGCCAGCACATGCTGCTGGCAAAACACACACAAATCCCCACAGTGCACACACACACACACACACACACACACACATACACACACACACACACACACACACACACACACACACACATCCTGACAGTGCAAATACACAACACGCTGAACCTGGAAATGCTTGCAGGCACCCGGGCCAATTTTAAGTAAATACACACACACACACACACACACACACACACACACACACACACACACACACACACACACACACACACACACACACACAGAGAGAGAGAGCCTCAGGTGTTTTTTGGCCATCTATCCATTCTCCCCTCTCCTCTGCCTTCCACTTTGAATACATTTCATCTCATAATGAAACTCAAAAGGCCCGCAGCAGAAAGAGAGAATACGAATGAGAGGAGGAGGAGGAGGAGGAGGAGGAGGAGGAAGGAACAGAGTGACATGAGACTGGGAAAAGGAAGGGAGGAAGAAGAGTGGGGAATAGATTTATGAAGGAGAGGACCAGCTAATATGAAAGTGCCCGGGTGGGAGAGGATGAAGTTTCTACTGATGTTCTCTCAGAGGAGGAAGGAGAGGAAGAGGAGGAGGAGGAGGAGGAGGAGCTGGTGATTGATGCCTGAACGTGGCGTCATTCCTCATCTCAGGTCTCCAATTAAAAGCTGCCAGGATGATATTTTCTCTGTTGACTCCTTCACGTGGAGCAGAGAGAGCAGGTACGCTGCGTTTCTGTGGAGAGTGATGAAAGCTGTCGATGAGGAGGAAGAGTGATGAGACGAATGCATGGGAGTCCAGGCGAAGACGGACCGGAGGAGGAGGAGGAGGAGGAGGAGGAGGAGGAAGAAGAGGGAGCTTAGAGTTTGTAGTTTAATACAAGGAGGAGTAGAGGTGTGGTGGTGGAGGAGACGGTGTGGCTCTTTCATGTCTGCTGTTTTCTCTGCGTTCTTCTCCGGCGTCCCTCCACCTTCATGTCTGTGTGGATGTAGCAGCACGGAGACCCGGAGCGCCATTGAACTCCTTCTAATTAGGTGCTGCGGTGACTTTCAAACGAGACACATTTAAAAAAAAAAAAAAAGAAATCCTCCAGAAAGTCTTCAAGATAAGATTTAAGTAGAACTATCTCGTTGGCAGCAGTGCGTCTTTCCAGTTCCTTCACAGTTTATTAAATCGTCTTATTTTACGTGTTTGTATGTCGCATATTCAGCTGCTTCCTCGTGACTCACTGCACCATCTTCTGGTACAAAGTGGCATAACAGTTTGTAGCGAGCTCGTGGTTTAGAGAGGATCCAGGGATCCGTGCAAACAACTCTGCCTCATTTGTACAATCCTATATTAAAAGAATATAAAGATAGCTTGGAACTGATGGTGTGAAATAAAAAAAATAAAAAAACGTTAGGAAAGGAAGAGAACACCTGCTACAAGAAACAGATCTATTCTCGGCATCGTTATGTTATGTTATGTTACGTTGTGTTACATTACGTTATTATATTACATTATGTTACGTTACGTTATGTTACGTCACGTAACGTAACGTTATTATGTTACATAATGTTACGCTATGTTACGTTACGTTACACTACGCTACGTTATGTTACGTTATTATGTTACATTATGTTACGTTACGTTACACTACGCTACGTTATGTTACGTTATTATGTTACGTTATGTTACGTTACGTTATGTTACGTTACGTTACGTTACGTTACGTTACGTTACGTTACGTCACGTTACATTACGTTATGTTCAAAGTGGTCTGCGGATGCGAAAAGTACAAAAGAGCCTTAAAATGTTCTGTCAGACGTCTGTTACATAAATCAAATAAACTTTTATTAACAAACAAACAAACAAAAAGACAAACATCGCAGTCTAAACACTGCAGCTTCTCGATCTGCACAGATACAAACAGGTGAAAGTTGAGGCCTGTTAGACTTTTACATGCAGATTTATTTGTATTATTCGGTGTCCACCTACTTTTGACGGCGGAAATGTTCCTGCAGCGCTCAGGTAGCTTCTGTGTTTGAGGGGTTTTGTTGTTTTTTTCCTTTTCATCATTTTTACAACTTTTCACAAACTTTCTCTCTGGTGGAGCCTTCGTAACTTCCGGGAACATAAAGTTCTCAATGTTTGATGAAATGTTCATTATTTCAGCGAGGAGTCTGGGGGGGATTTACGACGCTTTAAAGCTCCCACTGAGGCCCTGCTTCTTGCTCACGCCGCCTCCTCGGCTCTGATGTTTATGTACGGTGGAGGAGAAGCGAACGATCGCCTCCTCGGCTGAAAACAGGGATCAGGAAAGAAGAACAGCCTCTCCCTCCCTTCTGCACAGCTTCCTGCGGCATGTGTGGAGAATATATACGAGTTTAATATAAAAAATAAAAATAAAATAAGTGGAGCTGCTCCCAATAGACGACCATTCCTACATGTTTATTGATCTGCTGCGTTTTGGGTGTTTTTTTGTTGGTTTTTTTGTCTGAAAGTATCACAATTACGAAATTAGATTTTTGGTAGTTTTTTATTTATTCTTTTAATGTTATTTGTGACTAGAAGTGAAAGTCTGATTCCATAAAAGAACCGGTATAAGAACTGTGTGCGTGGCGTGTTTACCCGCTTGTTGAGTTGTATAAGATAAATAAATAAATAAATAAATAAATAAATAAATAAATAAATAAATATATATATATATATATATATATATATATATATCTCAAAATGAGTGATAAATAAAAACAATTTAACAATGAATGAATAAATAAACCCCGAAAGAACAAATTCACAAAAATAATGAAGAAAGTAAAAAGAAAAACTGCGTGTGTGTTTGTGTGTGTGTTTATATATTAAAAACATTTTTAATATATTTTAGTAATTCTATAATGCAGCAGTGGTGCACTGTTATAGAAAAAGTTATGAAATCATGCCTCATTTGATCAAAGTGAATAATGAAAGAAGCAAACTTAATATAATGTCTTTTTTTTTTAACCATTATGCAGTGTTCCTCCTCCTCCTCCTCCTCCTCCTCCTCCTCCTCCTCCTCCAGCCTCTCCATGGTCCTGGACCTCCCTGCTGGGGGGGTGGGGGGGGTGGGGGGGCTCTCCACCCGGACTGCAGACTAAAAATGAGGACAGGAGAGAGTTAACTGAAGCTCAGGATAGCAGCAAGCGGCTCCTCACCTCCCTCTCAGGGTCCGATAATGGAGCGCACCCCGCCACACCACCTACACTGCCTCCTGCTTGTAGAAACAGGGGGTGCGTGTGATTTATGTGGCTTCATTAGTCGCTGCAGTAGGTGCTGCGATGACGCAGTGAGGGGGGGGGAGTGATTGGTTCTGATGATGATGATGATGATGATGAAGGTTTGAATGAGAGAGAACTAGACAGGTTGATTCCCGTTTTTAATTCTGCCGTCTTCCTTCAGCTGAAGCGCCGGTTCTCACACGTCCCCCTCGCTGCTAAATTTACCGACTCCTATCCGGCGTGTTTGAATGAATTCAGACAGGAAGTAGATCCGGCTAATGAAGAACGGTGGGGTGGTTTTGATGAACCTGTCATACGAATCTCCGAGGCTAATTCAGATGTGATGAACCGTGAACACATCCAACATGCAGGGCTGGAAGAAAGCCTTTAATCACACTGATCCAATTGCTTTGCGACGCCTCCCACCCGGACGAATGAGAATATGGAGGGACATTTATTACTGAACTCATCAAATAAACTCAGTTTTCTATTTGAGTGCAGGTCGTCCTCTCATTCAACCAGGTCACGTTAGTTAGTGCAGTGGGTTAACCGTCAGGGGGCTCTGGGTACGAGTCCATCTGAGTATCTGTGTTCTTCCTCTGTTTTCAGACTTTTTTTTTTTTTTTTTTTAGATTTTCTTGTGTTTGAGGCTAATTATTGACTTTAAACGTTTGTGACCGTCTGGCTTTTATTGGATAATCGACCCTCCTTCATCCATTGTTAGCCGGAATCAATTCCAGCGCCTCGCATATTAGACTCATATTAGACTGAGATAGGCTTTCTTTAATCGGCCAATCGGCTGCTGGCTCTGGTTGCCATGGTGATTCCAGAGGAGAAGGCATCGGCGGATCGTGGCAGGCGAGGAAAGTCAGCGCAGAAAAAAAAAAAGGTTCCTCACCTGTTTCGGGTCGAGTTTCAGACCTGCTGTCCGTCTTGTTTGTTCCACATCTGGTTTCACGCAATCGTGTCGTCCTGAGTATATTTATTTTGTCAGTCAGCATTGCGTACGCCCACTTGTCAAACCCCCCATGATGCACCACTCAGCAGTGCCTGTGAGCAATCAGAGGCCACATGGCGCGTCACGTCGAGGTAAACAGATTAATTATTATTGAAATTGTCTATTTGTTTTTGCTATTTTACCTTTAATATACCAGGTAATTAGTTGAAAACTGGTCCTCATTTTGAATGACGTTGCGGTGTTATGCGACAATCAGCAAATAGTATAGACGGTTTCTGTCGATTTAAAAACAAAGTTGATCAACAGTGTGTCTGATCCTGCAGCACACTGTCCAGGTGTTAAATTCACAGAAGTAATCTAGCACGCAATGACCTTGTTTGACCAAATTAATTCGGAATTCCACCTTCATCTGTCCTTCCCGTGTGCACGGACGTCTTCTCGGCTCGAATCGGTCCAGTTCGGTTTGATTGTTTCTTGGAGTCGGATGTTTTCTGTTTCGCCCAACTTGGCTGAAAGGATCCCCAAGGTCTGATTGGCTCAGTTCCACCTGGTTCGGTTCACTTTGTCTGGCCCGACTCAGGTCGATTAGCTCGGTTGCGTTCAGCTCAGCGGGATTCATATTTTTTGGTTCAGCTTGGCTTCTCTCCACAACTCGGTTGATTTGCCTCGCTTTGTTTTGCCGGACTCAGTCCCTCTCCGCTCGGGTTCGTCTTGCTGGATTCCCGTCGCTTGGCTCCGGTTTGAGTCGACTCGGCGTGAGTCGACGTGCCTTCGGCTCGGCTCCGCGGGTCATGTGGAGGTTCCTTCCTCCCTGTGTGAGTCAGCGCTGGCAGATGGGATTCAAACAACAGATGTCCGTGGCCGAAGGCGTGCAGTGGTTTGGCCTGTTGTGGCCGTTCAGGAAGCAGCGGCAGCTTCGTGTTTGTCAGGACGGATCTGAGCGGAGACTGAATTCAAAACAAATTGATGGTCACAAGGTTTTCTTTTGTTTTTTTTGTTGGTTTTTTTTCAATTGCTTAAAAACTGTTTTGTTGGAAGTTCAGTTTGTAACAAACAAATTTATTCATACATCAAACCCAGTCTGTGAGTGACTGAACGAGCTGTTTTCCCTTCTGCTGTTGTTTTGTCCCTCAAATGCAGAGACCTCGGTTGTGTTTGTACAACGTTCTCTGAATAAATCTGCCTTTTTTCCCCACACTCGGCTCAGAGATTCTTCAGGCTTTCAGTGTTGCTGTGTGGAGGAGTCACCCACTTCATGCCTCCTGCAGTCTGCCTGCACCTGCATATGGCCATAGCATATGGCCCTCGGTGCACACGCTCTGACCCGCTGAGCGTGGACACTGCCGTCCAAGAGTCCAGAGTCAGAGCTGCAAAGGATCCTGGGAAGGTCAGATACAGACGTATAAAGAGCCGCCGTTGTTTTCAGCTGAGACTTTAAAACATCTTATGTTCCGGTTTGACTTCCCGAATGGAAAACGACTTTAATAAGGCGAACTGCACTGAACATAGACTCAACCTACTGAGACTGAATGAGAAACAAACCCATTTCCACCAAATAACATTCTCCTGGAGCCACAGAACACATTTCAATTATGAAATATCACATGGCTTATAAAATTATTTTCGCTAAATGTACATTCATGATGACAATTCAGAAATAATTTGGCTGTTTTAGCTGATGTAGCTATTTTTAGCAGGTTTTTTTTTTGCCAATTTAACTGATTCTCATTTGCTGAGTTTGGTTGTTTTGGCCATTTTGACGTTTGACCATTTATTTCTAGTAATGTTAGCATTTTTGGCCATTTGAACTGCTTGATCTGTTCCCCCCCCCCCCCCCCCCCCCCCCCCCCCATTCTTGACCATTTAAAATGTAGGAAAGTCTTTTTGAAAATAAGCCAAGTATACAAAAGAACATAAATAACAATATCGCTAATAATAGGATCGGATGTATATAATAGGATGTATTGCTCTACATATATTTGCAGAGGAACTAAAAGTGCCACATGTGGCTCCAGACCCACAGATTCCAGATCTCTGGTCTAAACATTGTTGGAAAACTAGTGTAAATCTAATTCAAAATGAAATCCCAGGCCTCGATCATATGTGGTACCAAATCGGATATATAAGTAGTCGTTCAGTCTGATGTAAGGCAAAGTAAATGACTTTCCTTCGGTTATTTTCCACCACGTTTATAGAAGTACCGGCAAGCCTCGACATTTGCAGCAAGAATTGCTTCATTTTGTGCTTTTAGCGACTCTAAAGAGACAAAGTTCCTTCCATGCGTTCTGTAACTGTGTTCCTCAGTCAGAGACGACAGCGGAGGCGTCCCACAGGGTCACGCCCAGAGTCCGCGCGTCGTATTTTCACTTTCATAGATGAAATGTTGCTATGGGTCTGGACGAAAGCTCCCAGAAGAAAACAGGCCCCGCTATTAATCATTAAAAAACCAATTACAGGCACTCTGCTGGCAGGTTTATCAGCCTGTCATCTTCATAGCATCTCTATTTAGAGCCATCCACTTCCTGGATAACCAGCCCGCGCTCTCCTCTCTCTGTCAGCTCGACTTGGCCGTGAAAAATGAGAACATGATCATCAGCGGCAAACACAACACTCAGCAGCCTGAAAACAAGCTCGGCACAGCAGGTTTTGGGGTTTTTAAAGGCAACACAGACTCTCTGCAGAGCCATCGCTGCGACGTTTTAACTGAAAACTGTCCAACGAGCTCCTGTTCGGCGCTCTGGGTCCACATATCAAGGTTTTAATGATGTCAAGGTACAGACAGCCCAGTTCTGTAACATTTCAGGTCTCCGCGTTCTTCTTTCTCTGAGATGCCGCCTTGAACAAAGCGGCGCTCGGAATAAATCCAGTCCACAAAACCGCTGTTCCAGTGTAAATGAGAGGCGGCGGCGTGAGATCGGCCGCAGATTCGGACAGTCGGCTGCAGTGATGCAGTCACTGTACCGCACTGCCGAGGCGAAGAGGGAGCTGAACACCCGCCACCCCTCCACCCCACGGATGGATGGATGGATGGATGGATGGGCAGTCCAAAGCAGTCTGAAAACTCTTATAAAACCTGTCTAATCATGTCATAATTCAGCCACAAATCTGATATTAACTCAGTCGTGACACCAGGTACAAACAAGCCAATCCACAAACCACCTCCCCCCAGTTTAAACCTTTGCCCTCAGACCAGAAAGAAACCAGTTCACACATCAGTGAATCCAGAAAACCAGACCACATCAAGTCTAAACTCACCGGGAAGACCATGAAAAGAATAATCTAGTCCAGTGTTTTCCAACCACTGTGCCGTGGCACACTGGTGTTTCCGCGAGATATAGTCAGGTGTGCCGTGGGAAATTATCCAATTTCACATTTTTTCCTAAAAAACATTTGCTCTCACAGCCGACAGTGTGTTGCAAAGTAATCATGTATAAATACTCTTCGCCAATAGATGGCAGCACAGTACTTTGAAACAAGAAGTTAGGGTGTGCCGGTGAAATCGAAACTGAAAGACGTCAGTCTGGTTAATCACCACCTCCTGCTGCTGCTCCCATCTTGTATCAAAGTACTGTGTCAGTGACAGTGATGGAGAAGTTTTTGAAAAGGAAGAATGTTAACCAGGATCTCAGCTCTTCATCCATCAGGTCCAGGTTTCACACTGAGTGAGTAAAATAAAAAAAAAGAAATTGGGAAATACTTTTTTTCTGTATTTATTTGATTCCTGTTGATAGAACTTTGATGAGAATGACTTTATATTGTTAATAGAGGCTACAGAGTTTCAAATTTTAACATTTTCGGGTGGTGGTGCGCCTCGAGATTTTTCCAAAGAAAAAAGTGTGCCTTGGCTCAAAAAAGGTTGAAAAACACTGATCTAGTCCAACACCAAGAAGAGACATGCGTTGAAAAAACCAGATGCTAATCTGTGTTTGTGACTCAAACAAACTTCCCTGCATGAACACGTCTTCCTCTGCATACATGTACAGCGTGTGAGTGTGTTGTTGTTGACGTTTACTTTATGTGACCGCGTGTGGGGCTGCGCAATTTATAGCAGACGTGTCATCATCAAATTTCGCAATATATAGTGAATGTTGGAAGACTGTACATAGAAGGTTTGTGGAAGACTTATTTGCCACATTTTGCTGGTATTTTTCCCCCCTAAGGGTCTAAAGTGATTGTTAACGTTGCACTTGGACTATATTTGAGCTGAATCAGAGGCAGAAGCTTGTATCTGAAATCAGGGACTCGTTACGTCCCGATGACTGCCGTGGGCGCTGATGGTCTTCCAGCAGACTGAGGGGGAAAAAAAACGTCCCTCGGAGACTCGCCACAAAAGGCCTTAATGGAGGAATCTTGGTTTCATTCATCAGGAATACTGAGCGCCGCGTTACGTAATTGAAGGATCCTCTCATAAACTGGAGCGACGGTCCACGCCGAGGGGGGGTAGACTGTGACTCACCCTCGTCCCGTCCGCCCTGACACTTAATGAGCTGCTGCTTCTTCCTCTCCTCCGTCTCTTTTCTGCTGCGTCCTCGTCTTCTACCTTTTACTGGAAAGCCATAAAACAAAGTGTCCCTGCTGCCCTGGACTGTTGCTGAGGAGGAAACGGCGGAGGGCAGGTTTTTGCAGATCGCATTAGCGTCTCCTCCTCCCGTTGCTTTATGTTTGGCCTCCCGCATTGTGGGGGGGTGGGACGCCGGGGAAAGACAAACTGTGATATCCCAGGCCCTTCGCCTCGGCGCAGCCGTGCAGAGCGGCAGCGGTGCTTTTGAAGGAGGGATTTGGAACAAAGCCGGGATGCGGAGGAAGCGTGTCAGAGGACTCCGGTTAGGCCCGAGAAAGCCTCTCGGAAAGAAAACACGGTGATAATGTAATGCCAGCCGGTTTAGGGATAAACCCTCTGATGCACTCAGACGTGTCGGAGCTGCCGGAGCTGGCAGACACCGAGTCTTCATGCATCACGCCGAGAGGCTCGGTTGGTCCAGAAGAAGAGATTATTTACCAGTTACAATTATTTACCATCCCATCAAGGAGGGCATTAATCTCAAAGGGAGACTCCCCTCTCATAGTCTGTGAACACTCATACATCAAATGAATGATTGATCATTGTGTTTCTACTGCCATGATGACAGTAACGTGCAGGTTTTAATCCAGGAGATGGTCTCATTACAGCTGTTTATTGCGAGAACAGGACAAGTTACCATCAATCTCCTTCACCGGTGGAACAGTACATGAGCTCCCTTTAGTGGCGTGTGGAGCGAAATCATGAGATATTGGAAAATGGCTTTTATCATCAAACCGTACTTTATGCTCCGCTTGGTTCGCCCTCCTCGAGAAAACCCGCCCCTCCCCCGCCGTCCACATGACGCCATGGTTCAGAAGTAGCCGGCCTGCATGTTGCCATTGCAAACGTGAGCCACTTTAACGGTTTAAGCGTGAACTGGCGTGTGTGTGTGTGTGGGAGGTTTTTATGGTTTTGTGAAGTGATGCAGGAACTGCATGACATCAAAAGTCATTGTCATGATAACGGTACATCCCCCTGACGATTTCACAACCGCAGCACTTATAGTTTTTAACATGGAACTTCCCTTATTATCTGAAATAGTCTTGCTAAATATTTACTGCAGATCTACGTGCATTTTTTGTTGTTGTATTTAACGGCATATTGTTTACAATATACAATTTATATCAGCAGCGTTGTGATATCTGTTGTCCTCCTGCCGTGCCACGCTGAGTACAAAACGTCAAATAAGACATTAAACGCACAATTAATACTTCAGATGGGTGTTTTATTTTATATAGGATGAAAAACATCTGTTATTCTCCAAGATGTGGCTTTTTGTATTAATTAGTGTGTTTTGCATGAGTTTGTTTGTTATGATGCTGGACAGTCTGGCTGTTGGACATTCAGAGAAGAAGACGAAGGAGGAAGAGGAAGAAGAGAGAGAGGTTTTAAATTACTTTAGTTGCAGAAGATATACACACAGCAAAAAAAAAAAGTCAGTGAATAACCATACAGTTTAGAAAATGAAATTTTTAAAAAATTTAATAAATAAAGAAGACGAAGACACGTTGCCTTTCCAAGCTGTCCATCGCTAACCGAGTTAGCCGCTGTCAGTATGTTCAGTTTGATCGCAGTGGTGGTAATTGGCGAGCTCAATGTGTTTTCATGTGGTATATAACCCAATAACAAATTTAAGAAATACTGCAGTAGAGGACATTATGGTGTTTATTATATATATAGAAAAAAAAAACAGCTTAGCTTAGTTGCACTTTCAGTTCTCCAAATCTGATAAAACAACAGATGTCTGAGTACCGAGGAAGTACAACAAGGTTAAACGTGGCACATTTCATATTGTTCTCGTAAAATAGATGGCAACCAAAAATCCCGATTATGAATAAAATATGACTACTGTGACTCTCTAAAAGCTGGCCAGGTCTCTAGAGTCAACACAGATACGACTGAATACAGACTTCAGTTGTTTCTATGGGAATTTGGAAACATTATTGGAATAAATTCTGAAAATACAAGGAGACAAATATCCACTGAAACTCAAGAGCCAATTCCCAAAAGACACATGTTTTTCCACTCTGCATTTTCCAAATTCAATATTCTCAAACCTGTGAGCAAAGTCACATCATGGAAATCAAGAAAAAAAACTGTAAATTAACTCACAAAGCAAACCGTCGATGAAAATATGAACAAAGACAAACCTTTTTATGCAGAAGATGCATTTGTATTTTTTTTTCCTTACCTGGCAAGTCTCCTGAATTACGTCTATAGATGTATTGTATTAGTTTCATATTTTGCACAAATAATACATAAATATCCATCAATATCATATGTAGAAGGTTTTAACATTATATTTGGTGGAGTTTATGTCTCAAGGCTTGAAAATCCCAACAAACGAGTATAAAGTAACAGTTTTCATCACAGCTTTCATCTGCTCTCTGGCCACTGAAAGTTTTTTAATTGTTTGAGAAAACTTTTTTTTTTAATACATAATAATAAACATATTGTCAACATAGTAAATGACTATGGAGCAAAAGTATTATACTTGTGTCGTGAGCAGTTTCTCTGATCTTCTGGCTTTTCAAACAAATGTTGCTGAAATTGCAAACTTTTATTCCTTTGGAAATATTAATGGATTTTTCAGGTGTTTTTCCACACTATTACATGGTTTTAATCATCAATATTGGTTGTCCACAGGTCTACGTTTACCATATCTTGACCTGTTGACTGTTTTCTGTTCCTGAATGCGTCGCCTTTATGCTGATGACTCATTGTTGTACGTCTTTGTTTGGCCTGGGAACTTTTTACTGTCAGCACCTGGGATTTCCTTCGTATTTTATAGGGATAATACCAACATACTAAATATTCCGTGTGTGACATTTTAAGTGAGATGGATGGATGGATTACATTCAAACGTTTCACAAAATCTATTGTGTAGTTCTTTTTGCCACAGTTGTGTCCTTGCACTTCATTATATATGAATGTTTGAACAGAAAACATTCTATCAATAATCACTGGGGACTGTGGAAAATCGAAGTTCCTGCGATATAGAACATTGAAAAAGTGGTGTCATCTGCCAAAGATAATGTGTTCCTGAAAAATGTCAAAACATTTTGAGCTTTCATCAGATATCTGAATAGTTGGTTTACAGCTGCACATTTACAGATTCGCTGTGACTGCAAACTGTCACAAAAGTTATTTGAATTATTCATGTGTAACAGTCAAGTTCAAATTAATTAATATTGTATTGTGAACATGAGTGTGTGGGAGTGTGTGGGGGTGGGGGGTTCAAAATCACAATTCCAAAACCATTTACTGTTTCTCATCCATGTGTGACAAATCAGAGCCGGCCTTCGTTTGTGACGACAACTAACTGAAGCCGACACACTCAAGGAAACTTCTTTTTATGAATCTCTCAGTACTGACTGTCACCTCCTCTGTAATCAGATTACATTCAAACCACTCCTCACTTCACCATATGTGCTAGAGGAGCTTTATTTTTAAAGCACAAGATTACAATTCATCATTTTAATAAGGCTAAACAGCTCAATTACAGCTACATTTCAATCACATGCATAGGCATGGATGAATGCTCTCTCTCTCTCTCTGTCTCTTTCATTCGCTCTCTCTCTCAAACACACACACACACACACACACACACACACACACACACTGACACACACGTACACACACATGCATGTAACATGCACACAGAGTTTGTGTTTAATGTCCCCGGCTAAAATGGACATCTAATTCCAGTTGCCGGAGGCGAGCTGGGAATGAAGGAAGGGGTCTGGATTATTTTGATGGCCAATTACTCTCCTTGTCACAGTCTAAGGACTGCTAGAGGCCACTGGGGAGAGTATCACACACACACACACACACACACACACACACACACACACACACACACACACACACACACACACACACACACACACACACACACACACACACACACACACACACACACACACACACAGAGAGAGAGAGTGGAGTCACAGAGTTATAGATGTTGGGTAAAGAGGGAGGAAGGATCATTAAAGCCAGCCGGAGGCGATGGATCCTACGTGATGTACATGTGGAGGATCTAATTAGAACAAACAACAGATTACTCACAGGAACGGCATGAGAAAACGAGGATGTAAAGTATAGAGGAAGGGGGAAAAAAAAAAAGTTTGAGATATTTAAGTGAGCCGAGATGAAGCTGAGCGATGAGGAAATGAGTTTGTTCCGCCGCCGCTGAAAGAGAAGACGCTGAATACAGAATGCAAGTAAAAAAGACTCAGACACCTGAAGAGTCTGAGCTTCTTTATGTCAGAAAGGAGGGAAAAAAAATCTGTGTTTTTAACTTTTTGTAGCTCTGACTTCAGCTGGAATAAATGTCATTCAGTCCCAGGAAGATGACAAAACAGTGGCTTATGATCAAGAAAAGTGAGGTTATAACAGAAATCCGTCAAACTTTGTCAGGGGAGTTCAAAATATTCAACTTCAAAAGAGGAATAAAGATTATTGATGTGTTGTTTCCAAAAATCGTAACAAAACCCGTGTCTGTTGTCCTGTAGCTGTTGTGTTATACTCCATGTTTGTAGTCCTGTACTTTGTCCTATCCTCCATGTTTGTAGTCCTGCAGTCATATGATGTCCTCCATGTTTGTAGTCCTGCAGTCATGTGATGTCCTCCATGTTTGTAGTCCTGTAGTCATATGATGTCCTCCATGTTTGTAGTCCTGCAGTCATATGATGTCCTCCATGTTTGTAGTCCTGTAGTCATATGATGTCCTCCATGTTTGTAGTCCTGCAGTTATATGATTTCCTCCATCTTTAGTCCTGCAGTCATATAATGTCCTCCATGTTTGTAGTCCTGTACTTGTAGTGCTTACCCTCCATGTTTGTAGTCATGTAGTCATGTGCTATCCATGATTTATGTAGTCTGGAATTACCATAGCAACCAGAGTCAACAGCAAAATGGCTGATTGGAGAACCTCTGTTTGACTGTGGGAACATTTCTGATTGGATGCGACATTGTGAGGAAGACCAGTCACCCAGGATGTTTTCTGTCGCATTTCAGAGACTTTGAGTTGTACTTTTACTGCAGCGAGAATCAATCAAGCCATTCTATACGCCACCTTTCATAACCTTGTGAATAAAAAAAATTAAATGGCGCTAAAGTCGGAATTAAGAGCAGGAGATATAAATATAAATCCTATAAAATGATATAAAAGTCCGACAAGAGGCGTGTTTCAAGTCTAAAAATATAAGTATTATCAGCCTGCCTCGGATCATTGTGAAGGTTCTTCAGCGGTGTGGAGCGTAGCATCTAAAATTAGTAATGTCTTGTTTGACTTTTAGAAACAACTTAAAGAGCTTCTGGAGGATGAAACCGGGAGGTTTGGCTCTGACGGCAAAAAACTCTGTGTCCTCTGCTCCTTAAGCAGACGAGCGTCAGACTCTCTGCTTGGCCGAGCTGCTCGCCGCCGCCGTCTAATCACATTTGTGTTTGTACTACCTCATAATACAGTGAATCAATGGCGGGCCGAGAGCTGTTTACTCTCACCTTCACTGACCGGTCTGAAAGCACCCTTGAACGCCTCGCGAGGGCGGACAGCGCCGGTCGTCATGTCCTCCTTAGAAATGACTCTGCAGGTTTATTGATGTTGTTCCGAGTTTGATCGACGGCGCTTTTCAGCCCTCAGAGGCAAGAGGACATTGATTTTTTTTTTTTTTTTTAATCCCTGTTTGTAGTTTTCTGAAGTCGTAATGAGACGCTTTAACTCTCCTCCCGGTGACTCTGCACTAAACTTCCCGGTAGTCGGATGCTGGCTGAGTCTTTACCAGCCGTTTGGATCCTCCTTCACTCCGTCGGACACTTGCTCTCTCTTTGTTTACTTCCTGCGATCGCTCATCACCTCCACTCGGCTTGAATCTCTGCGATCAGCATCAACCTGTATCCTGAAAGTTACTTCAGCTCACAACATGACACCCTACCGATGACCTTGATGATTTTACACAACCTTTTTCAAATCGACTTGCCTATTTTGGATTAAGAGAAGCTCCAGTGATGGAAATTGTTGTACTTTTTAAAACAGCTATTGAACAGAGAGTGCTTATTGAGACTCTTTTATTACCATTCTTGTAAACAAATACAAGCAGATGCTTCATTGGTCCCGTTCAGAAAGCGAACGTGTTTTGGAGCCGGTTTACTTGAGATAATAGTTAGTCTGAGTTGAGGAAAAACAAAAAAGTATATCAGGTCAAAACATTGATCCATCTTTCAAACCATTTTAGAATTATTTGATAGAAACCTCAAAAAAAATTATTGTAAAGTCAATGATGTGCTTTTTTTTTTTAAGCTGTTAGATTTTCAGTCATTAATCAATGTCAGCATATCTAAACATTTATGAATATTAAACCTGTACACATAATCATAATTCTTCAATGTAACTACTAGTTTTATCGGTAGCTAGTTAGTATGGGATTACTTTATTAATGTGAATAACTCACGATCACTAAGTCAGTCAGTTTGTTATTTTGGTTGTAGTTTATGACAGTTGTAGAGCTGCTGTCTCTCACTCCGCCCACCATTAGCATTAGCATTAGCAATAACCGTCTCTTTCTCTACCCTGTTCATTGTGTCCACTGTTAGCATTAGCGTGAACGTTAAAAAAAAAACTGCCATTCCTTGCTCTGTTCACAGTTTGCTTTAGCATTAGCATTAGTATTAGCTGGGGATATCATGCCCAGTGATTAACGGCTCTGTTACTATTTCTCTGAACTCATCCAGATATTTCACTGCTTTATTAACATTGGACTGCAATCGTAGTATCTGTACTTGACGTTCAGCTCATAGTAGCACAGCGCTGGTTGTTTGAATCCATTAGAAATGGAACACAAAAGAATCTCCAGGCTTTAAGGCTGAACAAGGGAAATAAGAACAAGGTGGTTTTACTTTTTTTTTTTTAAAAGAAAAAGAAAAAGTTTTCAAGTCATTTGAAGAGACGTGATTCTGTGACCAGGAGGGATTTAAAGACATCAATATGGCCTCTGAATCAATCACATCAACTATTCACACGCTGTTCCTCCAGAGCTTGTTTTATTTTTCTTTTTTCTTTTTTTCTCATTAACAAGTTTTTGTTGTCCAATGTGAGGAGCCGGAGAATCAATCAGGTTTTTATGGATTTAACAAAGCCCCGCCGTGTCAGAGCCGAGAAGACACAAAATCCACTGTTTATGAAAACACTTTTAGAGCTGCACTTTACTTTCTCTGCGTTACGTCTTGAAGCGCTGGTGTTGATGCAAATACATGTGAACGCATTGTGACGGCTGAACACCGGGTTTTACCGTCTGTCACTCGACTCACTGTTTTCTTTTCCCCCCACAGGATTTGTTCTGCTTGCTGTTTGAAACTGAATTTTGCAATCTGCTCCTTTTCTTGTGTGTGAATCTTTCGAGGCAACCTCTAACCTCTCCTCTCTGCTTTCTCCCTTTTCCTCTTTGTTTCCTCCCCACATCCCCCCTCTTCCTTGTTCCTCCCCCCTATTTCCTATTTCCTGTCTCCTGCCCTATTTCCCTTGTGTTTTTCCTCTCTTGTTTCCCGTTTCTCCTTTGTCTCCCTGTTTCCTGTCCATGTCCTTGATATTGGGTGTTGTGTTTCCTCTCCTTATTTCCTTTCTGCTTCCTTCTTTCCTTTGTGTTTTCTCTCTACTTCCTGTTTCCCCATTTGTCTCCTGTGTTTCCTGTCTACGGCCTCAATGTTTGGTGTCTTTCCTTCCTGTTTCCTCTCGATGTGTTGGCTGTTTCCTGTCTCTCCTGTCCTTAACACCCTCCCTCCTTCCTCCCATTTTACACTTTATGTTAAAAAATTCCTCCATTTCATGTTTTTCCTCTTTGTTTCCCGTATGTTTCTTGTACATTTTTTGTTTCTTTCCTTTCTGTTCCCCCATGTCTTTGCTGTTTCTCCTGTGCATTTTCTTTCCTTTTCTTATTTCTTCTCTATGCCCTCTGCGTTTTGTCCCCGTTTCGTCCCGTTCACGTCGGTCGCCTGTTTCCATTGTGTTCCGTGCCTGTTTTTGTTTTTTGTTTTTTGACTGTTTCCTACCGGCTTCCTTTCTGTTTCCTACCCATTTCCTGTTTCGTGACTGTTTTCCTGCCTGTCTTTCTATCTATTTCCTGTCTGCGTCCTGTCCCGTTTCCTCTCTTGTTTCCTCTCTGTCTCCTGTGTTTCCTGTCTGCAGGGCCGCCGGTAAACGTAACCTGCAACATTTTCATCAACAGTTTTGGGTCCATCGCTGAAACAACGATGGTGAGTGTCCTCTTTCTTCCTCTTTCTCATCTTGCCTCGTGTCCCGACTTTGGGACTCGGGTGGTTAAACGGCTGGAGACCCGTCACGTCTTTCGGCTCACGTAGTTTTTTTCTCTTCAAAACAAATGTTTTTTTTAATGCAATTGATGGAGGCGACGGCTGCGTTTCTATTGCGTCCGTCCTCGGTTTGAATGTTATTTCCTTTTTTGAGAATTAAAAAGCCTTCTGGCCTGCGAGTGTGTGGAAATCTCTCCGCCTCATTGAGCTCGTTCCCATTCGCAACACTTCATCTGAAGGAGCGCATCACTCTCGCCCACATTTACATAACAACACGGCTGAAAATTCACGCTCATTCATTACAGAGAAAATCCATTAAACGAAATACAACAGAGGCACCAACCTTCACAAAGCAGCAGGACTCTCTCTCTCTCTCTCTCTCTCTCTCTCTCTCGCTCTTGTGTGTGTGTGTGTGAGACATGAGCTTCTGTCAGTAGCAGAGCCTCCGAGGGCCTCGGGCACCGCAGAGGACATGAAAATCAGCAAATTGAGCTTTAATGTCAAGTTGTGAGTTTACAAAACAAAAACACACCAGATTCTCTCGACTGGCAGCAAAGTCTCAGAATTTCTTTAAAGGTGCCGTGTGTAGGATTTATTTAATACCACACCTGTACACTAGGGGGGCAGCGGTGAGCCACCGTGGTTCAATTCCTGGATTTTCTGGGGTCTGAGGGGCCTTTCACTGTCGGATATTCCAGGACTCGCTTCACAGGCCGAGAACTTTGGTTTGGGTGGCGTTCAGATTCGCCTTTTGGACCGGATCAAAATGTCACGCAATTACAACAGCTGCTCATTTGGGGGCGCTGCCAAACACTGAGCAGACAGGAAGTAAAGGAGAAACACGACTTTTAGTATGTTTTCCATTTACTGTTAATGAAGTGAAATAAGGACTCGTTTCATGTTAACTTCACACGGCGATTTCTTCTGTAACAGAATGTTTGCAAGATTTCCTGAGTTTGATTATTTTTTAGACATCTGAGAATATATTGTGTATCTTTATAGTATTTTTTTTTAGAAATTTCTTTCAGTAGTTTAGACTATTTCTGGCAAACAGTGTGAGTATTTTTAAACATTTGAGATCATACTTAAGGACTTTGTTGTGAATAATATTTTTAGTATATTGGGACGATTGTATGAGTCATTTCAAAGTATCTTGTGTGATTTTCTGAATATTTTTGCATTATTTTGGATGTATTTTCTTAATGTTTTTAATATTGGGTGTACTTTCAGAGTGCTTTAGTGAGTATTTTCCAGGGTATTTTAGAAATCAAGTATTTGTGAGTGTTTTTGATGGTATTTTTTTTTAAGTACTTTTTTGACTATTCTCATGATATATCAGCACTATTTGGTTAGTATATTAGGAGTTGGGGGATTTTACTAATTAATCATTTGTGGGTATGTTATTGGTATTTGGTGGCTGTGGAAGATTCACACAACCTGTGTGGGGAGATAAAAAAAGAAAATAATTAGATTAATTTGATGTTATCATAGAAAATATACCTGAGAGGACACACACACACACACACACACACACACACACACACACACACACACACACTGCGCCGCTCAGTGATAGATGGAGTCGGTAGAATGGCGCAGTGCTTGTTGAAGTCCCTGCGGTACACGGCTTTATTCCTCTTTCAGCGCTCACTCCATCACTGTGTACTCTACACACACACACACACACACATGCGCGCACGCACACACACACACACACACACACACGCACACATCGATCAGTCCTCTCTGAATCGAACACTCAGCCTCTTTTGTTTAAGACGAGTCTTTAGATGATGAATCACACCAGGAACAGTGGTGACAAACGTTCTCTGTTAAATGTTCTTTTAAATCATTAAACCTCAAAGATTTGAAATCAAAATCAAAAGATGAAAGTACAAGACGTACTTATAGTAGTCATACTCACTGCAGGATGGGGTGTACAGGTTTTTATCTGATACAAAACTGCATGGAATCTGTAATGACTGATGTGTGTTTAATACAGAATATGTTAGACTTATAACAGTGATGGGATGACATCATGGTGTAAAATGGTTTTCTGAATGGCTTCATCACTTGCTTCAGATTTCAGGTTTACACTAGTGAACCAGTTTCAGTGATTGAAAGTAGAGTCCAAATGGATTTCTTGACGTGATGTTGGTTGGTTTCTGACTGATTTTAATTGTAGTTTATGATTGTTTCTGATACTGATGCTGTTTCTGAATAAGTTCTTTGCTGTTTTTTGAGCTCAGTGTCGATTGGTTTTGGGACTGGTTTCTGACTGGTTTTAGAACTACCGGTAGTTGTAGACTGGTTTCTGACTTGTTTTCAGACATTTATGGTTGACCTTATTCATGTTTCTGGATTTGGATTAGACTTGTTTCTGACTTTTAATTGTAGAAGCCTATATGGTTGTTTTCTGACTGTTTTTATTGCTGGTTTCCTGAAAAGGTTCTGCACTGATTATTTACCTGTTGTTGTACTAGTTTATAACTGATTTTGAAACGGGTTTTTTTGACTGGGCTTCAACTGGTTTCGGATATATGTTGACAGCAGTTCTAGAGATTTAAAGAATAAAGAATATTTGCTGTCTGCATTTGTTTTAACTTCTTAACTTAATTAGATTTACACTAAAACCAGTCTGTGAAAACGACCTTGAGGCTAACGTTTGGTATATAAATAGGAGTTTTACTGCTGATTTGAAAAAAACTACATCAAAAGAATTGAAAGATTCCAGATATATATGAATTATTCTTTCCAGGTTTGATGGAGTTGATGTGTTTAAGGTGGTCCAGTTGATTAAAATCCCTCGTAAAATCCACGGCCTCATTTGATCGGTGCATCTCGGTAAATTGGCTTGACATCCATCTGTATGTGTGTGTTTGTGTGTGTGTGTGTGAGAAGACGTGTCACCATAATGTGTGTGAGCCTCCTCCATATAGCCTCCTGCTCGGACCTGAGCAACGTCCCGCCAGATGTTGTGACAGGCTCGGAGTTGGACTCCGGCTGCTGTGGATGGCGGGAGGAGAGGATGGGGAGAAGGAGCGCCGCTCCGTCATGCGTGGTTTACCGCCTGAGTTTAATGCGAGCTGAATCGAGTGCCGCGCCGTGCAAAGTACAGCAGCTCCTCTGCTAATGGTTTCATATCAGCTCGGAGTCACTGCCCGGCCACTGCATTGTGGAGCCAAACAGTGGAGATTGGCGAGTTTAATATGGAGACTCTACCTCTCGAGAGTCCCCGTTTTACGAACGCCGTCGGGCCAATCGGAAGCCGCCACATGGAGGGATATTGGACCGATCCAATCAGCCAATCAAGCGCCGACACCGGTTGCTATGGTGATTCCAGAGAGGAGGCGGGGCAGTGGAGTAATGCAGGGATACACGGACGACAAAAAAGAAGCTGGAAAACGTGACCAATGCACAAAAGGTTTAATGGCCGTTCTGTGAAACCTTTCATGATATGAGAGAAACGCTTCCTCTGAACAACTCTGACGGGATTTCACGCTTCTCCCCTGAACCAAACCGGAAATATCACAAACTAAAAGACCAACGTCATATCTGGAAGTTTAAAAATCAGACATCGACGAGGTGTCGTTGCGGTATTCTGTGACTTTAAACATTAAAAACTAGTTTTTTTATTTGTGCTGAAGATGATTTCAAACCAATATATTTCGCCCTTTACGTTTACAAAACAAATCTTCATCAACACAGATCCGCATGTACACCTGGTTCAGGGCTACTATTAGCAGCCAAACCTGTAGGGGGCAGTGTAACGAGAAGCATGAAGTCATGATTGCCAATCAGAATACTGGGGGGAAAAAACACGTCACTTTGATACATTTATTCGGAAATGATTTGACAATGATGACGACAAATCATTCCTGAAGATTTTAGGAAAAAATACATACATACATACATACAACCCAATAAATAAATAAATACACTTACATGAACGAGAGAAAGTTATGTTTTCATAACCTCCTCGGCCAACTTTTGTAGATGAATGTAATTATGGGAGTCCCTGAACGCAACACGAAGCTACAAGAGTAAAACATCGAGACGTTTTCACTTCTTTGGAAGCATTTCAAGTGTTCAGTTGAAACATTTTAAAATAATTCCTGCTTCGGAGGTTTAATATGAAGAACGGCGAGAGCAGCTCTCGCTAACGAACCAGTGTTTGTCCTCGCGCTCGGTCGGTGCCGCCGGCGTCAAACCGCAGGCGTGTCCCTGACTGATGATGTCAGTGCGGGGGGGCCGCCGTCGGCTCCTCCGTCACGTCGCCGAGCCCGACGTGGAGAAAGGTCAGCGGCGTTTGTTTCCCGTGAGATGTTTGTGCAGATAAACCGTGATCAACGCCGGCCGACCGTACGCGCCGCGCACGTGCGGCGGCACCGCGGCCAATCTTTTAAATGCCACCTGCCGAGGCGTGTGCCCCGCCGCCTCATCACGGCCCGCAGAAACGCAGCTCACCACTCCGAGGATAAGTGACAATTAGGGAGATTGAGGGTGGAGTGAAATGTCACCGCGCACTGGATAAAGACTCCTCCTGCGGTGGAGGGGTGCCGTTCATATCAGCCGGCATCGATCGGACGGCACGGAGAGCTTTTACAGAGACGTACGAGGGGGAGACAAGGAGAGACAAGGAGAGACAAGGAGAGACAAGGGGAGACAAGGGGGGACGGAAGCTGCTACGACTTGTGAAAATAACATTAGAGGAAACGCGAATGTACTGTGGTACGGACATCAAATATACACAAAGCAGTTTAGAGCTACACTGTAATCTAATGGTGGGCATGAAGCTGTGAGCACACACACACACACACACATGCACGCACACACACGCACGCACACACACACACACACACACACCCCCGACAGCCTCTAGCAAAACCGGAAAAACAAACGGAAGGGAAGGAAAACTGGAACTATTGATTCACAGGCTCACAGACTTTATGGGGTTTTCTTTAATCTTTGTTTTTTAACTAAGTAGTCAACACTGGTTTGTTTTAGACACAAATAATATTGTAATAATGACATAATTTTCAGCTCTGCTTTAGAATTAGTTGCAAACTGATCTAAAACTGGTCCCGTACTAAAAAGTAGTCCAAAATAGCCACATTGTGCTATAAAATTAGTCCCAAACTGGCCTTAAACTTCAGAATCAGAATCAGAAATCCTTATTGTCATTGTATCAATGTGACATTGTACAACGAAGTTAAGGTGCCGACTTTCAGGTGCCGGTGCAAAAAAGTAATAAATAAATAAATAAATAGATAAGATCTGTAATACACAATACACAATGCTATAAAAGAATGAGAATAAAAGCAGCCTAAACTATCAACAGACATACGATCATGTAGTCATACAAACTTGTCTGACTCCTATTAAATACTGTTCTAAATTCTATTGGTATAAGTCTAGACCGAACTTAGTCCCATAGTAGTTTAAAATTAGTCCAAAATTCATGTAAAACTTGTCCAGTACAAACCAAAACTCCAACACTGATCCAATAACAGTCTACAAGTAGTATGAAACTGGTCAAAAAATGTAACAACTGGTTTAAAACTTAACCCAAACTGGTAGAAAAACTACTCCCATATTGTTTTACATCGAGTCCAAAACAAGTTCAATACTGGTCTAAGTTCAGGCCTAATCTAGTATCATACTGGTCTAAATCAAATTAAAAACTAGTCAATTAGTGGTTTAAACTGGATCCAAAACTAGTTTAAAACTACTCCAGAACCAGTCACAGACCACTCCAAACCAACTCCCATACTGGTTAACAAGTCATATGAAACCAGTCTCGAAGCAGTACAACTGGACTAAAACTCATCCCAACCCAGTTAAAAAACTACCGCCATGTTGTTTTACACCTGGCCGGAACCCACCACCACGCTGGTCTAAGTTTAATCCAAGACTGGTCTCATGCTAGTCTAAAACTAGTCCACAACAAGTCCCAAACTGATCCAAGATGACTCCTATGCCTACAACTAGTATGACACTCGTCCATAACTAGTACAACTGGTCTAAAGGTTATCTAAAACTGGTATGTTATAAAAGGATCCCTGAACTCGTCCCAAATTGGTGCGAAACTAGTTTGATACGAGTCCCAAAACTGGTGTGAGAACATTGCGGAACCCGTCTAAAACCAGTTCCACGCGGGTCCAAACCTCAGTCCTAATCCCTCCTTCTTCCTCCTCCTCCTCCTCCTCTTCCTCTTCCTCTTCCCCCCCCCCTGCAGGACTACAGAGTGAACATCTTCCTGCGGCAGCAGTGGAACGACCCCCGGTTGGCCTACAGCGAGTACCCCGATGACTCCCTGGACCTGGACCCGTCTATGTTGGACTCCATCTGGAAGCCCGACTTGTTCTTCGCCAACGAGAAGGGCGCCAACTTCCACGAGGTGACCACCGACAACAAGCTGCTGCGCATCTCCAAGAACGGCAACGTGCTCTATAGCATACGGTGAGTGGAGCCCGGAGGCGACGCTCGTTCTCTCTGCAGCAGCGGCTGAACTTCACGGCGTCGAGCTTCGGGGATCTATCCCTTTCATTTCCCGAAACAAGGAGGCGGATCTTCGTGTGACGAACATTGAATAACCAAGAACGGGGTTTCTTTTAGCTTTCGCCGTCTCCCTCAGCTCCGCCTCTTCGCTCCCCCCCCCCCCCCTCCTTTGCGTTGGAGTGCACATGCTATTTGGGGCTCCCCTTCTTCCTCCTCATGCTCGCCTTTATTGCCCAGGCTCAAGGGTAGATGATAAAAGTCCCTGGTAATCCACTCTCGCTGTTAGTAGTCCTGCACTGTCTGATCTCTTATCAGGCTCGGCTCTCACCTTGGTGTCCAGGAGGAGGAGGAGGAGGAGGAGGAGGAGGAGGTGGTGGGAGTTAGGAGTCGATGCGACACGAAATAGGAGAGAAAAGAGTCAGAGAGCTCTTGGATTCGTTTTTAAGTTTCTTGACTGAAGTCACCGACTCGTATGGCTTCACAGGAGACTTCATGTTGCCATGCACGAAATTCAACCCCCCCTTTTTTTTTTTTGTTGGGAAGGTCATCTGTTCAAGGTCAATGTCCATCCGGTCAAACCGTTCTTGGACTTAGAACCCAAAGGGGTACAACCCTTCACAACGGTCGCGGCAGAGTTGCAGCTTCTTTTCCTCAAAAAATGACGCGGGTGGCCGTTTCTCAACATTTGCTTTTCTAACGTAAAATTGATGGTGGATTTTTTTTTTTTTTTTTTTTTGGTTCCGATAACAAGACCTGATTTATGTTTTCTGTGTTGTCTATCTTCATTTTGCTATCTACAGTGTCTGCACTCTGCTATCTATGCTAATTATGCTGTCTCTATTATCTATGTCCTCCTATGCAATTTATGCTTCTGAGGTTCCTCTGTGCTGTTCAATGCTCTCTGTACCGTCTGTGTTATCTTTATGATCAATCCAAGCTGTGATGCCAAACCTGAGGGGGGGGGGGGGGGGGGGGGGGGGCGGTGGTGGTAGGGTACCATGGATCTTTAGCTCTTACAGATCTCAGTGACTCGGCCTCCAGCTTGACTTCTGCCGAAGTGGCACTTTTTTTTTTTCCATGACAAATCAACTCTGCTCCACACGGTTGAAAAAAAAAAAAATGATTTCCCCACTTTCAAAATCCCCACCCTCGCCCCCACCGCCCCTCCTCCACCCACCACTCCGCCACGACATGACGACTCTGCACTTCTCTCGAGGCAAAAGTCAGTCCACAAAACATCCAGAGTGGATTTCAGAAGATGATCTTTGTTCCCTCCTGTCAGGTGTGGGTTTTTCTTTTTTTATATATATATTAAAAATATGCCCCTGCTGTGAGTGCTGCACTATAAGGCTTCATCAGTGAAGGTGCGAGAACTGCCAAGCTACTGAAAACAGCTTCAAACAAACTGTTCGGTCACCTGAATTCCACATTGAAGTGATGAACACAGCAGTTGTTCGGCAGGATTAACGCTAAACCCAGCGAGATCCAGTACACATGTTTGTTAAAAGCAGTTTTAATCCAGTCGAGTCCACAAGCGTGGAATAAAATCCTGAAATGACTCTAAGAGTTTAGTTAAAAGTACTTGTGGAATTATCCAAACCTGAAGTCAAAAAGCGTTAAAAGTAGTTGTTGATATAAAATCAGCCAACCGAAAAGTTCAAATATCCTCTGAAACTTTGAATTCCTCCCACGTCTCCAGACTCCCATGCTGTGAGTGATCCGCTCGTGGTTTCATCAGTGACATCTGATCACCGCAATCTGAACAAATTAAACAATCCGAACCAATTAAACTGGGAGCTGATGAGACTAAATGAAGTCTGAGGATACCAAATAGGTATAAAAGAGACCATTAATGTGAAAAAGAGGCCTCAGTGGACCAAATAGCAATAAACACAACAAAGAAATCCGAAGAAAACTGGAGACCAAAGAGACCGAGACGGACCAACATGGACTTATAGACGATAAAAAGCTCAAGTGAAAATATCAACATTTGACTGATTCAGAAAAAAAAAGCCAGACTTTTCCAAAGAAAGAGTCTTAAAGCGACGATAATAATCTGGAAGAGATGGTTTTTCCAGTGCGAAGGGGTTTCTTTAAATCCTGGAAATATTCGTTTGCATGAGTATAACGAGGAGTTTCCTTTATAAATGTATTGACAACGTACATCAACAGCTAAAAGTGGCTCCTGAATGGAGGCAACGTTTGTAGTCGAGTCGTAGAGTTTTGTATGTGAGGCAGAAAAAAAAAAAAAAAAAAAAAAGCTAGTGAGTACGAAGTCAGTCGGTGTTTGAGGTGTCAGCCGCCGCTGGAATCCACGTTCAGCATCCTGTCAGGTTGCCGGCGGTGACGAGCCGACGCAGCACACCGTATCGCTACGTCAGGCCGCCCGCAGCCGCCGGCCCCCCCTGCTGGAGAAACACGGCGGTGACAGTTCGACGTCTGCAGACCGGCGAGAGATCCGGCGTTTTGCCCTCACTGACCTGTGTGTGTGTGTGTGTGTGTGTGTGTGTGTGTGTGTGTGTGTGTGTGTGTGTGTGTGTGTGTGTGTGTGTGTGTGTGTGTGTGTGTGTGTGTGTGTGTGTGTGTGTGTGCAGAATCACTCTGATCCTAGCCTGTCCCATGGATCTGAAGAACTTCCCGATGGATGTACAGACCTGCATCATGCAGCTGGAGAGCTGTGAGTCTCAAACACACACACGCACACACACACACACACACACACACACACACACACACACACACACACACTGCAGGGGTCAAAGGGCAAAGGTCACACCCGGGGTCAGATGTCACAACAGGTTTATGTTAAAGGGTCAGAGGTCAGGGATTACATCAGGGGGTCAAAATGGGTGTTCACCTGAAGAAATTACGTCAAGCATGAACTCATGGGGTCAGAAGTCATTTCATGGAGGTCAAAGGTCACAACATGGAAGTCAGAGGTCACATCAGATGTCAGAAGTCAAATCAAGGAGTCAAAGTTTACATTGTAGGGTCAGAGGTCACATTGAAGAGTTGATGTGATGAAAGACGCTTTGACCTCCACTTCCTCTTCCTCCTCTCCCTCTTCCTCTCCCTACTCCTCCTCTACTTCCTCTTCTTCCTCCTCCTCTACTTCCTCTTCTCCCTTCCTCTACTTCCTCTTCTTCCCTCCTCCTCTACTTCATCTTCTGCCACCCCCCTCTTCCTCTCCTTCCTCCTCTCCCTCCTCCTCTCCTTCATCTTCTTCCTTTCCCCCTCCCCCTCTTCCTCTACTTCCTCCTCTCCCTCCTCCTCTCCTTCATCTTTCCCTTCCTCTACTTCCTCTTCTTCCTCCTCCTCTCCTTCATCTTATTCCTCCCCCCTTCCTCTACTTCCTATTCTTCTTCCTCCTCTCCCTCTTCCTCTTTCTCATGCCTGTCCCTCCTCTTCTCCCTCCTCCTCCTCTCCTTCATCTTTCCTCCCCTCCACAGTCGGATACACGATGAACGATCTGATCTTTGAGTGGGACGAGAAAGGAGCGGTGCAGGTGGCCGACGGTCTGACGTTACCTCAGTTCATCCTCAAGGAGGAGAAGGACCTGCGCTACTGCACCAAGCACTACAACACAGGTGGACCTCTTCATCATCATCATCATCATCATCACCCTCCTCCTCCTCATCATCATCATCATCAAGTAATTTACTTTACCCACAGTGTTATATATATTTATTACAAATTATGTCTCAGTTTCAGAGTTTTGTCCACTTTCAGAGCTTTTTACTTTAATTGTTGGAGAAAAAAGAGAGAAAAAAGAAAGTTTGAAGAGGAAAAGAGAGCGGTGGGAGGAAAAGATGTGTGAAATAAGTGAGGGAGATCTAAATTCAGACTGGAAAGGAGGAGGCAGGGACATATTTGACTCACTTCTCCCATGAAATATGGAAATCTGCACCTGAAATGGAAATACACGTTTCTTTTCTTCTTCCTTTCTTTTTTTTTTTTTTATTTTCCTCCGGTATCATAAAAGTTTGAGTGAAGAGGAGATTTTTTTTTTAGGAGATTTATTAAACTTTCATTTCATGTCATTTCATCATTTTCATGAATCGCTGGCAAACAGATGGATAATAAAGAAATTATGAAGATGAAGAAAAACATCATTAAAACATACAGACGTACGTGTGTGTGTGTGTGTGTGTGTGCGTGTGTGCGTGCGTGCGTGCGTGCGTGCGTGCGTGCGTGCGTGCGTGCGCACATACACGCACACACACACACACACGCACACACAAAACTGTGTTGCATCGTAACAACCACTTAAAAAAAAAAAGTCGTATCTTCCAGATTTTCTTCTACTTTTTTTGTGAACTGATTCTCAACACGTTCAAAATATTAAATAAATCAAACTTTTACAAGAGCATCAGACACTTTGTTTACTTCATTCCTGTTTCAAAACTCAAAGCACAGAGTCGGCTGTCGCATGGAATCAGCGAAAATAGAACGACGTTTGTTACTGAGTCGTTCACACGTCAGGGTTAAAGTTAGTGACCTTTGACCTCGGCGATCCAAACCTCCGTCTTTCTGTTGGCGAGTTCAATTCCAGCCCCTCCCTCCTTCCCTTCCCTCCTTCTCCTTTTCATTTTCTACCTCTTCCTGCCCTGCTGCTCCTCCGTGCCGCACATGCTCACATGTGATGGCGTGCACACAGCTGAGCGTCGGTGTGTGTGTGTGTGTGTGTGTGTGTGTGTGTGTGTGTGTGTGTGTGTGTGTGTGTGTGTGTGTGTGTGTGTGTGTGTGCATGTGCACACGCCTCGCTGCATTAGCAGTGAATTAAGGTGTCGTCCTCCATCATATTTATTAGCTGCGGTCTTTTGTGACTCCGCGAGAAGCAGCTTGGTCTCCATCACCCTCTCCGTCATTGCTTTCTTTTAATACCCCCCCCCCCCATTCTCTCACACACGCACACACACCCACAGACACACACACACACACACACACACAGAAACCGCCTGGTTTGCAATACTAATCATGGTTTCTGCTGCATTGCAGGAGATTCTGTTATCTTGCTGATACGTTTGGAGCATGTGGGAGTTAACACACACACACACACACACACACACACACACACACACACACACACACACAGACACACACACACACACACACACACACACACACACACCTACATTTGTGGCATAAGCCACCCCCCCCCCCCCCCCCCCCACTCCCATATGATTCTTCATTCTTTAATGTGCTATTTTTTATTTATTTTAGCTCAGATTGAACAAGAAATCTCCCCCAAAAGTCTAAAAAACTACAAATATGGCTGACTTTTTATTCATTCAGCATTTCTCAAAACTGCAATTTTTACTCTTTTATTATTGTTTTGTTTAGATTTTTTTTTTGGGGGGGGGGGGCGGGTTAACAATAATAATTAATTCACGTGACATGTTTCCGGCTTCTCCATTCGTTGTACAGAGAGAAGTTGACGTATATTTTCCCCATCATGGGACTAATTTAACGTCTTGTATGATGTCTAATAGTGCCACAGACGTTGCCATAGAGTTCACTGTGTCGATGCCACGCTCTCTCTTAATGCAGCATCAATTCAGCAGTTTAGAGTTCGAACTTTATTTACGCTCACAATTAGTCGACAACTAATGGTACCCGATTATCCAACTAATGATTCTGCGACGCCTAGTAGAACAGCCCCCCCCCCCCCCCCCCCCCCCCCCCCCTTTTAAGATGTGGAGAAAGAACCAAACGCATGACTTAATAAAATATTATATTTTGCAGTGCGTGAAAAAAATACAGAATTTTTTATTTTGCATTTTTTCTTAACACCGCATCTTATTGTCATTATTCGTCGGCGAGGTCACGGAGGGAGGCGGCCTGGACGCTGCAGAGCACTGCTGAAACATAAGACACACACACACGCACGCACACACACACACACACACACACACACACACACACACACACACACACACACACACACACACACAGTGAGATGTGATCCTGGCCGAATAATTTCAATCTTCTTATCCGATGAAAAATATGGACAGCACTTAAAGGCTCTGAAGTGTATCACAGTTATAAATCAAGTTCAACCTCACCCCCCCCCCCTCCCCCCTCCTCCTCCTCCCCCCCCCCCCCCCCCCCCCCGTGTCTGTCCGGGTTAGCTGTAATTGATGAGGCTGCCCTGCATTGATCGCCTCTGATTAAATGGACGTCCCTGGTGCTGTCCTCCTCTCTGCTGCTTTATTATGAGTCCCAGTGTGCGCTCTCATTACATTACAGAGGCGGAGGGACATTTCTGCTCCTGTTGCCGCTGCACTGCAACACAAACGCACCTCCTGCACGGTTGACGGGCGCGTCGTGTTAAACACACGCCGTTGCAGGCGGGGTCCGCGAGCCTTTATGACCAAAAGAACCGTTTTTTTCACCAAAACACTTTTTTTTTTTTTTTTATGTTTGTATATTTTCAAAACATGCAAATGAGCTAAAATAAAGAAAATTACTATACATACAAAAACAAAATTAAGTTGCATCGATGAAGTGTCACAGGCACAATTTAGAAATATTTTATGTTTTTTGTGTATTTTTTTTATTTTTTTGTCCATTTTTTTATTTTTTAAGATTTTCCCACTTTAACCATTTCATACATCTTTGCTATTTTACCCTCTTTGATATTGAGCAGTTTACTGTATATGGTTAAATCTGTCTTAGTTATACAAGAGTTTTTCTCCTTTTTGTCTTGTTTTTTTCTTTAAAAAAAAAATTATTTCTTTTCTGAATTGTATTTTTCCCTTTTTTTCTTTTCCGTTTTTTTTTTTTTTTTTTTTTAAATCTTTTTTCTTCCTGGTCTTATTTTTTTCCTTTTTCTTCTTAAAATTTTTTTTTTCTTCTTTTTCTTTTTTCTTTTTCTTTCCCTCAAAGCTATTGCTGACTCGGCTGTTTTTTATCCTTGAGATCGGGCCATTTTTTTGAACGTCGGTGTGGAATGCAAACAGAACAATAAAAAAACCAAAGATAAACAGAGTGTTTACTTGTAAATAATATGCTGGAAGCTTCATGGTGGGGGATGAAGAGCGGCGGGTTGCAGACCTCTGCTCTATAACATCCACACATTGGCCTCCCAGCGATGGAAACACATCCGCTGTAACGTAAACAACCCCAGGGCTCTGGATCCGTCAACGATTCAACGGCAAACCAGTGACTCTCTGCCCCCCCCCCCCCCCCCCCCCCCCACGCAGGTAAATTCACCTGCATCGAGGCCCGCTTCCACCTGGAGCGTCAGATGGGCTACTACCTGATCCAGATGTACATCCCGTCGCTGCTCATCGTCATCCTGTCCTGGGTCTCCTTCTGGATCAACATGGACGCCGCGCCGGCCCGCGTGGGGCTGGGCATCACCACCGTGCTCACCATGACCACCCAGAGCTCCGGCTCCAGAGCCTCGCTGCCCAAGGTGAGGACCCGATCGGGGCGCCGCCCCCCTGTGGCCAGCAAAAGTGTTCGAGACATTTGAAGATGGGTTTTTTTTGATAACGCAGCAGCAAACATCCACTTTTTAAAATGGTTTCAAGACCGGTTTGAGAATAAATAGAGACTGGCTTAAGTCGGGTTTAAAAACTGGTTTGAGGCTGATTGAAAAGACTAGTTTGACACTGTTTATCTGCAGTTTAGTGTATTTAAAGACAATTTAAAGGCCGAGTGAAATGTAACACACTACTTTGCAAAAAACGATAGTTGGGGTACTCCTTCTAAGGTTCCCCCGACTCTGCCCCACCACTGTTGCCGCATAATAAAGTTATTTGAATTTTGAATCTACCAGCCGAGGAAGTCGGGGGAATCCTTCTTCGTGGGCGTGACGTCACGAGTTGTGCAGATCTCGATCTGTTGTGTTTATATTGGCTTGTTTCCCTCTTAAATATCCAAGTTTTAACAGTGTTTTGAAGTTATAGTCGGTGTTTTATGAGCCTTTGACGAAAGATTGAGCCTGGAAGAGACCAGAGAGAGGAGAAAAGGAGCACAGGCGGCTGGAGCGGCTAGCTCGCGCGGCTAGCTCGCGCAGCTAGCGGCTAGCGGGAGCCTTTGGCTCGGGCGGCTAGTAGACGATCAAGTAACATCTGGACTCATCTTCGGTGATTCCGCGCAGTCGGAAAAGCGCTTTGACATGATCCAGGAAGCCGGGTCGTTCTTCCAAAAGTCAAGAGCCTCAAAGCCTCAAAGGTGAAAACTGGCGGCTGCTGAGGCAAGGAGACGAGGACGAATGGAGGACGAATGGAGGACGAAGCGTCTTCTGCTTCCTCAAACATGTTCCAGACGGGGTCACCGATGGCAGAACGACACATTCTGTGTCTTCTTCATCAATCACTGGATTTGAAATGATGACGATGATGAAATATGGTTAAATTCAGCTTCTTCGTGGTCAAAACTCTGATCCTCCATAATGTAAACACAACTTGGGCGTGTGCACAACTCGTGACGTCACTCTATTATTGTCAGAAGCTCCGCCCAGCAGCGGAAATACCGCCGTTTATCGGCTATTTTCTCGCAGATTGCCGTGTTTTAACATTTTACCCTTCGGCCAGTTAGCATAAAAATGATCCTAGAAGCGACAGCCAGAGTGTTTTGGAGGTCGAATTTTCATTTCACTAGGACTTTAAGACTGGTTAGAGAATATTTGAAGATTGTTTGAAAACTGGTTTTAGTCTGGTTTTAGACTGGCCGACGTCTGATTTAAAATGAGTTGAATTCTTTAAGACTGGATTAAGTATGGTGAGGCCTATAGTGATGACTGTAATCCTGAGTTTTAGGATTGTTTTATTCCCCCACCAAAATAAAAGTGGCCTGGACCCTGCAAAACATGCAAATTATTAGAAATAAAGAAAGACAATTGCTTATTGCGGCTCGTTTTAAAGTAGTTTGAGAACTTTCTGTTTTAGGCATGAAATATAAGAAATCTAGACTCTTTCAAGGATCCACTGCAAAAATTATCGTTTCCTGTTTAAATCCAGTGACGAGTGTCAAACCCATTTTAATTCAGGGACCACATAAAGTCCTTTTTTTAACTGAACTGAACTAGTATTATAATAACAGCTTAGAAATACAAATAACATCTAATGTTATAATTGTTATGGCATAAAGAATTATGGTCATTACTGAAAATTGTTTGAATGTAATGGCCTTTAGACACTGGGATTAAATAGCTGATTAAAAAACCCAAAGAAACTAATGGAAAAACCCATTTTCCATTAACCTATTAACATTATAAATACACTGGGGATTATTAACAAAGGAGAGAAAAATTTAATTCAAAGAAGGAATTTTTCCTGTTTTGGATTTTCAGATTAGAGTCAAAGAAAAAAAAATGGTTGAGTTTGCGTGAGCAGGAAGGATTTTATAAGCATGTTCATGGAAGCTGTAATCCCCAACTCACACACACACACACACACACACACACACACACACACACACACACACACACACACACACACACACACACACACACACGCTAGGTGCTTCATGCGCTCTAAAAATTGAACAAGTGAACCGTGACTGCTCTGCAGTTCAGCTGTCACTATGATGATCGCACAGCACAGCTGAGCTTAGGTACACACACACACACACACACACACACAGTGTGTGTGCATGATATAATACACACACCTTCACATGCTCGCCCGGCTGCTTTCTGTCATGTGAAGTCAGGATTCAGACGTTATGTTTCATTTTGACAGATTCGATTCAATGGACTCAGTGTCCAGATCACCACTTTATTCTTCAATGTAATAAGTAGCTAAGTTACAGTTACTGAACTCCGCGTGAGCCTGTTTGTTTTTGTCGAAGGAGAGAACAGTTGCTGTCAGTCACTGTTCAACATGGAGGAGTTCAGTTCGTATCTTAATCTACTCGTCAACTTAAAACTCAGAAGAAGTGACAGTCAGGTGTTTTAACTCCAGTGAAATCAGTCTTTTTGGCTGATTCGTTCTTCTTCAGTGAGTCGTTTCCAGTCTCACTGCTTTCTGGGGTTTTGTGCCGCAATGTTTTTCCTTGAAGGTTCAGCTGAGCCTCGATCTTCTCCAGAGCTGCTTTTAAGAATCGACCGGTAACGGGGGAATCGTCGCCATGTTCCTCTGAGTGACCAACCCACTGAACCAACTCACCAAATGAACCAACTGAACCATTATACCAACTGAGTCAAATGAACCATTAAACCAACTGATCCAACTCACCAAATGAACCGATTGAACCATTATACCAACTGAACCATTAAACCAACTGAACCATTAAACAATTGAGCCAACTCACCAAATGAACCAATTGAACCATTAAACCAACTGAACCATTAAACCATCTGATCCAACTCACCAAATGAACCAATTGAGCCATTAAACCAACTGATCCAACTCACCAAATGAACCAACTGAAACAACTGAATCAACTTACCAAAGGAACCAATTGAACCATTAAACCAACTGAACCATTAAACCAAATGAACCAACTAGTTTTATATTTATTTTAAAGGGTAAAAGGGTTATTTTAAAGTCTAAAATAGTTTTTTAAATAGAAATTAACCAAAGTCAATGATGTGCAAAAAAAAAACCCGTAAAAGTAGTACGAATTTGGTGAATTTCATCATAATCGTGTAGTTTAAAGGTGCAGTATGGCACCTTTAAATAATGCTCATTGTGTACACCGGGTGGCAGCAGTGAGTCTGTGGGGTTGAATTCCTGCTTCTTACCGGCGTCACGACCTTCTTCTGGTCTTGGACTGAAGGCAAGCAAAAAGAGGCAGGGGTGACTCACCGTACCACCTGCTGGTGGACAGTGGTACTGCAGGACTGATCAGACACCATTAACACAGAATTTGCCTTATCTGGCTGATTTGCAGTGCGTTGTGATCCGACGCCTCCGCTCTCTCTCTCTCTCTCTCTCTCTCTCTCTCTCTCTCTCTCGCCCCCCTACAGGTGTCCTACGTAAAAGCCATCGATATCTGGATGGCCGTGTGTCTGCTCTTCGTCTTCTCGGCCCTGCTGGAGTACGCCGCCGTCAACTTCATCGCCCGCCAGCACAAGGAGCTGCTGCGCTTCCGACGGAGGCGGCGACACATGAAGGTCAAACATTACGGCGGCCGTCCCTCGTCCACACACACGCTTCATTTTCCTTCTTTTCTTTTTTTTCCCCTCCTGCCAAATGTGTTCAGTGATCAATAACAAACTATGAAACAAGTCTGAATAACAAACAGCCTCAGATCCTTCAGATCTCACACACACACACACACACACACACACGCTGGTTCGTCTAAATGGGACGAGACAAGCTAAATATTAGCGCCCGTGTTTGACGTTGTACCCGTGTGATGTTAGCGGTGCGCCGCCTTGCCGGGCGCAAGCAAGCAGGTATCAAAGTTTGACGGGCGCGGCGCCGAGCGTGATTAAAGGCAGAGCCGGCGGCAAAAACGAAGACGAGGCTTGTTGAAGGATCGACGGCGTCGGAGGAGCACAAGAGACGGAAACAAACAAGAGTGGAAAGTTTCCCCTGAAAGTTTCCCCGGTGGAGCTTTGAGACGGTGTGTGTGTGTGGAGAAGGATATTCTCTCCCTTTGAGTGAGATTATGAAGAGCATTAAGCCTGCCGATCGTTCATAGTTTGGACGGCGGTATAAAGTCCAGAGCAAACACACCCACACACACACACACACACACACACACACACACACACACACACACACACACACACACACTAAAACCCGCTGACGGATCTAATTCCTCTCATTTCAGTGTGTTTAGTGAAAATGACGGCTGGAGTTTTCCCTCAAAGGAAAGTTTGGACTTTGAAAGGGTTTTTTTTTTTTTTGGGGGGGGGTTTGTTTTGTCCTTTTGATCTGAGTAAACTGAGACACGACAAAACGTACAAAATGTGTTCAGTGCACAGCAGAATGGTGTCGATCGTATGTTGGTCAGAGGAAGAAGGCAAATTAGCAAGAGAAATGTCTTTAATTCACTTTGTCTGAATTCTGACTTTTTTCACTGAAGTCTCACTTTTTTCTGAATCTTTTCTTTTCTCAGACGAATGTCGTTTGAAAAATTACATTTCTGGCCTTTTTAACAGAATTCTGACTTTTTTTAAACAGAATTCCGACTTTTCTTAGTTCAAATCTACTTTTTTAGCTCAATTCTAATGTTTTTTTTTTCACAGAAATCTTTTTTTGCTGAATTCTGACTTTTTTGGCTCAAATCTGACTGCTTTTGTTCAATTTTAATGTTTTTCACAGAATTCTGACTTTTGGCTGAATTCAGAACGTTTTGCTCAATTCATGCTTTTTTTGCTCAAATCTAATGTTTCTTCACAGAATTCTGACTTTTTTACGGAATTCTATCTTTTTTGCTGAATTCTGACTTTTTTGGCTCAAACTGACTGCTTTTGTTCAATTTTAATAATTTTCACAGAATTCAGATTTTTTTCACAGAATTCTGACTTTTTGCTGAATTCAGACCTTTTTTGCTCAATTCACACTTTATTAGCTCAAATCTGACTCTTTTTATTTTTTTGCTCAATTCTAATGCTTTTTCACAGAATTCTGACTTTTTCACTGAATCTTGACTTTTTCTTTGTTGAATTCCCACTTTTTTGCTGGATTCTGATTTTTTTTTTTCTCTCATCAGAATTCTTTGAATTCTGACATTTTTCTCAGAATATTGAATTTTCTCATAATTCTGATATTAGCGACCACTGGAAGTATTGAGTGAGTTTAATTTGATTCTAAATTCTGGATTTAACTGTAATTTCAACAACTTCAGGTGACTGCAGAGAAGGTGGCTTCACATGTTGACGAACAAAAGTTGTTTTAAAAAAAACATCATCATCTTGGTTTGTGCTTGTTTTGTTGTTTCACGTGAACTGGAGTGACAGAGAGAGAGAGACAGAGAGAGAGAGAGACAGCGAGAGAGAGAGAGCAGTGAGGAAACCTCTGGAATAAATAACTGAATAATCCCGGTGCTGTAATCCTGCAGCAGGTGAAAAGGTGGATTAAACTGAGGCTGCAGGTTCACTTTCAGTCCAAGCAGACTCAAACTCTCCTCACATCACCTCTCTCTCTCTCTCTCTCTCTCTCTCTCTCTCTCCCTCTCTCCCTCTCCCCCCACATCAGGGGGCGAGCACCGCCGGCTTCAGGTTGACCCACATCTCCACACAAACATCTGTGTGTGTGTGTGTGTGTGTGTGTGTGTGTGTGTGTGTGTGTGTGTGTGTGTGTGTGTGTGTGTGTGTGTGTGTGTGTGTGTGTGTGTGTGTGTGGGATGAGGGAGCTGCTCAGCTCAGGTTAAAATCTCCGCCACGTCCCTCAAAGCAAAAGAAGTTAGGAAGTCACTTCCATCTGAGTCACCTGACCGCCGTCCTCACGGCGCAGCGCAACAAAAAGTACTTCCCAGGTCTATAGAGTACTGGCGAGTAGAGTCGACGATGAAATTTGACAAGGACAAGACGGCAGGAGAAGGCTGACGTCGTCTGACGGAGACGTTTCAACATTTTGTCCATTTAAAAAAAGAGACTTTGTTTAATTAAAATACAATGGAAGAAAAGAAAATGTCTCCTAATTTAAATAACTTAAAATGAATGTCTCTGATAAGATATTGTTGCCAACCCGAAAGCAGATTTCAACAACAAACAAGTGCTGCAGCGTCGATATGAAGCTCAGAGGCACGTTAGGAGAGTACTCGAGTACCGCGGTCGGGCGCTTCAGGTATTTGCATTACAAGCACGTAATTTGGTGGAATCGTTGAAAAGAGTCAAATTCAGCTTGTGGGTTCTTTACCTTTTATTTCCAGTACAATAGTAAAAAAAAGAGAGAGAGAAAGAGAGAGAGAAGCCTGAGGGTAATGAGTCATTAGCAGAATGAGAGGATCTCCATTAAAGCTGACTGCTCTGCTGTGAAGTCTGAGGGACGGACACCGCGCTTTAATTAACCTCTATGACCGCGGCTTCTAACCAGCATCTAATATGAGCCACCGGCCTCCATTATGGCTCAAAGATGAGCCACTGGCCTCCATTATGGCTCAAAGACGAGCCACCGGCCTCCATTATGGCTCAAAGATGAGCCACCATCCTCCATTATGGCTCAAAGAAGAGCCACCGGCTTCCATTATGGCGAGAAGACGAGCCACCATCCTCCATCATGGCTCAAAGAAGAGCCACCGGCCGCCATTATGGATCAAAGACGAGCCACCGGCCTCCATTATGGCTCAAAGACGAACCACCGGCCTCCATTATGGCTCTAAGATGAGCCACCGGCCTCCATTATGGCTCAAAGACGAGCAGCCAGCCTCCATTATGGCTCAGAAATGAGCCATCGGCCTCCACTATGGCTCAAAGACGAACCACCGGCCTCCATTATGGCTCAAAGACGAACCACCGGCCTCCATTATGGCTCTAAGATGAGCCAACGGCCTCCATTATGGCTCAAAGATGAGCAACCAGCCTCCATTATGGCTCAGAAATGAGCCACTGGCCTCCATTATGGCACAAAGACGAGCAACCAGCCTCCATTATGGCTCGAAGACGAGCCACCGGCCGCCATCGCGGCTAAGACATTAGCCACCGGCCGCCATTACGAGCCCGCAGCTGCTGTTACAGAGGAAGCTAATTCCACAGTGAGCTGTTACCGAATACACTAATTCAAAAGCTAAACTTTTACTTAATTTGTTCATTGTGCAGCGAACTCTTATAGAATACATTCATTTAAAGCTAACTGTGACTGAATATTCTGATTCTCAATGTAATCTGTAACTGTAATCTGATTACATCTTATTGAGGAGTGTCGCTCTCAGTGGACACAGGAGGTTTCGCCCCCATGACCCCCTGGAAACTGCCCTCTGGGTAGCAGACTGAGGCTTTCTGCCCCAGAGCAGCGGAGGGGAGGTCAGACACAGAGAGGCATCGCCCCCTGCTGGCCGCACCACACTGCTGCATCAGCAGCCCAAATCATCAGCACTGTCGTTCATCTCTTTTCTCATCTTTTTGAGTTGAATTAAATGTATTTAATTGAAATTAATTCTTATTTAAATATAATTGGAATCATTAATAAAAAAAAAATATTAATGTACTAATTTAGTTTTCATTAATTGAATTAATTTCAAATGGATTCATTCAAACCTGATAAGTTCTGAGCGTGTTGATTTTTGCATGTATTTTAAAGGGGCTGTTTTGTTTTTTTGATTTAACCAATCATCCAAATGTGAGTGAGCAGGTTTCATATTTTACAGTCCAATCTTGGGTTTTTTTGGTGAAACACTTATATTCCTTTCCCGTATCCACTCCTTGTGTATGCCTCACTATCACGCAATTTATATCTTTTTGTGTGTGCGCGTGCGTGTGCTTGTGTGTATATCAGTGGCAAGCCATATATTTCAGACCTGGGCCTTCACTAGTGCTCGTTCTGAATCAATCCAACCCCCTATCACTTTTTTTTTTATTGCTGTTAAAACCATGTCATTATGCAGAAATGCAATATAAAGAATCAGAATCGACTTTGAAGGCCTCGGGCAGATTACTTTACCCTAGCAACAGGTGATGGCTGAAATGTGATTGGTTACACGTCCATATATAAATATATAGGTTACATTTGGAGAAAAAAAAAGGAGCAGAAGCTTTCAGTCATAAAAAGTGAAGGTCCTCTCAGGGGACAGACAGACAGACAGACAGATAGATAGATAGATAGATAGATAGATAGATAGATAGATAGATAGATAGATAGATAGATAGATAGATAGATAGATAGATAGATAGATAGATAGATAGATAGATACACAACATTTGCGAGTGGAAACATTTTATTCATTTATTTTTGCGTCTTTCTGTCGTTTCTCACGACAATGGGGCTGGAGGCACTGAAAACGCAACTTTTTGAAAATGCAACTTTTTGAAAATGCAACTTTTTGAAAACGCGACTTTCGAAAAAAATCCCTCCGTCACTTTGTACACTGTGAAGACAAAACACATTTCTGCCATTCCCGTGTCAAATGGACATCGATTTCCAAAGCGTCCGCGCAATACTTTCAAGAAATGAAAACGCGAATACTTTAATTGTCGCTTGAACTGGTTCTGGAGCAGAATTGACTTTTGGCTTTTGTTTGGGTTTTTGGAACTGAGATAAAGTAATCCCTCGCATCACCGTTGCATGTGTGCCGGACACATCGTTTCACCATTTAAACGACTTAAATAGACCAGAAAACATGGAGGAAAAAAAGGGGGCGGAGCTTAGCCAAAGCGCTTTATCCGAGGGCCTCTCACGACGTCCTGACGTGACTCTGGCCTTATTCGACCACCTCTCCTCTCTCTCTTTAATTCAAACACACGGGAGACAACTTAGCACATTAGCGCTCACATCTGAAGCCGACATGCATATTTATGCGGCTCCCCGATCGTCCGCGTGGACGCTCTGACCCCCGCCGCCCCCGCCGCAGCGCGAGAAGCTGCCGGATTAGTGAAAACACTGATCTTAAACAGACTCAAAGGTCGACCTCTCCTCCCGAGCTGCTCTCTGCACCTGCAGGTTCTCTTCTAAAGGAGGACATGAAGCAGGATTAATGAGATTACGCTTCGCCCCCTAAACCGTGTCCACTCCCGGATCCTTCCGGAAGGATCCGGGATCCGGGAGTCGGCGGCCGTCACAGACTCGTCTGCACTGCTCTGATTCGCTCCGACAGACACGCGGACATCTGCAGTTTACTGCTCGACGCAGCTGAATTATTCACACTTTCGGTAAATTGTTGAGACACAACGGTTCTGTTGGGACACGCAGGACATTTCAACTGCTTCTACTCTATTTTCAACACTTGGGGCTGCATTTAGACCTGGTTCAGACCTGGTTTTATATATATATGCACTTAGTTTCAAGCCTGGATTCACATCTGGTTCCAGATCTGGTTTTACACTTAGTACTAGAACTTATTTCAGTCTTGGTACAACATTTGTTTGTTTGTTGGTTTAAGACCTGGTTTCAAACTTGGTTTCAGATTTAGTTTAAGACCTGGTATCAGATGTGGTTTCACACTTGATTCCAGACCTAGTTTCACACCTAGTTCTAGAACCTGTTTCACTCTTGGTACAAGACTCGTTTTTGGCTGGTTTCAGACCTGGTTTCAAACTTGGTTTCAGATCTGGGTTTTACACCGAATACTAGAACTTGTTTCACTCTTGGTATAAGACTCGGTTTTGGTTAGTTTCAGACCTGGATTCAAACCTGGTTTCACACCGAATACTAGAACTTGTTTCAATCTTGGCACAACACTGGGTTTTGGCTGGTTTTAGGACCTGTTTTGAAAACTGGTTTCAGACTTCATGTAAGACCTGGTTTAAAACCAGGTGTCGGATCTGGTTTCAAACCCGGTTCTGGATTCGATTACACACCTTGAATCAGACCTGGTTCCAGACCTTGTGAGTAAAACTAGAAAGTAGCGATGGAAATTGATGGAACTTTATCAGGTCAAAGTATGTTTCTGTTAACAAAAATACACTATTCAATATTCGTGTTCACTGCAGTGCCCCCTAGTGGTGTAGATCCACGTACATAATCCATGACGACGGTCCTGTTTGCAGTGATTTTCTTCTCCGTTTACAAACGACACCAACTTCCTGTGGTTACAGAACAGGCACTAATAATTGTAATGAATAATTTTGGCCCGCGCTTCCGTCACGTCCGCGCGGCACTCGAAGGCTAAATTTAACCCCGATTGACATTAAACTTTAAATGTCAGTCTCACGGCGCGCGGCGGCTTCGTCTCACGGAGCGGGAAGCAGGACGAGCGTCGCGGAGGGAAGAGCCGGGCAGCACGTCATGTGGATAATCATTCCAGGTCAGCGGCTTAATGAGCGAGAGACTCGAACGCGGCGCCCTTGAAAAAGCGAGCGGAGGGACGCCAACGGACCGCTGTGAGCGGCGGCGGGGGAAACCGGGTCAGAACACCCAGTTCCTCTCATACAGCAGAACCCAGCGGAGAGCGGGACGGTTTGGTAGATCTTTGTCGGGAAAAACGTGGAATTTGCTCAGTTCCCAATAATCACTTATATTAAGACTGATTAGCCTTTTTCCCATTCGATTGACTGGTTTGCTTTTTTTTTTTTTTTTTTTTTTTTTTTTTTTATTAATCCCTCCGGTACGGAAGAGGACTAGGGCCAATGTGGGAAAAATCCCCTGAGTTTTGACTTTTTTTCTCAGAATTCTGAGTTTTAAAGTCAGAATTATGAGTTTAAAAGTCAGAATACTGACTTTAAACTCGAAATTCTGACATTTAAACTGAGAATTATGAGTTTAAACTCAGAATTCTGACTTTTAGATTCAGAATTCTGACTTTAAACTCAGAATTATGACTTTAAAACTCAGAATACTGACATTAAACTCGAAATTCTGACATTTAAACTCAGAATTATGACTTTTAAACTCAGAATTATGACTTTAAACTCATAATTCTGAGTTTAAATGTCAGAATTCTGAGAATAAAAGTCAGAACTCAGGGTTTTTTTCCCACAGTGACCCTAGTCCTCTTCCGTACTTCGGTTGTAAACTGAACTCAAATTTACCCAAACTGATTTTAAATTTCATTCAACCCCTTTTAAACTTTATTATGACGTTACTACTTTATTAGTAACATTAGGTCTCGATTAACGACTTTCCAAATTGATTGACATTTCTACATTCTTTACAGAATTCTGAATTTATTTACAATATTCTGTCTAGCAACATTCAAATTTTCATTCACAACATTCTATCTTTTTTTTCAGAAACATTCCCACTTTATTAGTAAGATTCCATCTTTTCCCATTACTTTCTGATTTTCATCCACAACATTCCATTAAATAATTATTGACATTCTGACTTGTTTTTTTCATTTTACGGCATCCAACGATCTGACTTTCAGTATAATATCCTGTCTTTGTTCACAACATCCCTGATTATATTTGTAACGTTTAAAGTTTGTTAACAATAGTGCAGTGCATGTGAAGTGTCTGACTGCACCATCTGCTGGCAAAACGTGGTATTACAGGACCGATCAGGCTAGGCTGGCGGCATTTTTTTTTTTTGGGGGGGGGGGGGGGTTGTTGTTGTTTTTTTTTCTACAATCTAATTTCTACTCTCACGTCTCGCATCTTGCTCGTTTTTAAATGTTGATCACTGACAGTCAACGGGGAAAAAGCATGACGGATCCTCTTAGCGGGGACAGGATAGGAAAGAACGGGTTAATGATGTATGGTAGTGTGTGTGGGGTGTGGGGGAGGGTGTAGAGGTGGGGGGGGGGGTGGCTGAGGATGGGGTTTTAAAATGAACGTTTCACAAAATGAATCATTGAAGGCAGATTTCTCGTATACTTCCCTCCCCGCGAGCTCGGCTGGAATTAGTTTTGGGAGGAAGTGGAGAAGCAGAAGGAGGGATTCCTGCTGCAGCAGAGACGGATGCAGGTGGTAGTTGGAGCTGACACCTTCTCAGATGGTGTTTTATGGAAATGCGAGGCTCTAAAACTCGTATCCGAAGGGTAATATTTACAGAGGAGACACGCTCCGCTTCCTGCTTCCTGCTAATCAACGGGATTAATCACACGGACGCAGACGGAGTCAGAAATACTTCTGTGGTCGGATGAAAGAATGATGGATGAGACGACTGGGAGGCCGTCGTCCTCCTCCTCCTCCTCCCTCCTCTGTCCTGCCGCGCGGAAATCTTCCCTTTCTTTTCTGCTTCGGTCTCGTCCTTCGTCTGTCGCGTTTCCATCGGGAGAATTAATTTTCCTCCCTTCTGCATCTTTCAAACCTCAACATGGTGAAGAATGAAGAAACGGCGTTCACTGTAATTGGATGTTTGCTGTGGCAGAGAAGGGTAGAAGCCAGTACGCAACTGTAAAAGCCACAATGCAACTACAAAAGCCAGTATGTAACTGTAAAATCCACTACGCAACTGTAAAAGCCAGTATGTAACTGTAAAAGCCATAACACAACTGTAAAAGCCAGGATGCAACTGTAAAAGCCACGATGCAACTGTAAAAGCCAGGATGGAACTGTAAAAGCCATGATGCAACTGTAAAAGCCAGTATGCAACTGTAAAAGCCAGTATGCAACTGTAAAAGCCACAACATAACTGTAAAAGCCACTATGCAACTATAAAAGCCACTACGCAACTGTAAAAGTCACAACACAACTGTAAAAGCCAAAATGCAACTGTAAAAGCCAGTATGCAACTGTAAAAGCCAGTATGCAACTGTAAAAGCCACAACATAACTGTAAAAGCCACTATGCAACTATAAAAGCCACTACGCAACTGTAAAAGCCACAACACAACTGTAAAAGCCACTATGCAACTGTAAAAGTCACAACACAACTGTAAAAGCCAAAATGCAACTGTAAAAGCCAGTATGTAACAGTTAAAACCACAACACAATAACTAAATTAACAACAGCTAAAGCTAAAACTGTTAAAAGCTACAACGCAACAGAAAAGGTCACAACAGAAGGACAGGCTTTGTTTCTGAAGGAAAATTTATTGTGACGGACCCATCTTAATTCCAGGAGAGTTTAATGTAACTCCCTTCTGGGCCACCGTAGATATTAAGACTGAGAAACGGGTTTCTTCAGTCAAGACAAGGGAGAGATTGTGGAAAGCAGGTTGTTTTGATGTGGAGATTCTGTCGTTATTTAGCGTCTCTGTCTTGTACGTAGGAGATAAGAGCAGGAAATAGTTCCCCTCATTTCCTGTTTCTCCCTCAACAAGACGTCGTGGTGAAGACACACGTCGGTGGACACGGTGGACACGGTGGACACGCCCACCTCCACACATGAACTGGACGATTCCCAGGGTCTGACCTCGACTTTTGGGACGAGTCTCATTCTGGTTTTTGTCGGACATGAGTGCCTTAAATCTTAAGAATTAAAGCGAACGAGCCGTCAGACCAGCCTGTGAGCCACTCGTCTCATTCCCACTGTCTCGTCTCATCCCTCGCCATTACTCCTCTCTGTAATGGATTACTTTAGGCGAACCGCTGGGCTCCTGCAGGACGTTGATGTCGCGTCGTCCTCGCTTTGCTGGATGCCCGGTTCCTCCCTCCTCCACCTCCTCCTCCTCCTCATTGCACCTCCTCCTCACGTCCCTCCGCCCTCCACATTAATCACATGGCAGGGAGAATAAAGCAGAGCATCTGTAATAGTTTAGCAGCGTCACTGAAGGACAGCCAGAGGTCGACCAGTGTGTGTGTGTGTGTGTGTGTGTGTGTGTGTGTGTGTGTGTGTGTGTGTGTGTGTGTGTGTGTGTGTGTGCGCGCGCGTGTGTTTCTGCACATGCATTAACAATAATAGATGACTTGGTGAGGATGCAAGGACAGAACGGGGACACAGGGTGCTAAAAATGGAGTGCTACCTGGTGGTCCAACACACACACACACACACACACACACACACACACACACACACACACACACACACACACACACACACACACACACACACACACACACACACCACAGTGAGCTCTTTCACTCCCTCGGCAGTTTTGTCTTCAATAAATTATTGAATAAAACTTAAAAGCAAGATTTCAGTTAAATTAATCTATAAAGTGTAAATAAATCAGAATTTGATCAGCGGGGAAATGATCGACTCTGTTTACGTTAACGCGAGTCGGCGGCTGTCTAATGAAAGATGAACCAACAAGAGTTCAGACCATTTATCCGCCTCCCAATCTACATGACGCCACATTATACAGTCAGTAAACTCAGTTTTATATGAATTCATTTTGTTTTACAATAGATGTCGATGATATTTATTTGATGTTTGTTTCACACGGTCTTTCAGCCCCTAGTGAAACTGGCTGTTATGTATTCTGGTTTGTGTCCAGCAGGGGGCAGAAACACTCTCGGCACAAGAGCAAAAAGCTAAACGCAATTTTGCAACACAAAGCGAGAAACCCTGAAAAACAACCTGAAAAAAAAATGGAAATAATCTTAGAATGAACACAAAAAATTACAACAAAGTGATGGTAACCAATCTGATTTGGGTAAAAAAAAAAAAAAAAAAAGACAATAAAAAGAGACAAAAAAAACCCAGAATTACTCTCTAAAGAACGTCTATGCACGTGACATAACCTCTGTTCTGCTGCTCACATCTGTGCAAGAGCGGCGATCAGAATAACACTGCAGCCTCTTGAGGGTAAAGCAACACAGTGAGATGTGTCGCCATGGCGCCACCTGCAGGTCGAAAGTGGTAAACATACAGGGTTTTATTGACGGAAGGTTAAAAATTTCACGTGCGTGAGCAGATTCAATGTGACAGGTGTGTGTGTGTGTGTGTGTGTGTGTGTGTGTGTGTGTGTGTGTGTGTGTGTGTGTGTGTGTGTGTGTGTGTGTGTGTGTGTGTGTGTGTGTGTGTGAGAGCAGGTTGTTTTCAGTGACCAGCTCGTTGTGCTGAGGCGGGTTTGTATCGACAGAATTCAGAGACAAACTGAGAGGTTTGGAGGATTTTTTTTTTGTTTTTTCTTCCCGCTGCGGCCTGCAGACGCTCTGACAGATGATTTGTTGCCGCTGCAGGGGTTTGATGTCACCTTCAGTTCTGCAGCCGCACACACTTCCTCCTCATCCAGGCTGCGTGTTGGACACATCCTCCCTCCTCCTCGCCGCCTCGGCTCTTGACAGCAACACGCTGTTTGCCGCGCGTGCTAATGGCGGGTATCGGTCATATTTTAATCACGCTTATCAAGTAGCGCCGCTGCCGCTTGAGCCGCGCGGCTCGTTAACACGTCGGAAGGCGGAGTTACGTGATGCACCTGAACGCATCACTCAAAGCTGTCAGCTACGAAGCGGCGTTTGAACTTTTCAACTGCACAGCTTATTGGTTATCAGAAATACATTTCTGACAACTGTTCTTCTGAAGACTGTATCTGAGCAGGGCGTGTGGTGCGTGGCTGTAGAGTTTGTGCTCTGGGCAGCTGCCAAAGATTATGTTTTTGTCTCAAATATACTTAATATCTTGTGGTTTTTTGTCAAATCTACTTAATATCTTGGGTTTATGTCAAATATATTTAACATCTTGTGGGGGTTTTTCAAATGTACTTAGTATCTTGTGTAAAATATATTTAATATCTTGTGTTTTTGTGTCAAATATACTTAATATCTTGTGTTTTTGTGTCAAATATATTTAATATCTTGTGGGGGGTTTTCAAACATACTTAATATCTTGTGTAAAATATATTTAATATCTTGTGTTTTTGTGTCCAATATACTAAATATCACATGTTTTTTTGTAAAATCTACTTAATATCTTATGTTTTTGTGTCAGATATACTTAATATCTTGTGTTTTTTGTCAAATATACTTAATATTGCATGTTTTTGTGTGAAATACATGTAATAATCCTTCCAAATGTGTCAAACATACTTTGAAATCCAATCCTTCAAATCAATCAATCAGCCAACCGACACTAAAAGTGCAGCATCAGTTTCAGACTTGTTTCAGAACCGGTTTGAAACCGGTCTCGGTGTAAAGAGACGATCACTACGCGTGAAGACGGATCAACCTGTTGTGAAACGATCCATTTCAAGTTTACTCCTCCATTTCCACCCCATCAGTAGCTGCTCTCTGGTTGTCTCTGGTTCCTGACAGTCTGAGTCTTGTCCCGTTGCAGGAGGACGAGACGGGCGAGGGCCGCTTCAGCTTCCCGGGTTACGGCATGGGCCCCGCCTGCCTGCAGGCCAAGGACGGCATGGCCATCAAGGGCAACAACAACAACGCCCCGGCCTCGGCGGCGCCCGAGAAGAGCATCGAGGAGATGAAGAAGCTGTTCATCAGCCGCGCCAAGCGCATCGACACGGTGTCCCGCGTGGCCTTCCCCCTCGTCTTCCTCATTTTTAACATTTTCTACTGGATCATTTACAAGATCATCCGCAGCGAGGACATCCACAAGCAGTAGTCCTGAGGAGCAGGAGGAGGAGGAGGAGGAGGGCGAGGTGAGCCCCCCTTTCGAGGGAGGAGACGGAGACGCCGTCACCTCCTCCTCCTCCTCCTTCTCCGCCTCCTCCTCTGTCGCTCTGGCTCCTTCGGATGGAGGAGGAGGAGGAGGAAGAGGAGGAGCAGGAGGAGGAGGAGCTTCGGGAAGCTCGACCTGACCTGAGCCTCAATCGGACGTTGTTTTACTGGCTTTGTTGTTTCTATACCCTCCCTCCTCCTCCACCCTTCCACCCCTCCACACCCCCACCCCCCCCCAGTAACCCGGACCAGTGCAATAGCAAATGCAGTCAAATGCATGAAACATGAATGTGGCAATATATCGAAGAGAAGCTGCGGAGACGGACTGACGGACAGCGGCGGTCGCGTCGCCGCCGCTCGGGTTTATTTTTGTGTGGACAGATGTACGTCTATAAGAGACAGTGCTGCAGGGTTGGGGGAGGGGGGGTGGGGGGTGGAGGGTGGTGGGGTGGGTGGGTGGGGGTGGGGGGGTGTAATATATTCATATATTTATCTTAACTGGAGAAAATGTGAACTGGACGATCGGTGCTTCCACTGAACCAAGCGATGCAAAAGGACTGATATTTACCTCCATTCGCTTCTGATGTGTATTTCGGCTTCTCCTGCAGCACGCGGCTCGCCGCCGCCCATCGCACGCCGCCGGACGAACACACGTTGCTGAAAGTGGCGGGACCGATGGCGTGTGTGCGTATGTGTGCGTGTGTGTGTGTGCGTGTGTGTGTGCGTGTCGCCGCGTTCCCCTCAGCTGGCGTTGCTTCGGTTGCTTTCCTTGGTTCTCGGTCTTCCTACTCGAAGCGGACGATCCTGGCACTCGCGGTCCAGGATGAACTGAAGGAACTCTAGGTGACGGAGGCGGCCATATTGGTGCACCGCGACGTCGAGTCGACCTCCAGGCCGCAGGAGCTCTGTGGCGCCCCCCGGAGGTGGCGGCGGTCGCACCTTCAGCCCCAGAGCGTCGACCGGACGGTCCCGTATCCCGCGCTGGAAGTCCGGCTTCGTTCCGGCCCCCCGTGACGCTCCGCCCATCTCGGTGGCGGGTCGGCGCACTGACCACTCGGACAAAGCCACCCGTCACCGCCGGAGCCGCCACGTCGGCGCACCCTGGAGGCGGCGACGGTCACAGCTTTGAGCCACCAGTCTGGACGTGAACCTCCCTCACCTTCTCCTGCGAGACTCCGCTCCTCCTCTTGGACTCATGGGAGGAGCCTTGATGGAGGAGGGCGTGGTTTTTCCCGGGGAATACCGGGAGGGAACCCCCTCCCCCCTCCCCCTCCCCCGCGAAGGACGAAGGTCGGTTTGATGTCAGCAGCTCCGGTTCCCCTCCGTCGACTCGGACACGGAAGCGACAAACGCTGCTCCTCGCCTGAACTCCTGTTCGTTTACATCTTCACAGTGCTTCCTGGCCCGTCCCCCGCCTCCCGCCCCAAAGGGGGCGGGGCCTGTAGCTCCTGACTATCTGCGCACTTCCTGCTCGTGCCCCCCCCCCCCCCCCCCCCCACCCCCACCCCCCTCCACCCCTCATCCCAGCTGCAGCTCCGAGTGGTTCAAGCCTTTGTGTTCCCCTCCTTTGCCCCAAGCTTCTCTATGCAACGATCCGTATATGCAAATATGATTTCTCTGTCCTCTCAGCTGCTTCATCCCGCTGTTCCCCAAAACCCCAGCCACAGGGGGGGCGCCGTCGTACACCTCACGCATGCAGCAGGCCACCGAGCGAGGAGACAAACTGAGCCACAGCGGGTGGTGGTGGTAGGGGGGGGGTGGAGGTGGAGGTGGGGGTGGACAGAGGAGGAACTCCTCCCGGTCACCGTCTCCCGTTTCCTCCTTCGGGTCTGTTCTTCACTCCCAAAGTGCTTCTTCACGGGACACGAGTCGTAGCAGAGCGTCGACGAGGGACCGTCCGTCCGTCCCGTCGTTTTCACTCCGTCATCGGCCCCGATGGCCGGCCGCCTGTCTGTGTCCCGATCGCGGCTCCCGGGGAAGGATCCCGAAGCGTCCGAGGCGATCGTCAGTGTTGTTTTGGACGCTGAATATGGACATGTTGACACGAGGGACTCGGTTTAGTTACTGAAAGTGAACCGGTGGCTGTCAAACATGAGGACGGCGGCCCACAAGAGGCCAAACCGCCGAGCAAATGGTCCAAATTAAAATTTTTAGTGTAATTGGACACAAAACTACAAATAGAGACATCAGTAAGGCCTCAAATCCACTCCTCGTCCGAAAATCCTCTCAAAAGGCTACAAAATAAAAGCTTTTGGGGACGTTTTCACTGTATTTTGCACAATATTTGGCTTCATATTGAGATTAGAGTCACTTCTGGCGCTAATACAATTCTCTAAACTCCTCGGTGCCAAAAGAATTAAAAAAAAACTTTGAAATTAAATTTCAAAGGTTATTTCGGCACTATTTCACCACTCAACCGAACTAAAAATGAGTTTGAGCCCCCTGCTTTAGAGCATCTTCCTTAACCTTCGATGAGTGAATCGTCACTGTGACCCACAAGCAGCTGAAAGCTCAGCTGATGTGTAATAACACATCTATTCACACGAGAAACTCCCAGGAGTTAGGAAAAAAAAAATCACAACGCTGGCGATCGGTGACCGTCGTCCGATTGGCCGGATCCCCCCGCCCTTCCCCCTCCCCCTCTCCCCGCCCCCTCCCCCTCCCCCCACCACCTCCAGTCGCCTCCAAATGTTGCAGACGGGAAACAAGTAAAAGTAGCATTTTGTTCAAACTTGGCCGGTTTTCGTTTCTCAGCGCTGGAAGTCGGAGAGGATTCCTCAGCCGGCGCTCCCTCGCCTCCTCACGGCGCTCTCGGGTTTCTGCCGACTCGGCGCGCCGCCGCGTCCGTTTCCGGCTCCGCACCCGGGGAAGGACTGAGAAGAAAGAATCGGGAGACCTCTTGATACTTTTACGCTCCCAGATTGTATATGAGTGTTCTTTAGAACGATAATTTAAACAAATTTTATTCTCATTCTATTTAAATATTAACTCTTGTATGTGCTGCTTTGCAGGAAAGCGGCGGGACTGATGTGAATACGTGTCTTTATTTATTTTGTTTATACTTTTTTTTTTTCCTTTTCTTTTCGAGAAACGGCTCTGTAAAACTGTAGTTTTTCCTGTTTTGCTCCCACAGTTTTTTGGGGGGGGGAAATGATTCTGCCCCGGCGTGTCAATCTGCACTTTTGTGTTTTACCTGGAGACGTGATGAGATGCCGTCGCCACGGAGACGGGCTGCAGATTGTAAAAGTGAAAAGTGGCGGCAGGTGGCGACTCGACCTTTGACCCCCGGGAACTTCCTTCCTTTCTTCCTTCCTTCCTTCCACACACGTTCACACAAACACACACACACGTACACACACACGCACACAGACACATAGATAAAGAAAACACACTCACACTGCTGAATTGAAAAAGACTTGTTTACAAAGGTAAACACACATGCTCACAATATTCACACACACACACACACACACACAAACAAACATCCTCACATACACACACACACACACACATGCAGGCATGCACATACACAACATACAATTTGTGCAGCACACACACACACAACGTGCACACACACTGATGAAAGGCAGACACGCATAGAAACACATATGCAGCATGCACACACAAATGTGTGTATGTAGAATGAAACACACACACACACACTGCAAACGCACAGTGAAAACAAACATGCACACACACACACATGCAGGCACACGGCTGAGACGCACACACAATTACACACAAACATATGCACTTACACGCGTAAACACACATTTATTCCGTACACTGTGTACACACACACACACACACACTTTTAAAGTCGTTTGAAAAAACAAGATTTTTTGTGTTTTAAGTGTCAATTTTTTTTTTTTTTATATTATTAATTTATTCCAGCCATGTGCTATTTCCACTATTTGTGCCATCACATATGTAAACTAGAATCCATCTACACACACGTGCATATCCATACATACGCACCTTTTTTGCAGGCAAACGACTGAAAAGTTTCCAAATGTGCAAAAGTGATGACGAGTTTTAACAAAATATCTTCGTCAGAGAACTCGAGGTTCGACATTAACATTTTATTTCACGTTCTGTTGTCACTTAATTCTACATGTTCATTTAAAATTCTTAAAGATCTTCTTAAGTCAATTCTTTGATTAATTTGTGTCGCAGGCGTTAATATTTGTCCTCCTGCTTCCTCCCGATGGCGGAGTGACGGGTTCCCTCGTCCCGGGGGTTCAAACCTGAGGTCTGAACCAACAGATTTGAAGAGTCTGAGTAGATGACAAGTTTTTTTTGTGTTTTTATTTCTTTGCTGTGTAAAAAAAGAAGAAAAGAAAAGAAAAGTGTCTTTTTAAACTGGATGTTTCGCTGCACAGACCCTCACGTGTTATTTGGACGAGTTGAGCTGCAGACTTGAAAGGGTTTTTTTTTTTTTTTTGTGCTGCAGCGCCGCCTGCAGGTCGTCTGTGGAGCCGCAGCAGGAAAGTTGCTTTGTGCCAAATTTCAGAAGGAAAAAAAACAAAAAACAAAACAGGAAGTTTGTATTCTAGTTTGTGCCATATAGGTCGAATATGCAAGAAAAAAAAAAGAAGACAAAAAAAAAAGCATCTGTGAGCAAATCATGCTTCCATTTAACCCCCACGCCTACCTGCCCCCCCTTCCTCCACCTGCCCCACTCCCTGCTGTGTATCATACTCATGGTCTTACTGATGTGTGGGTCCCAGGCTGAAACAGACTGAACTGTGGGGGGTTTTCTTTGATTCTCTCGTATTTTATCGTCTGTGTCGTACAAGCCGATGCTCAAGAGGAGGCGGGAGGGAGGAGGCAGTGACCTTCCTCCTCTTCCTCCTCCTCTTCTTCCTTCTTTCCTTCCTTCTTTCCTTTGCACACGGTGGAATGGCCTTACTTTTTTGGGGTTTGTTTTGCTTTACTTGCTTCTCTTGTGCGTCCGTGTGGTTGAGAGCAGAGAGAGCAGGACCATTAAAAAAAAAAAAAAAAAAAAAAAATTATAAAATTTAAAAAAAAAAACACATATTGAAAGAAAAAAAACTTAAGAAAAAGAAGAAAAAAAAAGTTCAGCAGATCCTTTTTATTTTTCAGTAATCTGAGAAACAATATTTTGCATGAAGATTAATAAATGGCAGATATTTTGGCTTGTACAAAAAAAAGTGACGCAATTTGAAGAGAAATAAAAAAAAAAAGGATTAAATAAAAGAATGTAACGTTTCTGCTGTATCTGTATATATCGAAATATTTATTGAAATATGTCTACTACTAATTCTATTAACGAGGAAAGCTTTTCTGAACAAACTCTCTTTACCTGTTTTTGAACTGTGTCGAGGCGGCGGTGATCTTCTCACTCGACTCTGTGTAACCTTCCAAAAACCATTAAAAAGAGCAAAGAGCAGCACGACTGGCCGCCTGACCTCTATGTGTGTGTGTGTGTGTGTGTGTGTGACAGGGAAAGTGTGTGTGTTTTACTTTTTTTCTGATTAAACAATATCTACTTGCTTCAGTTTCTCAAGTTTTAATTTTCGGAATTATTCAAATTATATTTTTGTTTTACTTTAAATTCTTTTGACAAAAATCACATAGTTCCTTTAATGCATTTTATGAACTTTTTTAATTGTTTTGAATGAACAAATGACCTTTTTGTGAATCACTGAAATTATATTTCCCTTAAATCAGTTTCTTTTAAATCTTCATGAATTGAGTGAAGCGCACCGTCAATATTTGTTTCATTGTTCTAAATTAATAAAATAGTTTTAAGTCTTTAGTAAATCAATTAACTTATTTTTCTGAAATGCCTTTTCAAAAATGTCACTTATCTTTTTCTAATTAATCATTCGACCTTTTACATCTAGTTTGACGAGTTTTTTTTAATTTTATTTCTCTAAATAAGACACACTCACCTAAATAATTCAGTTTGTTTCCTCAGAATTATCTGAATTAAGTTTTTCTAAAAATGTCATCAGTCTTGAAACACTGAGCAGGGAGCGTCTCCATGGCAACAGGCACTGATCTCCTTCGACCTCCCATCCTCTTTATATGGGGACATTTTCGGGGGGATTTAATGGGAAAGTCAGCCGCTAACGTCACAAAATCTAATCCAACTGGTGCTTTGATGACGAGAAATCATCCCTGAAAATTTCATGCAATTCAGGTGAGCATGCTGCAGGTGAAGACTGTTAATTGTGGGATTTTCACAGTAAAAGCACCCTAAAATAATTTCATGCTTGTAACTGGCACTATCTAAAGTTTAATTGAATTGAATTAAAAAGATGGATAAAATCATGAATTACTTATTTTTTTTAATTTTATTCATTAAGGGAAAAAAAAAAAAAAGTAACCTCGTGATGTAAAAGGAAGCCGACGCAGGTTAAAACAGTAAATCATTTTAATTTAGTTCTCTCACTTTGAAACATGATGACTCGTCAGGTCTGAGACACGCTGTGGAAACATGCTCCATTCACACAAATAAAAGCACTACGGCTCGGCTCCGGACCGGATCCCAGAAAAAAAACAAAAAACAAAACACAAGACTGATCGAGCGCAGCAATACACAGGATTGCCCAAGCAGTAAAGTACACGTTCCTTTAAGAAACAGGGAGAGAGAACGCGAAAAAACAAAAAAAACAAAACAAAAAAAAAAGAAAAAAACAACCTCGACTGTGGGTGTTCAGCCCCGATTCAAGTAGTTATTCACCCTTTTTTCTCTGCTGTGTCGGCGGGATTCCACTCGCTTTCCTAATAAATTCAAGTTCGGCATGAAGAACGACAAAGAGAAGACGAAAGTCCAGATAAAACCTGTGACAGAGGAGGAGGAGGAGGAGGAGCGGGTGTAACTTGCGACAGTTACCATGGAAACGGCTGGGAGACGGTCAGGAGGAGGCGGCAGGTCGTTAACCATTAATATTAACTATTTCAACTACTGTGGGGGAGGAGGAGGAGGAGGAGGAGGCGGCGGCGCGCTCGGACTTCCTGCTCGCTCTTCCTCCTCGCCGACCGTCGTCCAATCAGCTGCTGCGGCTCTCGCGGGGCGCGGACTCGGGTTCCGGGCGGCGTCACTGGCGCGGGGCGGAGTAGCGGCCCTCGTTGGGCCCAGCGCCGCGCCCGGATCCGAAGCTGGGTTTCTGTGTCATGCCGCCGCCGCGGGTGGGGGGGCCGCGGGGCCCGCCGCCGCCACCGCCGCCGCCGCCCAGCCCTCGCTCCCGGGGGCCGCCGGGGCCTCCGGGCCCCCCGCGGGGCCGCGGGTCCCGCCTGTCGCCCTCCCGGGCCGACCGGGTCTTCTTCTCCTCCACGTTCAGCCGGACGTCACCCCGGAACTTGATTGGCTGAGAGGGGAGAGGAGCAGTGATGTCATCAGACTAGAGTACTGCGGCGTGTTGCTTTCAGTACAAAACACAAGCAACGGCACCCACTAGTGGCCCGACATGACAACTACACCAGTTTCAGAGTATCTCTGTGTAAACGCAGAACTTTTCTGAAACCAAAACGTGGAAACCGAACGTTTCCACGTGATTCGTCGTGGAAACGAGGTCCGGGGGCCGTAGCTCCGCCTCCTCGCCGAGCTTCTTACCCTGTTGCTGAGGATCTTCTGGACGGGCTCCGAGTCGTCGAACACCACGAAGCCGAAGTTGGGCAGCTTCCCGCCGCTGTTGATCCGGAGCTCCAGCACGGTGCCGTACTCTGTGGGGGAGGAGTCAAGAGGTCAGAGGTCAAGAGGTCAGACACGCCGCGTTCTAACAGGGCCGCTGGCGACTCACGCTCAAAGAACTCCTTCAGCTCGCTCTTGTCCACGTCGTGCGGGACGTTTCCCACGAACAGCTGGTGGGCGTCGGGGTAGCGGACCACCCGGCGGCCCTCCGTCTCGCCCTGCTCGCCCTCGCGGCCTGGAAGCAGTGTGGAGGAGTGAGATGAGCTTTGACCTGCAAGTGTCGGTGTGTGTGTGTGTGTGTGTGTGTGTGTGTGTGTGTGTGTGTGTGTGTGTGTGTGTGTGTGTGTGTGTGTGTGTGTGTGTGTGTGTGTGTACCTGGCCTGGGTCCTCTGTGGACCGGCGGCGGGCCTCCTGGCCTCTGTTCTCTGGGTCTCTGGTCCCTCTGAGGTCTCTGCGCCGCCGTCTGAGCCTCGGACTTCACCTCCACCCGGGGCTGCTGTGGAAACACACAACAGGTTGTGACGCCGGTCGCCAGCAGGCGGCGCCGTCGCTCCGCGGGACAGGAAGTGACGTACCGACGGCGTGGGCGCGACTTTGACGACGTGTGGGTTGATTCCTGAGACGGGGGCGGGTCCGCTGGGCGGGAGGTTCTTGGAGGTGACGGAGGCCCAGGAGAACGGCTGTGAGGGCGGAGGAACCGGTCAGAGCCCACTTCCTGTTTAAACACCCCCTCCCCCTCCCCCCCCCCCCCCCCCCCACACACACACACACACACTCTCTCTCTCTCACACTCACCCTATTCTCCTCTGGGGCGGGCTCAGAGGGCGTGGGGGCGGGCTCGGTGGCGGGCGGGGCCGCGGAGGAGGCGGGGCTCTTCTCCGCCTGGTCCTCGGCGGCCTGTGCGTCTGTGGGCGTGTCCGTCGAGGCCTCCGCTTTGGGCTCCGCCGACACCTCGCCGTCCTTCTCCACCTCCGGTTCCGGCTCGGGACTCGCCGCCACCTCGTCCTCGTCGCCCGGCGCCGCCGGCTCCGAGCTGCAGCCGAGGAAGGAGGAGCGTCTGAGTGTAAAGCTGCACTACTGCCCTCTGCTGGTCCATTCGTGGTAAAGGTGTGTGTGTGTGTGTGTGGCCTCACCTGGCTGTGGTGTCGTAGAAAGGCGCCGAGTCCTCGGCAGCAGCGTCGGGAGACGGGACTCTCTCCTCCAGGTCGTCCACCTCGTCCTCAGACTCTGCAAAAACAATTCATTCACTTTTTTTTATCAAATCTTTGCCGTCTCAAGTCGGAGACTGAACGACTCCCGAACGACGCCACTCCTCACCTTCGGGGGGTTCGGAGTCGGAGTCCCCGAACACTTCGTCCTGGTAACGGAACACGTCGTTGTGGACGTAGAACTTGTTGGCGACGGTTCCCTGGAGGGAGAAAGAAACGACACGGGTTCAAGTCGACGCCGCTCCGGGAGGGGAGGGGGAGGGGGAGGGGGAGGGGAAGGGGCCCCGGAGAACCCACCTCGGGCGCCAGAACGAAGGTCTGCATGAACTTCCTCATGGGCTGCATGTTGTTGGACAGCTCGCCCATCACCTGCACCACCACGCCCTCGTTCAGCGTGGCGTGAGCGTCCACGTGGCGGATCTTGGTGTGACACTCTCTGAAGCTCAGGGCCATCACGCGCTTGTGGATCTCCTGCAAAACACGACGACACAGGCGACGATCAGCCCACTGGAGTCAGGGACCGAACGGTTGTTGGGCCGGTTCTTGATCGTGAAGCTTTGGAAAGGTTCTTGTGGGCGTGGCCTGCAGAGCCGACGACGCCTGATTGGACGACGACTCACTGCGTTTGATTTCACCCTGCATATTTAAAGTACCGTGTGACTATTCTAACTTAAAACTTTGTATTTGATTATTGACCTTTGGTTCTAATCCTTTGACAGTACAGGGTCGTCTTTCGGTCGTTGGACGGTTCATTTCTTTGTAATAACATTGTCGTTTGTTTTTGCATGAATGCAACGGAAATAAAACTAAAATCTATTCCATTCATCTGCATTTACCTTTGAGCCACTGGAGGACTGCTTTAGGTCCGTCAGGCGATGAGTTCCTGGAATTACACGTCTCCTACGCTTGTACCTAGACTTCCAAGTACCTCGACCTCTAGGTACCTCGACTTCCAGGTACCTCAACCTGTCGGTACCTCGACTTCCACGTACCACTAGTTCCAGGTACCTCGACCTCTAGGTACCTCGACCTCTAGGTACCTCGACTTCCAGGTACCACTTAAATGTCAACAAGTCTGAACGGAGACTCACCGACTGGCCGTAAACAGCCTCCGCCGGTTTGCCGTTACTGTCCACACCTCCGTGCACGTAGGACGAGTTCTTTCCATAGAACCTGAGCCGGGAGGGAAACACAAGGTTCACTTCTATAAATAATCAGGTCAATCAACCAACGCAGAGATTAAGTGGTTTCCCGCTAGGAGGCGACGCCAACGTGCTTCGATCGCGGGCGGCAGGAAGCGGCGGGGCGTTAACGGGGCCGTACCTGTGCAGGTAGTCCGGGGCCTGGTTCAGGAGTGTGTAGTACTGTCGGACAAACTCTCGCCCGACCAGCTGGGCACTTGGCTTCTCCATCACCATTTCTTTGGTCACCTGGAAATCTCTGAGGGGAAACGGGAGCAGGAAGAAAACGTCAGCGGGGACAGAAATGACTGAAGACACTGCAGAGACTCTGCAAACTACTCGTCCCACGGACCGATTTCTTTAATTAAAAGTTCCGTTCAGACAAAAGAAACATATTTCACTTCAACAGCAGCCCATCTATCAATCTTCCTGTCAGAATAATGTTATTCATTACAGGGCTGACTCGGGTGTTCGGCAGTGTGTTCACGAGTGAGAATGAAACCACTAAAATATCTATAAATTAATTAGCGTGTTGGGCTTCAACCAGATTATGTTGATTCATGAAATAAAAAGTGGAAAAGTGCAGTGTGAAAGCAAAGGGGCCCCCCAACTTCTGCTCTCAAACAGGTTTATGTTCTTGACAAAATGTCTTCATTTCTACACAAGAACTGCCAGAAGGAGAAGAACTCTTCTCAGAGATCTGATCTGAGAAAGAGCCAAACAAGGAATTTAAAAGCGTTGAGAAAGAAAAAAAAAAACCCTGCGACACCGTTCAAGGAATTTCCCTTCACGGCCCGACATTCAAATCTCTGAACGTACTTGGGATCCCTGCAAGGATTTTCCCCCCCGGGGCCGTGTCCATCACAGCTGACAGCAATACCTCAAACATGCTTCAACAGACTCGCGTCAGTCCCTCCTCGACTCTATTCTTTAGAACGCTCTTGCAGTACGAGCCCTCGGCTCCCTCAACATGCCAGCAGTGATCGGTCCAGTCTGACGAGCTCCACAGCACCGCCGGAGGAACGTTTTAAAGCACAAATGAAGAAAAACCTGAAAGCTAAAATAAGCAAAAAAGCTGAAAGCTAAAAAAAAAAAAAAAAAAAAGGGGCGGAAAATTCCTCAGGAAAGCGGCTTTAAGCTCCTGAGAAAACTTTCGATTGAGTCTTTTCCGTTTCTACAGCAATAGCTCCGTGTCTGAAGACTCGTCAGACGTTGACGCCGCCGTATTCTGTCCATCTCGGTGTTATTTGTTAGAACAGAGCTTCTAAAAGGTGATGTTCATCTTAAAAGCAGGATAAAAAAGGAAAGAATTCACACCTTGACCGTTACTCAAAGTCAACGGAGAAACCAAATTATTCTGATGCAAGTAGTTTCAAATAGCAGGACAGGGCTGGGCAAATAAAATCGGCTTAATTGATTAATTGAATTTGTGGCTGAAAAAGAATTTTATTTAGGAAATTCGAGTTTTTCTCTCCCCCCAGTTTTTTTCGGTCATTTTTTGCGTTCCGTTCTAAAATACCTTGTGGGGTTCTACAGTTGGTGTTGCACCTACACCTGGGTTAAATCTTGAATTTGTTGAATGACTGAGCCTCATTTACTTTTTATTTTGGGGTCGTTTATATGCATTTTAACTCCGAGGACAATCACAACAATAAAGTTGCATTTTTGCCAATACATCTGATGTCTGCAGTGATTTTTTTTAAGTGAGAAAAAACGAAATCTAACCAAAACTCAACTCATAGAGAGACGCTGCTGCATTCATCCAACCAAAGTTGACTTTTGGTCATTTAAGAAAACTGAAGTTGGCCGAAGAGTTTCAAACAGAAGCTGATGGTAACGACTCCCATCATGATTAACAGGGCTGGAGGGAAAAAAAGGAGGTTAAATAAAGAGCCGTCTTAAAAGGACTGTCTCACACACCTGTCCACGTAAACCCACACCATCTGCTGTCCTGAGACACACACACATACACATACACACGCACACACACGCTGATGATGACACTCCAGTCGAGTCAGCACGACACAAATAAGACGAAAACTCCAGACCGGCATTGATTCACGACACGATCCCAACTTCTTTTAAACTCTCTCCCATTATAACGTGAAACTGATGTCAGAGACATTTAGTGGAGGTTAATACACAAATACTACAGTTAAAAGTGGCTGTTCACTGCTCATTTGATGCGATTAGATTTGTTTTTATTACTTGAAATAGCTTTCGCTTAGAGTAGGCGTATGACTTCTTAGCAGCCTTGTCTATAGAAAGTATTTCTACCAACCCTTGAGGCAAAGTTTAATTATTTAACCAACTTGTCAATCAGTATGAAAGTTATACAGCAACATTTCATACCATATGCTACTCACCGGCAGCTACACAGTTGATTTTACACATAGTTCCCATTTTAAAAGCGGCCAACAACTTCTTTTTCCCGACCAAGTCTCTTTAAAACTACTTTCTTGTCCATCATTTGGCTTCAGCCTGCTTATTCCATCCCTCCTGCATTTTAGGTTCTTGATTTATGCTTCATAAATTTGATTGCTAATTGTGCATTACTGTAGTCCGTTTTAGAATTTTTGTTCGGTTGCCTTGACTGTTAATGTTTCCTCCCTCACTATTAAACTGCTATAACACGAGAACGCAACATTAATCAGCCAACGGTCATGGTACTTTTTGCCTTAACACTAATGTTAGAAGGTTCCTTAACTCATTACGTGATTCTTAATAAAAGAAACTTTGGTAACATACTTGTTCAATATGTTAATTATTGGACTTATTGCACTGTTTTAAACCATTAATACAACTTACATAGTTATGTGTTAATGCATAACATTATTTAGTCGAACTTCGCGCTTATTACACATTATGACTACTTTTTTTTGCAGTGTAACGGGGACATTTCTTTTCATATTTTTGCATTGTGATAAACAAAGCTAACCATCTCGGGGCAGAAGTGATGTACTTGTGTAACGTATCCACTAGAGGTCGCTCTGTCTCGCCAAAACACATCGAGGGAGCGAAGAGTTAAAAACTGACTGTAGTGTACTGAATCCAGCCCTGTACCTCAGTAGCAAGTAAATTAGTTAGTGAAACTATCAACTCAATAGATTTCGCATAATGTGCCTTGTTGCCTCAGTCACACTTGATATTATAACTGGATGTCGCCATCTTGGCTTCATGTCATTACTAAGTAGTAATTGACCCATTTACATCAACCCTTTCCCCCAGCACTACAAATTTAATCAGCCAATTTGTTGGTTCTGTGAATTTTTTTTATTCAACATACCTAAAAAAAAAGCCATATAGATCATTGATGTTTAGTCTACATGAGTTTCCACATCATGTTTGACCTAATAATCCAAACTTTAAAGGATTACTCAACCAAGAATAGTGAGATCTGTCACATCACATCAGGTACAATGTCGTTACAGTATGACTTATAGTGAAGCTTGTCCAAGTTTTTGGGTTTTTTTCTTTCCTAACAAGGAGCCCAGAGATTAAGGCATCACGTCAGATTGGTCAATCTCACCACGTTGGTTGTTAATTCCACAGATTTGGAGTTTTTAAAGAAAAAGTACTTTATATGCTGTATGTCCGTCAATCTGATCGTGGCGGGGTGCGGCGGCTTCTCTGTCGGGTTGTAAGGGGATAACGTGAAGGTGAGGACACACCGTGCAGACAAAAGGCCACGCCAGACCGGCCGGGCCCGTAGTCCCGGCTCCGGCCGGCCTGCTCGCACTGATCCGGCGGCGGCATCCCCCACCCCCCACCACCCTCCCTCCGGCACCGCCGCAGAAGACATCAGATCGGCATGCGGGTGTAAGGCCGGGCTCGAACTGAACGCAGGCCGCCGCGCCTCGGAGCTGAAACCCCGCGATAGCTGGAGCGGCTGCCGGCCCCGGGACAGCCCTGCAGCACGTGTCCCGGATCGATCCCCGGCCACGATGCCCGCTGTGCCGGGCCGACAGACACCGGCTCCACGGTCTCAATCCAAACAGTTCACCAGCAGCCACGATACACGAGATGTTAGACACGGAGTGGGGGGGGAAGCGGGGAAATGCTAATAAAAAAAAAAACTAAAAATAAAGATACATTGGATCCGTGTGGTAATGACTGAATGGGCTAAAAGTAGGCTACACACGGGATGCGTCTACCTCCTGGACCCTTAAAGTGAAACGACACGGTCATTGATTCGCTTGAATACACATTTTCTAACGCAGTAACAACGACTGAAGCCCGGCGCACGAATTCAAACGTTAATATTCAAGATATCTATTGATATAAGGCCATGTGCCTTGATTATTCCACTGCCGGTTACAGAGGTAGCCGGCAGCTAGCGTTTCCCCGCCGGGGAGTAGCCGGATCCCGAATGCTAACACATTCACCCCGGAGAGTAGACGGATCCCGGAGCCGCGCTCCTGATTTACGGAGCAGTCGCGGCGAGATGAGCTTGCTCGCCGGCTCGGGGTATGCCCTCGTCGTTAGAGCCGGAGCGGAACTTACCGGAGGAGCTGGTGTTAAAGACAAACGACGTAAACGACGCTTTCTTCTCTTGGAATCAGCGGCTCCGCCACAACGTGCACGAGTACTGCTCCGGTACCGAGCTCCACGACCCGCCCGCGAACACCGCCAGCCAATCAGAGTGAGGCCCCGGGACTCAGCTGCCAATCGCAGCCCGAGTTTCTCGTGACAGCCAATCACGGCACGGTGGTGCTTGGCGGTGCGATAGTTTCTTTAGCGGGCGTCTGCCGGTGTCTCGTTCACTCGTAATGCACTGAAGGCTTCCCCCCTCTTGGCGGCGCCAGAGCTTGTCGGAATGTGCAGTGTAAAAATGAAACGCATCCCGGGGAATTTCCATTCTTTCAAATCGCCTGTTGTTTTACACCGGATGAGATTTATTTTAAACAAAACTCAAACCAATTGAGATTTAGTTAAAAAAAAACAAAACCAAGAAGTCTCCAGATAGTCTAATAAAAACCGTTCAAAAACAGGATGAACATGCAGTGAAAGGGTGGGAAAGTCCCAACAGTATCATATCACATTGTGTTAGATGTGGAGGTTGTTATAATGAACACATTTGAAGATAATCTAGCATTTATGCAGTAACGAGATTCACAAAACAAACCTTTACCTTGGATTACAGACCACATCCAGGGGCTTAACATTTGTATCAGAAGTGCATTGATATATAATGTCAGCATAATACATAAAACACTTAAACAAGGCCATTAGAAAAAGTAACAGTTTCCAATAAGATGATGTGTTTAAATACCAAAAGGATTTTTTTGTTTTTTAATAAAGGTAATATGAGATAAAATGCTCCATCAGATGGAAACAGACTGAGGACCCACATTGAAAAAAAATGGTTCAGCCAAACCTGTAGGGGGCAGTGTAACAAGACACATAAAGCCATGCCAGCCAATCAGAATCCTAGATGGGGAGAAAACACACACAATGTCACGAATGGTGCAATTTATTTTCTGTTTACTGTTTGACTGCTGCGATAAAATAGGATTTAGCCAAAGCCGTCTTTATTTTTACGTTTTACGTTATATTCTACCGCCAGATTTAGGAGGAGCTCCTTTTCTTTATGGGTCCAAAATAAGTGAACCTGGAACCATTATTGCTGAACAGGAAATAACTCACACCGTTCATCACATCAGGATTCTGATTGGCCGTCATGGCTTCTCATTACACTGCCCCCTACAGGTCTGGCATGCTCATAGCAGTTCTGAGCCAGGTTTTTAAGTGGGTCCTTGTAAAGGGTGCAGTAGTTTTTGTAATGAAACCACACACTCGTGCACGCGGAGAACAATACGCTATAAACATTAACAATGGGAGAACATGGACATTCTTATAAACAGACAAGTTGGATTGTGATTCTGGTGACTATCTACTATAAAACTACCAAGTCCACAGGAAAGGTTGGACTGACAGTCGGCGACTGGGAGACGGAGTTGGAGAGTTTAAATTTTTTTTTTTTTTTAATAAAAAAAAGACATTTTTAAATACATTACAGTCATTCCAATGTGCTTTTATAGAGAAAATAGAAAAGCCCAACAGTTTTCAAATAGTTTCCATGGAGACAGAGTTTTAGTGTTTTACAAAAGTTGTGAGTTCAACATGTGTAAACGTAAAACTTTTCTGGAACGACGGCACAAAAAGAATGTTTTTACTCGAAATGTTGTCGCGCAAACAGGACCCTTGATATCCTCCGGCTGATTTTTTTTAGCTTAATGTCATATTACTTAATTTTACACCAGTTATTCTGCTTTTGGGTCATGACCTACATGTTGAGAATATTTGCTTCAGGAAAAGACGGCCATAGGGTTAGAAATTAAATAAATGACACGAAAACCTTCACCAAAAAAAAGACTAAATAACAGAAGAGTGGAGCCACAATGGTGGGAGAGGATTATATATGTTCCCTTTTTAAAGCCGCCGTGATGACGTGGAGGTCTTAAAAACGTCACTCTCTCCCACGGTTTGGTGAACAAAGCTCGTCCCGGCCCGGCGTGGAAGACGGACCCTGTCAGACACAGTGAGGGAGGAGCTTCTTCCCCCCGCAGGCTTTGTGTTCCACATTCCTGACTCTGGAGGAGCCGGTGTGGATGGTAACCGGGCGCCGCGGCCCCTCTCCGGCTCTCTGCGGCGTCCCGGGGGAGACGCCGGTCCGTGAACATGTTGTTCCAGAGTCTCATCTCGTGACTCTGGCAACTCCGTGCCGCCTTCACAGGGAGACGACGAAAACTCCCTCCGCTGACATCGTTTCCAAGGCTTGACATTTGAATTGTGGGTTTTCCATGGTACAATATTAAAAGCAGAGTCATTTTCGTGGGATGGACATCTGTTGACGGTTGTTATAGACTTTTATTTTGAAAGTAAACACTTTTGTCGAATGAGAAAAATAGACATTATCACAAACGAAACATTAAAAAGCATAATGATAAGCCGCTATGATCAGGAGATGCCGTGTGCGATAATGATGAGGATGGCGTTTATGTTTACGCATTGAACTCGCACACGTGGCTGTGATGAAGAGCGGCAGGTGATCCCATCATCGAGTGACGACATCTAAAGACTCGGTTTATAGCTTGTTAACTACTCGTAATATTATCACCAGTAGAATCAACACATTTTCATGAAAATGAAAGAGTTCCGTGAACAAAATATGTTTTTTTAATATCTAATCCCCAGTAGTTAATGCATCCTTATTGTTTTTTGTGGGGCTCCGGGATTTGAGACCATTTAAAAAAAAAAAAAATTGCCAGTCAAGAGTCCACGGAGCAAGTGGGCTTCCAGCAGACGCTTTAGTTGGAGTGCAAAGCGTCGTGACACTGAAAGAATAATGTATAAAAAGTATACATTCACTGCACCATCGTCTGGATCAGGGTTTTTGGCGGGAACTCATCGCCTCTGCATATCCTTCTGCGCCGTTCCCACAGAGTTTCACTCGGTTCACTTGAGGGAGGAAGTGCAGAGGAGGTGGCGTGTATCTGACGGTCAACAACAACTGGTGTGATGGCGGAAATATTTCCTCCTTCACGTCATTAAAATCCAGTGGGACAGATGGAAGTATTAACAGTTGAGCTCGACACACACTTTAAAAAAAACAACCCTAAATAACACAATTCTGTTTAGTATATTATACTGTATATTATACTGTTTATTGATTCCCCCACGAAAGTCAAGTATGAATTTAAAAATGTTGCTTCTTGCATCAAATACTGAAAACCATTTGTCACCAAACCAACTTTGGAACCATCTCTAGTCTGTATATTTAGTTTTTAATGACCTGTTCTAATAACGCTTTAAAGTTTTAAAAGTGTAATTTTTTTATAGAAAAGTCTGTATTCTGAGAAAAATGTATGACTTCTGGTGTTATTCCTTTTCTTTTTATAAAAAAAAACCAAAGAAAAATCAGATTATAAATCAGGCCATGAATTTAAAAAAAAATGCATGTTGGGAAAAGAAACCCAGATAAAGAAGCTGCAAACATATTTTTGGTCTGAAGTTGGCGCCAGTGAGCATGAAAATTGTATGGTTTAAAAGGAGGAGAAAGTGTTTACAAAGGAGTTTGTGGATTATTATTTTGGGGGATTTTAAGCTCATGTTTGGCAAATAAACGGGGACTTTGTTGTATTTCGAGGCTGTAAAAAGCAGCAGACGGACTTCCTGTGTGGCGCTGAGGAAACACACTCACTTCTTTTCAGTCTTTTATTCAGGAGACAGAGACGAGTTGATCTCTCAGTAGAAACATGTTAACAAACTCTCAGCCTGCGAGGTTTTTTCCCCAAAATAAAAACGTTCAGACGTCCCAACAATTCTGCTTTCTACCCGTTTGCATTGATTACACACGCGTGTAAACGCACACACACAAGTAAACACACACCACCACCAAAAGAGCGCACAGACTAAAGGTGTGACGGGCAGGAAGCAAGCAGAGGGAGCGTTTATTTCCACACTTTATTTTCCAATTTACACTTTTGAGTCTCCTCAGACGGTCGGCCAATCGGAACCCAGAAAACATTTACATCAGAGCGCGCGGCGTTTCTTTACTCTCATCGTGTTAGTACAGACTGTGCACGTCTCGGTTGGAATCCTTTCGTAGTGGTATAAGAAGCAAAGGTCTTTATTTAAAAAAATGAACCAAAACAAACAAACAAACAAAAAATAATTAGCCTTTAGCACCAATTTACTGTAATTCTCTGTTTTTAGTCCCGGCATGGGTCCGACCGCAGCCGTTCAGACCACCAGGTCTTTGTCGATGTCCTCTGGAAACACAAAACAACAACACATCAGGGTCTTTGTCCACATCTACTGGTAAACACAACAACAAACACAGATGCAAAAATCCCCAAAATTACATTTATAAATTCTTTTTTGGGGGGAAAAATGAAAAGTAAGCATATTTATTTAGTCCTAAAAAGCTCAAGCTACACATTTTTCATTAAAAAAAATTTCTTCTGGGTTTCAAAGCAAAATTGTTTCCCTTGAAATACATGCGAGTGGATGGGGGTGAAAATCAGTCTCTTTCTTGCGAACAAATATATTCTTAAAGAGAACTGTTCACATACAAAAGCGGCACCTTATTTGAAGCACAAGGTCTGTAGCTACGTTTTGATGTATAATATGATAAGAATGACTAATAAATGTGGCCTCGAGGAAGAGAGAGAGAGACTTTTTTTAAATTACTCGACACCTCTTAACGAACTGTCACTGCACAGTAGATCATTAAAAACTTTTTTTTTAAATCTCTTGAAAACTTTATGAAATTTAGAGGCTCCCAGGTTAAAATTGGTGGAAAATATGCTTCGACAAATGAACGGAGAACAGATGCGGCAAAGTTTTTAAAAATTCAGTCTCTCCCTGAAAGTATGGCGACCTCACCTTGCGCTGAGGATGGAAGGTTTTTTTTTTTTTTTTTGGAGAATTTTTCGGAAACGGCTAGCCGAATCCTTTACAAAGGTCACAGCACTCTATACCCAATTTTTCCCGCTCGTTTTGACGTGATCCAACCAGTTTATGTGCTGATTGTATCTTAAAGAGGCAGGCACAAGAAAAACTTTGAAAAAAAACAAAAACAAAATGAAAGCAAAATAGACACGAATGCCGAGAGAGATCGACACTCACGCTCTTTGATGCCGAAGCAGGCGGCCCATTCCTCCAGGGCGATGTACTTGTCGCTGTCGGAGTCGCACTCCTCGAAGAAGCGAGTGGTGCAGTGCTCCATGGGGATGAGGGGGGCGCGCAGGGGGGACAGCTCAGTGTGGGTCAGATATCTGCGACAAGGAGTCAGCGAGGGTTAAAAAAAGAGTCACTTCCTGGTGAGGGGTATACCTGCCGCCGGTATACGTACCCGTCCACGGGGTGCTGGTCCAGCTGGCCAAACTGCCAGTGCACGGGGAAGATGTACATGTTGTAGTTCTTCTGGAAGTCGTGGGCCAGCAGGTCCAGGGAGTGGTCGCCGGCCTGCAGCCTCTTCTCGTTCTCGAAGATCTTCTTCACCTGGAAGACGCGTCGGCAACAAACGCTCAGCAAGACGAAAAAAAGGCCTTGTGCCTCATCGGGTGGTTTGGAGGCTCGTCCTTCTCACCCTGAGCTTCTGCTTCTCGGTCAGCAGGTTGTTCTCCTCGTCGCGCTCGTACAGGGTGACCAGGACGTTCTTCAGCCAGTCCCTCATGCGCAGGGGGAACTCGTTCAGCTCGCTGTCCATGCAGGTCTCGATCACTGAAACAGACGTTCGGCGTGATTGAGATGTGAAGCTTTGTCTCAAAGCGGGACGGCCGTTTCTTCAGATAATCCAGAGTGGCACCGCGACGTCAGTAAAACATTCATGTCATGTGACTCAATGTTTTGGCCTGGGAACGTGGGTTTCACTTTAAATTCTTATTCAAATGCAATGCAGTCATAGCTGCTTTTGTTGAAATCACTTTATTTCTAACTAAGACACTAATAGAAGAAGAATCTGAACACTGATCTTTGATTTCCTCTAATCCCCTTCGCGAGGCACCTCTCCCATCCGCTTTGTATACAACTTTTTTTTTTGAGTTTTTCTGTTTATGTTTCCTCAAATAAATCCCCAAATCTAATCGATTGGTCCTTGATTGATGACATATCATCCCTGATGATTTCATGCAATTTGAGTTTTTACTAAAAGTTTGTCAAATCATACCAATAAGTACACGCAGACAAAAACGCAACGTTCCACCCAACTATTGTTGGCGGAGATAAATCGTCATCTCACAGATGTTGGGACACGTTCGTACTGAAATCTCTGCGGTGGTGAGTCTTGACCTGATCTCCGTCTGAGCCTGAGAGCTCTGACTGAAGGCCTCGCCCTGCGTGAGTGACTTCAGTCTGAGGACAAGAAAGGAGACGAGTCCCGACGGATCCTCAGCTGCAAGTTCAGAAATCCGCCCGGCACACCCTCTGATCAGACAGAGGACGAACCACAGGGGAACTTTACGCTGATTTAATGTGTTTGTGCCGCATCGCATCGTATCGTGCTGCACCGCGCCGTATCGCATCGCATCGCATCGCATCCTATCCTATCCTATCCTATCCTATCCTATCGTATCGTATCGTATCGTATCGTATCGTATCGTATCGTATCGTATCGTATCGTATCGTATCGCATCGCATCGTATCGTATCGTATCGTATCGTATCGTATCGTATCGTGTCGTGTCGTAACGTACCCTATCCTATCCTATCCTAGCCCAGCCCATCCCATCCCATCCCATCCCATCCCATTGTATCGTATCGTATCGTATCGTATCGTATCGTATCGTATCGCACCGCACCGCATCGCATCGTATCGTATCGTATCGTATCCTATCCTATCCTATCCTATTGTATCCCATCGTATCGTATCCTATCGTATCCCATCGCATCCCATCGCATCCCATCGTATCGCATCGCATCGCATCGTATCGTATCCTATCGTATCGTATCCTATCGCACCCCATCGTATCCTATCCTATCGTATCGTATCGTATCGTATCGTATCGTATCGTATCGTATCGTATCGTATCGTATCGTATCGTATCGTATCGTATCGTATCGTATCGTATCGTATCGTATCGTATCGTATCATACAGTATCGTATCATATCCTATCGTATCGTATTCCTAGGGGGAGGGGGAGGAGCTCACATTTGCAGGGTCCGATGTAGTCCAGGTGCAGCTTGTGGCCCTTCTTGGTTCCCTCCAGGGCGCACTTGGTGGCAAAGAAGTGGCAGGAGGTGTCGTAGGTCTTATTGTCGGTGCCGCAGACCTGGAGGCAAGACGACCGGGGGCCAATCGGATCGTGAGCCTCAAGCGAAATGTTGCGTTCACGTGTTTGCAGGGGAAGTCGGATCACTCACGTGCTCGAAGTTGCCCTCGGCGGCGGGGCAGGTGGTGGGGTCCTGGCACACACACATGGGGATGTTGCTGTCGTCCACCTCGCACACTTTGCCCTTCTTGCAGTGGTGGTTCAGGCAGGGATCTGCAGGAGGGACACGGGAGACGAGAACTCAGACAGCCGGAAGAGAAAATGAGCTCATAAAACACATGGAGTCTGTCTGAAGCGGCTGGCGGGTGAAGGAGTGGATTACAGGGTGGAAAGAAAACCGTTTCCCGTCTGGAGTTTAAACGTCGTCTCGTCATAAAGGAACTTTTCAGCAAGTGACGAGGAAATGTTGACAACTTAATAAAAAAAAAATAAGCACCTTTCAAGCATTTACCAGAAATACTCCAAAAACATTATTTTCCTGGAGCTTGTCTATAAGTCAAGTGTTGCGATGCGTTCAGGTTCAAGAAAATTAAACCCGAAATTTCACTTCTATACAATGCTCAGCAAGCCATGAATAGCACGTTAGGCTACGGAATATTAGAGGTGAACTTTTTTTCTCCCCCATTTTTGTGGCGCCCCCTAGAGGCCACCACAACATTAGCATTTGCCTATATTGTCTAATGGGTGAGCCCGCTCTCACCAATATACTGAAGCAGGATCCTTCAAAATAAAACCACTGGGCAGTTTTCCAGCTGGGACTGGGTTGGTTAAGGAGCTGTTCAGAATGAAGCAGCCGGCTGTGTCTCCTGCTCAGGTATAACATGGTGTACCAGTGTGTCCTGCACTCCTGCGTGTGTGTGTGTGTGTGTGTGTGTGTGTGTGTGTGTGTGTGTGTGTGTGTGTGTGTGTGTGTGTGTGTGTGTGTGTGTGTGTGTGTGTGTGTGTTCCCGCCTCTCACGACACTCACAACCCGTCATTACAGACTCTCACCCTGTCATTACGGGTGTTTGAATTTAGAACTCTGAGGCTTCGATGAACCCGGACGCTTCTGCAGCCGCAGGGCAGAACCACACGGGGGAAGCTGGGTAAGTGTGTGTATGTGTGTGCGTGCGTGTGTGTGTGTGTGTGTGTGTGTGTGTGTGTGTGTGTGTGTGTGTGTGTGTGTGTGTGTGTGTGTGTGTGTGTGTGTGTGTGTGTAGAAAAACTCACTCTCGGCAAGAACGTCTTCGACGACCTCAATGGCTTCGTCAAAGTCTCCGATCTCCACCTGCACCGGGTTGGCCCCGACCTCGGGCTCCTGTAGGAAGAGGTCAGAGGTCAAAGGTCAGAGTTGAGGAGAAGAAGAAGTGTAGTCGGTGTGGAATCTCTTGTAACAGCTTTTATATCCCGATATGGAAATGTGGGTAAAAGAAGACACAGAAAACTGGTCGCTGAAGTCTTTCACTAGTTCAAACTCGCTGTTTATTATATTAATATTTCCGCCATCACACCAGTTGTTGTTGACCGTCAGATACACGCCACCTCCTCTGCACTTCCTCCCTCAAGTTTCTCGCTGGTTATTAAACTGGTTTTCAAATTTGTTTAAACTGGCTATTAAATATGTTTCTCATGAGAGTTTAAGGCCTTAGTTACAGTTGTTTTGATTGAAATTTGACCGTTTATTTAAAAAAGAAAAAAAAACTGGCTTCCAACTGGTCTTATTCCGGTTTTCCAACCAGTTTGACAGTGGTATTATTCAGTATTCTATGCAGATTTTAAAATTGTTTTCAATCTGCTTTTCAAAGAGCTTTAGAAAGAATTTATATGTCTTAGTGCTTGACGACAAACTAATGTTGAACTGGTTTCTAACTCATTTAAAACTCATTTGTGCTTCAGTCATTTGAAACAACTTTCCCTCTGATTTCCAAAACTGTCTTTTAAAAAGAGCTTTCCAAACTGGTGTTTTGTTTTTTTTCCCCCAGCATTTTTAACAGTTCATCTGAGTTATTCTTACGTTTCACATTCGTTTCTTATGTCCTGTTTGCACGACGTTTCAATTAAAAATGCATTTTTTTTTTTGCGTTTTCACATTTACACCCATTTACATGGCAATGGCAGAAATGCTGAACATGAAGTAGTTCGCATGCCAGGCCACAAGTTGGCACTGTTGGTTGTTTTTTTGTAAAGAAACCACAGCGAGCAATACACTCTAAACGTTAACAACCACGAGTAGACGTTCATTTCTATGGACGATACGCCCTCGTCGTGTTTAACGCCGAAGCTTTCAGCTTCTTCGTGGTTCTGAAGACTGACGTGAGTCTCAGACGTTTCCAGACTTTGATGAGGTGGAAGATCAGATCGGATCCTCGGTTCGTTCTGTTTCTAGCCTCACGCATCTGGAGTGGATCGTCCCTGACGGGCGGCTCCACACAGAGAAACCACAAGAAAATAAAAAAATAAACACTTCCCGAGAGGCTAAAGTTAGCAGCGGTGGGATCGCGGCGAACTTCGTTCACAGAAACAGCTGGAGGGACGTCACCGCTTCACCCTCATGTTTCAAAATAAAAGCCTCCATCCAAACATCAAATTTTCCGGTTTAATTTCCCCTCTGATTCGATTAACTTTGTGACGATCAAAAGAGAATCCACAAAAGCTGTTTTTAGCTTCTACGGAAAATCAGACGTTTTGTTGAGATGATTGATTTTTGATTTTTGATTTTTTTTCCCGGTTTCAATCAGGAGGAACAAAACGTGCAGCTTCTGATGAGGATTTCCTCTGTGGCTCAACGTGGTGTTCGTGAGAAAGTACAATATCCGCATTATAGAGCATCTTCCTCCCACTACTGTAACTATTAAAGTAAATCTTAAGCGTTCATTTGAACTACTGTGGACGAGCCAGTCCTCCACGTTTACAAATCCCAGCAGTGAATTCACGACCAGGCCATCAGCCGTACAATATCAAGAATGTTCTGCTGCTAAACGTTGGCCAGAGCAGGTTTTGGCTCCGAGGGAGAACATCTGCTTGAGTTCACGCTAAATTAGTCCCTGCAGCTCTTCTTAGGAAACATGTTTTGTCTGTTTTTTTTCCCCCGACTCCTCCGGAAAAGCTTCTGGTACAGCTGCAATGTCCGAGATGAAAACAAGATGGGGACGTGAGAAAGAAGTAAAAAGTGTGGAGAATCAGGAAACGGAAACATTTGAGGAATAAAAAGGAACTTTTTCGTTCTGATCCTGGCGTAAAAAAATAATAATAATAATAATAGAAGTCCCTTCAAATGAATGGACGTCAGTTGGTTTGCACTCTGCACAACAAACTGTATGTTCTATTAGTCCAAAATAGGAATGTTCAGTTTTATACACGCCCATTAATCTAGGATTAGTCAGTCTAAAACCTCCGGGCTTATTTATTCTAGGAATCATGGGACGACTGGGAAGAAGCACACGGCGACAGGAATACAAACATTTCCCCTCATTTACGGGCTCAGTGGGAAGAATGAAAGAGTTATGTTAGATGCGTTTCAATAAAACAAAACAAAACAAAACTGACGTCAGAAGATTTGGACTGACCTCAACGATGGGCTCGTCCTCAAAGGTCTCCTCAGCTACCAGCTCCTCCTCCACCACAGGTTCCTCCACAATGACCTCCTCCTCAGTCTGGCACACACACACACACACACACACACACACAGTAAATACTCAATACGTAAACAAAGTAATATCTCTCTCTAATTAAACAGATATTCAGAATTCTCTATTTTCTCAGAAGTTACGCGACACACGTTATCGTACGTAAAATAACCTTTCTTGTACAAGCAATAGTCTAATCCAGGGGTGTGAAACATGAGGGCCGTGGACTAAAACCAGCCAACGACGAGGCTCCAACATGACCAATCCGCCAAGCAAATAGTCCAAATTTCTGATTTTATTCTCATTTGTTTGACATTTCGTTGTATTTTGAACCAAAAATTATAATTAAAATTGGATTTATGTAGAGATTTGAGTCATTTTCAGTTGATCAACTGTTTGATTTGTGCAAATTAGATCTACAACAACAAATACAACAGAAAAGGTAAAATTTAAAAGGCATTAAGGGACTATTTTAAAGTAGAGCCCACTCAAGATGAGATTGGCCTCTGAGCGAAAATGAGTTTGATGAAGTTGATCTGAAAACAACTTTCATGATGCAATGAAAACATTTCACATCCTACTAAACCAATAAATCTATATTAAACATTGAATAACCTGAATTAAAATTCAGCTTTAACTATCAATTCTGATTCTGAATTCTGAATACACACACGCACACACACACACACACACACACAGGAAAGGAGACCCACAAAGGAAGGAGCTTTTCTCATAAAGGAGTAAATAAACCCTGCGGTGTGACTCACAGGAGCAGCCATGGCGTGGCCAGCCAGGCACAGGAGGAAGACGATCCACACCCTCATCTTCAAAGTCTGTGGAGACCAACACACACACACACAATTTTTATTCTTCATGTAAAGAAGCCAAGCCGAACTCCACAGCTGGTTTCATTTCAGCGGCCACATTTTTTCCCCTGAGGAAGATTAACATGGAAGAATAACCCAACGGGAATGGGAGGAGGTGAGTTTTCTCAGGGAGCCGTGTATCAACAAACCCCAGAATAACGTATTTAATGATGGACGGCAGCGACTCACAAGCTGAACGCGTAGCGGGAAACGCTTTGGATCATAAAAATGACATGTTAAAGGGCAGAATTGACTAAATAATAAACCCAAATGTGGCAAAAGGTGAACAAAATAAATGTCTAAAATGAAATGTGAAAACATACAAATTCATAAATATCCGTCTCTCGGTTCTTACAAGGAAAAATCTTCTCTACTCTTTAGCATTAGCATTTCTGAGACGTGCATCTTCACCGACGAGCAGCTACAGCTAATGCTAAAGCACAACCAACACTCAGTGAGAACGGATCGTCAGCATTCATGTAACAAGTTTCAAACTCACTGAGGAACAGTCAGCATTAGCATTTTCTGAACCTAAGAGCGGCTATCACTAATGCTAAAACAAACCGTTACTCGGTGACGACAGATTTTCAACTTTTGTTATGCCGAAAAAAACCCAAAAGTAAGAACTTTCAAACTCATTGAGCAACTGGTAGCTTTAGCATTAGCATTTTAGAAACTCTTATGAGCAGCTACGGTAATCGCTAATGCTCACGCAAGCCGTCACTCAGTGAGAACAGATAATCAACTTTTGTTATATACAACGAAAGTAACATGTTTTTTTTCCCCCGAGAGTAACAGTTGGTTACTGGCTACTGCTAATGCTAATGCTAAACGCTAAACATGGGCTCAGTAAGCAGAACAGGGAGACTCAGGTTCTATATTTCCATCGTCGGCAAAGCAACAAGTCATTCGTACTTCAGTAACTGTGACTGAATAAGTAATCGCTTACTTTCGGGATGCGCAACATGAATACATGTGACGTTTAAGACGTTTCCATTTTTCTCAGACCTGCTTTGGTGTTTGACTGAAAAACAGACGTAATGGAAGGTCGACAAAGAGCTCAGTCTGCGGTGTGTTTACTGACACCTGCAGACGAAGCCGCTGTGTGTGTGTGTGTGTGTGTGTGTGTGTGTGTGTGTGTGTGTGTGTGTGTGTGTGTGTGTGTGTGTGTGTGTGTGTGTGTGTGTGTGTGTGTGTGCGTGTGCTCAAACATTTTTTTCAACCTCAGGCTACGTTTTCTCACTCCTCCGGGGATGGAAAGTAAAAAGGAGAGACCACAGGGTTCGTATTCACACACGCACACACGCACACACGCACACACACACACACACACACACACACACACACACACACACACACACACACACACACACACACACACACACACACACACACACACCTGTAAACCTCCAGACAGATTTTGGTCATGGTCCTGCTCCACCTTTAACACAAAACTACATCCACACGTAAACATTCCCTCTTTACAAGAACTAAAATAAATCCAACTCACAAACAGATTCTTGGGTTTTAATCCAGATGAAATGCCTTCAACCCTGAAACTACATCGATCCATCGTGGTCATGTGACCCTGACGTCAGCTTGAGATGATTATTGTTGGTTTGTGACTCCCTCTGGTAATTTTTCAGCCTCGACTGCAGCCGTTTAGTGTCACTAAACTGAGCCCAGATGCTTTTCCGAGTGACGACACGAGTGACTATACTCACATGCTGTTCTACAGATATGAAAAAAGCAGAACAGAGTGTCTGCAGTAGTGTAGAGAGAGGCAACATGTCAGAATTTAATATATTTTCCTCCAGGGGAAGCGACATTCCGTAGCCTTTAACTCCCAGCTGCTCACACAAAAATCACTGCGCTATTAGCAGGAAAAACCAACACCATATATAGTCATTTAAGTCAGCGTTAATGACTGTAAAACATAATCATTTGCTAAGCTGTTGCTTTTAGCGGCCTGTGCGGTCTGTGGTGAGGTGGAGCTGTGCACAGCCGTGTTGCATAAATCTTCTAAATCCTGCAGTCTGCCGCATGGCGCAGTTTGGGTTTTTTTTTCAATCCATCCAGAATGTGGTGGAAAACATGAAATATTTCTGAGGCAGACTTCATTTCCTGTGATATATGAGAGCGGGATCTTCTCTCTCCCTCCCTCCCCTGCTTCTCGTTCTCTTCTCTCTCAGCCAGGAAATAAGGACTGCTTTGTTTGGAAACGAGGCGCTGCACTGTTTGGTCTGCTGCTCCTTTTTGCCAACACTTATCTGTCTCCCCCCTCTTTTGATGGCGACTCGGTGAGAAAACATGTTATCGGCATCAGGACGTCTGGTGTGTACGGACAGTTTCAGCAGATCAGACATAAGCTGTGAGGACATTTGACAGTGTTTCAAGTCAAAACACATGCAATTTTGCATTTTTGAAATCAATGTTGACACGTAAACAGTAGTAAAGCTGATAATTATGTCGTTCTCATGTTGGGCCATGAGGTGGCGCTGTTGTTGGTTGTCGTGACGAAGCCACACGCTATGAAACTTAACTCGACTCAACTAGAAAACTACCCAGAAGTCCCAGGAGAACATGTACAGGGAGTCTTGACCCTCTAGAGGTCGTCATTGTTGTTATCGTCCATTTAATCGTACATGTGCACAAGAACTATTTTTGCACAGTCGCAGCATTTCATTTCCCCCCCGACAACGCAGAGACAGAGTCGGAGCATTTTTTTCAAAACGTTAAATCTTCAGCGACTTTGAGCACCGATGTCGTGTAAGCAAACGCTACAAAGGTTGGTTTTTGGGTTGTTGTTTTTTTTTAATGTTTTTTGGTTGCACTGTTCAGAACTGCTTCTAATAGTCTTTTTCTTTCATCATGGGTTTTCATGATGTTTCTACATTTTACGCTTGTTGATTTTATAATATGATGACGTGAAGTGTCTTTGAATGCCTTAAAAAGCACTGTAGAAATAAGATGTTATTTATACATTTTTTTGTTTTATTTTATTTTATTTTACTTTACTTTACTTTATTTTATTAAATTAAATTAAATTAAATTAAATTAAATTAAATTAAATTAAATTAAATTAAATTAAATTAAATTAAATTAAATTAAATTTTATTTATCTAACCCTAACCCTTTATTTTATTTTATTTTTCCCAATTGTTTGTATTATTATTATTATTATTATTATTATTATTATTATTATTATTATTATTATTATTATTATTATTATTATTATTATTATTATTATTATTATTATTATTATTATCATCACTGTTCTTTGTACTGCTGAAAAATGGAAAAACTTCTTTTTTATTGCTCGGAGCCACTGAAAACGTAACGTTTTGAAAACGGCTCCCATGGTGGAACTTTTTCAAAACACTCCATGTAGATGGAGGAAACGCTGCTCCCGTGCAATGCACACTGCGTAGGCCATCGTAAACAGTTGTTGTGCACACGCTCAGTAGATGGACAACAACAACAAACATGGCGGCCTCCAGAGTGTCACGACTCCCAGTCCATGTCCTCCCGGTACTTTGTAGCTGTCTCCATAGTAACAATCAAACTTGGTGGTCTGTCCACTGGAATGTGTCGTCGTTAATGTGTATGATGTATTCTTCTCTGCTCCGTGTGTGTGTGTGAGTGTGTGTGTGGCTTCATTACAAACACACACAACAGCACCTACTAGTGGCTCGACAATGTCGCCTCACCGTCTTCACAGCGGGGCCTCATTCTGTCAGCGATAACGCACGGCTAAACTAATAAGTTCCCGCGGTAAAGCCCTTCGTTGAGCTCCTGAGTGGGATTATCAGAGCAAGACAAGGTCAACAAATCTGTTCCTCCGGGGGTTTTCTGTCAAACACATGAAATCATTTCACGTTCGCTCTCTCCGATCAGGAATCAAGCCCAAGTTCAACTGAGTAGAAAAATAAATAAAAAAAAGTGACTCTGTGCTTCTGTTACCTGCCAGATTTTGACACAGTTTGCGAGAGCTCAGTGGGGATAATGAGCCGGGTGCATACTCTGGATTCCTGCTGCCGCGAACAAAGTTCAGCCGTTCAAACCAACAAGGCACCAGTCGGCGCTCCTACGGCCGGCGTGTCGGCGCACGGCGAGGAGGTGAAGCTCCCCCCCCGGAGGCAGGACTCGAATACTTTTGGAGGGGTGAAAGGAGTGTTTCTCCTCCGGTGTGTTTGCTTTAACGAGCCCGTGACACGAAACGTTCTGCGAATGGAAACACGTTCCTTCACATCTCGACGCCGACCTTCAAGTCGACGCGTTCCTCCGGCGGCTTTCCGTCGGAGTGAAGGAGTGTTCAGGGAGGAACGGCCAGAAAACTTCCAATATTAATCTTTAAAGGCCTTTTAACAAGCTCAGATATGATTAAAATACATGATGATGAGTATTTTTGATTTATGTGTTTCTCACAGGATTAAAATCCACTGTGTTTCCTGAAATGACGGTTCAAATGTCTTTTTTTGTTTTGGAATGGAGAAGAAGTCTCTGAAACTGACATGAATCAGTCTTCAGTTTTGAGAATTAATTGTTTGTGTTCTGTTGCTTTAATTGTAGAAGTTTTACTTGTATCGTGTACCGGGTTGAACTTCAGATGAGAGAACCTTCAATCACAAATTACAAGAAATTGTTGTACATTGACAAAATAAGTTGACGGAAATTGTTTTTGTTGTTGTTTTTGTTTGTTTGTTTGTTTTAATTTTGCTTTCTGTTTTTGTTGCATCATGTATTTGGTTGAGCGAATAAACTTAGTACTATTTAAAAAATAAAATAAAATAAAATAGAATGTTAATAGAATGTCTTTATTGTCATTGAAACACAATGACATTGTAAGGTGCAGTCCTCTTTAAAGTGCTGTTTTATAAAAAATATAAAATATAAAAGAATGTGCTGATAAACAAAAATGTATTAAAAATAAATGTAATTAAAATTAAATTAAATTAAATTAAATTAAATTAAATTAAATTAAATTAAATTAAATTAAATTAAATTAAATTAAATTAAATTAAATTAAATTAAAATAAATAAATAAATAAATAAATAAATAAATAAATAAATAAATAAATAAATAAATAAATAAATAATAAATAAATAAAAAAAGAAATAAAGAAAGAAAGAAAGAAAGAAAGAAATAAATACATACATACATAAAATAAAATAAAAAACATGCTTCATATCACACATTCACAATAAATAGGTATTTATTTATACATTCACAATAAATAGTACTTTTTGTGAATGTATAATATGGAGCATGTTTAAAGTGACATACATTTATCCAAAATATCTGCTTTTATTGGAAAAGTCTCAGTCAGTGGCTTTATTTTAGCTGTTTTGAAAAGTGAAAAATATTCCTCGTATACATTTTTGAAATAGAAATATGGAAGAACCCCCCCCCCCCCCGACATGTTTTATGCTGTTATTGGAACAAAAGCGAAAGATGTTTAAAAAGCGGAGTGAGACTTTCCACTACTGCTCCCCGGGCCTGCTGCTCGTCGACGTCGTGGACGTGGTGGAAAACTACCTGGACCGGTGTTTGAGTTGGAGGGACGTCGTGTTCCCGGTCGCACGTCCGACTCGGCCGCACGTGGGGACGTCACGGCCCGAAAAACAAACTATTGCTTTTGGACGGCGGCGGCGGCGGTCAAACAGGGCAGAGAGGGAAGACTTCAGGCCTCATGAAGGCCGCCCTTCTTCCCCCCGCAGGGCCGCTTCGTTTTTTGGGGGAGGCGTGTTTGGGTAAAGCGAGCGCAAACTCGGGACGGAGGAAAACAACCCGAAGTCGTCAGGGACACAGAGGCCCGCCTCACTTTCTCTCTTGTTTTCTGTCTTCTTCTTTTTTTCTTTTTTTTCTCCGTCTCCACCAACTCGGACGGATTTAGAGACATTCCTCCCACTTCTCCTCGGTGACATAACGATCGGCTGCACAAACACACGGCAGGTAAACAGGCCAGGAGGAAAGGAAAAAAAAAAAGTGGGAGAATGAACAGTGGTTTCCTCTGTCTGGGACCTGCTGCCAACCAGACACACCTGATCCCTGCTCCGTCATCCTCACATCCCAAAGATCATTCAGTAAAATGTCAGAAAACCCTAGAGTCTGAACTCAGATATCAGCTGCCATCCCCGAAGTGGAAGACTCGTGGAAGGGTCGAAGGTCAAGCAGGTGCCAGGATCCGCTGTGGCTGTTTGGTCGGGGGGGGGGGGGGGGGTAGAACGGAGGAGGACGCCTCACGGACTTGACTCATTCGGAGTCGTCCTCAAGGGTTTTTTTTGCGTTTGTTTCCGTTGGATTCGCAGAACGAGCGAGGGAACCCGCCCATCATCTGCCCTGATGATGTCACGTTGGAAGTGCTATGACAGACCTAAGGTGTTGGCCGGTCGTCTGGAAGGGTTCGATTCTCCCATCCGTCAAGACACGGATCCCCAAACTGCCCCCAAACTGATCGACTGTCTCACGTCTTGCGCCGAATCGATCCGTTGGAAGCGAGACACTGAACCCTAAACTGATCCCAGTGGATGATTGTCTGTGTGAACGTGTGCATGAATGGGTGAATGTGGCTACCGCTGCCCGGTTAGATCAGCGGAAAAGCGCTATAAGCGAACTCTTTATCAAGATTCGTTAGATAACTGGAATCTGTGCTGTTAAGTTAGCTTGAGAGCTAATCAGATGACGACTCGTTGACCTGGTGACGATGAAAACCCCGTCGCTTTGTCACTTCGGTTACGTGAATGTCACAAGAGTCGTGTCTCATGAAAGAGTCAGTGACGGACAACGACAAACAGAGGAGATGAAAGCGGCATTAGCGGGAACAAAGAGCTCCGTGAAGCCGGCATTAAAAAAAACAAAACATCACATGAAAACTCTCATACAGAAAAGAGGAGTGAATCAAAGCAAAATGCACTGGTGGCTGGATGAAAGAGGACGAAGGGTGTGGGGGGGGGGGGGGGGGGGGGGACTCGTCACAGAGTCTCTGGACAAAAGCGGCGTTGTACCAGGAGAGACACAAAAAAACTCTCCGAAGACGGAATCCGGCAAGACAGCGACACAAACATGGAGGGATTTGTTCCCATGAAGGGAGCCACTGAGAGGCCAGGTACTCAGATTACACAGATCCTGCCTCTTCCTTAAACGCCCTCCTCTTCCTCTTTGTGCAGGTCGACTGCAGCTGAAAACGATCCTTTGTGCTTAGGGGGGGTGTGGGGTGGGGTGGGGTGGGGGGGGATTAGCCTGAATGCTAACTCATAATCTAACATTTTTCTCCAGGAAACACCTGACTTGAGGTTCCGCAGCTTTTATTTCCTCGGGAACTGAAATGTAACCCTCTTGGAGCTCACTTTAGTCTGCGCCGGGCGCTGGACGCTCTCTATTCTACTGAACACTCTCTATTCTACTGAACACTCTCTATTCTACTGAACACTCTCTATTCTACTGAACACACTCTATTCGACTGAACACTCTCTACTCTACTGAACACACTCTATTCTACTGAACACTCTCTACTCTACTGAACACACTCTATTCTACTGAACACGCTCTATTCTACTGAACAAACTCTATTCTACTGAACACACTCTATTCTACTGAGCACTCTCTATTCTACTGAACAAACTCTATTCTACTGAACACTCTCTATTCTACTGAACACATGCTATTCTAGTGAACACACTCTCAAAAACACAGGAACAGAAACCGCTGCGAACACGCAGACCTCGAATCCATCGCCCTCTGTAATTTGACACCAGCTTCACTGGCCGAATCCTTTGTAATCAATACGTATTATGGTGTTCATTCGGGCTTGTAATTTGACGCCAGTCTCGTTTGCATGCTGCATTTAAATCAGTATTTCAAGAAAAACTTTTTTTTAATTTCCCCTCAACATTTAGACTTAAATTTCACATGTAGATGTCTGAGATTTTTGTGTTCAGAAGGAAAATTACAGTTGAAACGGCTTAAAATATGGGAATTGGCTTGTTTTTAAGATCTTTTTTTAAAAGATTTGTTCAACTTCTGGTGCGGTGGATGTTTTCCAACACAGACTTTATTCCACCAGACTTTTTTTTTCTTTTTTTTTCTAACTAAAAAAGTCCAGATGTCGATATTTCCTCTCATCGGGGTCAGATCATTCTGCACCTTTAACACAGTCCAAACACTTTTTTTCTCTTTTTAATCTCTACTCGTGGTAAAGAATCAACAGATACGACAGTAATCCGATTACTCTGAGAATAAAGGAGCAGGAATCCGATTACTCTCTGACAGTCCTGAAAACTCACAAACTTGCACAAACAGCTGGTAACCGGTCACCATGGCAACCCACATTCCTTTACAGGGGAGTAATGAGAGAGGGGGAGTCGCAGAGGGAGGAAAGTGGGGGGGAGGTTGGGGTGGGGGCTCCCATTACTCTATCAGGCTTTGTTCAAATCTCCTCCTCCTTCATCCCCTCTTTCCTCCCCTCTTTCTTTTCGGTGTGCGAAACCTCATTTAAACAATAAAGCCGTTATACGACAAAGTGGATTTGTTGTAAAGATGAAGTCAAATCAAATAAACTTTCAATGTCTAACTTATATGTCTTCACCTCCACTGCTTCTCCTCCTCCTCCTCCTCCTCCTCCTCCTCCTCCTCTTCCACCTTTTCTTTACTTTTCTTTGTTTGCAAACTTTATTTGCTGATCTCTTTTTGCACAAACAGCACAGATGTTAAAATGCACCAAGAATATCTAAACTCAGCACATTTATTGAGGGAAACATAAAAAAAAAATAAATAAAGAATACAAATAAATCTAATTTAAACACCGGCACGACTCGGCATCGCTCCTCCTCCTCCTCCTCCTCCTCCTCCTCCTCCTCCTCCTCCTCCTCCTCCTCCTCCTCCTCCTCTTCATCCAGTGCCGATGTGGCACACAATGAACCCTCATTATTGCAGATTGTTTGTCTGCAGGCTGTGATTTACTGACTGTATATACACTCACACACACACGCACACACACACACACACACACGCACACACACACACACACACACACACACACACACACACACACACACACACACACACACACACACACACACACACACACACACACACACACACACACACACACACGCACACTACCTTGTGTGATAGCTGCATTAAATCTGCATTAAAAACCCATCACTTCCATCTGATTTAAAAGATCAAGTTATTTCTGCGGGCGACACACCGACCCCACATCTTTTTTTAAAAAAACAAACTTTCTGCAGGTTCAAACTGGTAAAAGTTCTGCTTTTGCCCATGAATACTGACTAAAACATCAACCCCCAAAAAAACCTCTTGAGATGCAGTGACGTGACGCGTGTGAGTCTGGTTGTTCAGGTCGTCTTACCTTCAGCCTGTCAAGAGCAGAAACACCCAGAAAAGAAGTCAGCTGTGTTGACGGCCCGAGACGATCTGACAACTTCACCAGCTTCACAGGCAGCACATCTCCAGTGGGACGTCCCAGTCTGGACCTCCCCTCCCCTCCTGCCCCCGGGTGTGGCTTCTGGAGAAATCTGCAACTCCCACAGTCTCTGGCTCTGGTCGTCCAAAAGCCGGAGAGGAAACTAACCTGCAGATTTGGGTTTTTTTGACGTGTGAAGCTGAAAAAGAGAGAAGTTTTGAAAGATCAGTTATTTTCCTCTCGTCAAAAAATGTCATAAAATAGAGAAACTTGAAATAGTGACACAAAACACAACGCTTCGGAACGAATACAAATCATTTCCGCCATTAAACGCTATTGACTTCAGAAGAATCCAGTTCTACACTGAAATAATAATCCAATAGCAAAGGGGAAAAAAAAAAAAAAAAAAAGTTTGGTTCGGCACCAGAAATAAACAAAATGTAATCCAGCATCTGAGGTCCCAAGGCCGAATCCAGCTCCAAATATAGGACCAATCCAGTACCAGACACACAAACTATATTCTGGCACTAAAGACAACACAGTAGAGACCAGTACCAAAGATACCATGGTAAGACAGCATGAGTACAAATCCATTACCAGAGGCAAAATATAGAATTCAGTATCAGAAGCTGCAGAACCATAAACAGTGAAATTCTGCATGAGACAAAAAAAAGCTTGGAACAACTCCACTACCAGAGATCACAAAGTACATTTCAACATCAGGGAACATAACATAGATCCCAGTACCAGAGGCATTATAGTAGAACCTTTATAAGAGACATTTATCTATAATTCAGCAACAAAATCTACAATTTAGATTCCAGTATCAGACACAGCAAAGTAGAAAATAGTTCCAAATACTATAAAAATCTACATTCAGGACAAGAAACAACTGAGAAGAGTTCAGTATCACAAACAAGAAAGATAAATTGTGTATTAAAAACAATATAGAAAACGTGAGAACCAAGGACGGAAGGAAGTGCAATTCAGTGCAAAACAACATATAGATCCTTATACTAGAGGTGAGAACTGGGACTCCGGTACCAGAGACTCCAGTACCAGAGACTCCAGTACCAGAGGCTCCAGTGCCAGAGACTCCAGTACCAGATACTCCAGTACCAGAGGCAGCAGCACAGATTCTAAATCTAAAGGCCGTGAAGTCCAGAAGCTGCAGATCTTGACGGTGCCTCCACTGTGCCTTGCTGTAGTGAGTCTGTACGTTAGCTTTTTTAATGTTATTTCATTCCTTTCTTGTATATTCTTCTATTTCTTTGTCTCTTTTTTTGTAGATATTTCTTACTAATCGTGAAAAGCCAGAACTGATTCATATTAAACTGGTTCATTTTAAAATTTTTCCTGTCCCTGAAGTGACTCATGGAGCTTCTTGTGGGACGATTCAGTCCGTCGGTCCTCCGGAAAAACTTTCCCATCTTGTTGTGAGTCAGAGGTCAGACACCTGCCGGGCGGCGGAACAGGCAGGAGCAGTCGATCGCTTATCCTCACTCACTCTGCTTTGGCGGTGGTGGAGAAGGAGGAGGAGGAGGTGGTGGGGGAGGGGGAGGGGGTGGTGCTTTTTCCCACAGAAAGCAGACCTGAGCTGATGTGAAGAACAGCTGGATGACGGGGGGAGAGGGAGGGGAGGGGGGGGGGGGGGGGGGGGCGTGCGACGTGGCGTTTTCCATTCTGACTGTAAGCCGAGGATGGAGGAGACACAGAGGGGGGAGGAGGAGGAGGGGGGAGGAAAGGGTGGAGGAGGTGTTGTAATAACGTGACTCTCTCTCCTCCCACACCACTTATTCTCTCCTTCGCTCGTTACTGTGAGGACATTTTCTTCTTTTACTTTTCTCTCTCGCTCACCCCCCCCCCACCTCTGCAGACGTGGCAGTGGGTCTCTGAGGATTTGAGCTGCAGAGCTGTAATTATTCTTTGGTGCGGTTGCATGAAGCTGCAGGTCTGATGACCGTGATGTCTCCACACGCCCCAGTCTGCGCCACGTTTTAACACACACACACACACACACACACACACACACACACACACACACACACACACACACACACACACACACACACACACACACACACGCACACACACACACACACACACACACGAAACTGTTGCCTTTCTTCTTTTTCTTTTTTTTTTAAAAGGACACAGTATATGAAAACTCAAACATTACTGCATGGAGTACGTAAAGAGCTGCATGTATGCTTTTTTTCTCTGATGTCAAGTCAACGGCTACCAAGTGCACCGGTTTGAGCTAAGTACTCATACCTCTTGAAGTTTTTCTACATTTTGACACCGATTTTCAGACGACTTCGTCGATTTTTCCCTGAAAACTGTCTTGAATTTCTTGACTTAAAAGGGTCATATTATGCAAATTTCACTCTCTGCTGGTTTTTCAACAGTAACAATCATCTCCAAACCTGGAACGTCGCCCCAGAAGAGAAGAAAGTGTCTCCTCTAAAAAAGCGTGTTGCTCCAACCAGCCAATCAGAAATCAAACCCTTTAATTGTGTCACCGGTGGTTTAGCCAAACACAATCAAGGTTGGCTTCTCCCCTTTGACTCCTCCCACAATTAGAGGCACATGGCACCACAGAGGAAGGACTTCCTCCTCTGCCCAAGATGGGCATGTGTGGACGGAGCCAGTCCAGCTCACACAGACACGGCAGATTCTGGATGCAGCTCCTGTGATCCAATATTCAAATGGAGGGAAAATCGAGGAAAAATTAAGGAGATTAACTTTGAATATACGTTTTTTGGACCAACGGGATCCATGTGAAAGTGTTGAAAGGCTGGATGATATGACCCCTTTAAAATTCTATAAAACTGACTTGAACTTACTGAACAAATGAGGAGACCAGTTGCAGATAATCTGTTGGATACGATCAATAGATCGTTTTACCTGATGAAAGTGTTAAGGTGAGGGAATGTGAAGCGTTATGCAGACGACACACAGCTGTATGTCTCTGCTTGGATGTAAAACTAACCGAGCCTCACATTCATGAACAATATCAACAAGGTGTGAGATGAGGAGGCTTCACATAATTCATTATGAGCATCAGACTGATTTAATCAAAGTGGAGTTTCTGGATTTTTAAAACTTCTGAAGATGCCGCTGAGCCAGCTTTTGAAAAGAACACGGCCTCGTGTCCAGTGAAGTTCTCAAACTTCCTGTTTACCTGTAAACGTCGCGTGATAAAACTCTCAGACAGTCTGGAAGCGAGCAGCTGCAGGATGGAGGGAGGAGGAACATCAATATTTAAACATCAAAGCCGAGCTTCAAACCGGCGTTTCCTCCATAAAGTCACAGCGGCTCTTAAAATGAGGCGGCACACAGGAGGACCATTTAGTCTGATGGATGTTTTGGCTTGAGAGAAGCTGCTCCTCCTCCTCCTCCTCCTCCTCCTCCTCCTCCTCCTCCTCCTCCTGCTTCATGCACAACAGCAGAAACCCAATATAAATGCACTTTGAGAAGAATTTACAGGCCCGGAGCAGTTTTCTTGTCGCTTTTCTGCACAGTGGCACATAGTTGGAGGTGAAAATCACATGTTTGCTTCACTTAAAACTGAAAAAAAATAGAAATAGAAACGTCACAGAGACTTCAAAACATCTAAATCGGGTTTTACAGGCTGAAAGCTGCTTTGATTTCTTTTTTAATTTGAAGCTGCTCCACACACAAGGAGGAAGATGGTGATGATGATGATGATAAATGAGGATTTCAAAGAAACTATCGACGCGAGCAGATAAAGATGATGAAGATGAAGGAGGAATATTGATAGTGAGGAAGGTGAGTTTGCGGATCCTGCAGGCAGAACCTCGGCCTGTAATTACACCCACACGCTTCCGCCTGTACAGACCCGTGAAGGACAAACTGTCCAGAGGAACCCGAGGAACAACTCCGGCCAATCAGATGGCGGCTCGTCCCGGTCAGGGACCAGCATGAGAAAACAAGCTTGTTTTGAAGTGAAAATGAGAAACTTTCGTTGCGTTCTGGGTGTTTATTACACGACAATGGTTCTGCACGTGCTCAGTAGGCTGACATGACTCTGGTTCAACAAGTGTCGTAATAATATGTAATAATATATGATAATTTAATAAATTTTTACCTCAATACTGTAATAATCTGCCGCATTTCGTTACATATTGCAACAGTTATTAAAAAATGTGGGTTAGATGATGAGATGCACTTTACAATCTGTTTTTATTTACTCAATAATAAAAAAAAGAAATGGCTGCTGGAGATAATGATTGGCTTGTAACTTTAAAAACATATACCAGCCACAGAGTCTAATCTAATAAGTTCAACCTGATTTAAAGGCTTTAATTTTACCGTTGAAAAGTTATTAATAATAATAATAATAATAATAATAATAATAATAATATTAATAATGATGATGATAATAATAATAATAATAATATTGTTATTATTAAACGTAGGACCATGTCTACGGATAAAATCTGTTACATAATGCGCCAAATTATTACATTTTCATTAACTGAAGTGGAACGCCAACATTTTGTAATAACTGTTGCAATATGTAACAAGGTTATAACAAAATACGTCCAAAAATCGTATTACAAAATGTGGCATTATTACATATTGAGGTGAACATTGATTCGCAAATAATTTGCAGTGCAGTGTTTTGTTTTTTGTTTCTCTGTGGTTTCATTCCAACAACAACCAGAAGCACCCCCCCCCCTAGTGGCCTGGCATGCTCACTGCATCGTCGCTGTGTACTACAAAAATGCAAAAACAATGTATTTTTACTTGAAGTTTTTGCTGTGTAAGTGGGATCGTGAAATTAAATGCTGAGCAAGCACTTTTAAAATCGTCCTTCCAGTACCTTCGAAAGTTGCCGAAGAATCGATCGCAAACCAACTAATTGTACTTGTGTTATTTACATTATACTTCTGTTAAACCTTTGGCTGGTTTGATTATTTTCTCTCCCCCAGAGCGACAAGTTAACCTTTTTCTCTCAACATGTTTTACATTTTTTTATTTCATTAAAAAGAAAATACTGTAACATTTACATGTTCTACGAGGCCCTCTGGTGGTCATTGGGGTCGTCTGTGCCCACATATGGGCGTGGGGCCGATTCGGATCTTATCGCAGGTAAATATAAAAGCAATCACATCGCGAGCTGAATGTTTTGGTGACAATTTCTTTCTTCTCTGTTTGTGTTCCTGCACGTTATCCGCCGCTCCGCACTGCTGTTGTGTCGTCCCACAGAGGACGAGCAGCAGGAATGTGAGATAAGTTCAGACGTCTAAATCTCAGGCATCTGATCCGCGGCAAATCGGTCTTTCAGTTCGGGGAATCAGATCGAGGCGCGTTTGAACCAGTCCGACAAACGGCGTCGCTTCTTAACGTGTTCCTGCAGATCTGCGGCTGAAGGGAGAAGTTCGAGATAAGGTCAACGTCAAGCAGACGGACGCAGACGAGGGGAAAATAAAAACCCTCCGTCTCGAGATCATGCCGATCTTTTAAAGCAGTTTGTTTTATATAAAAGCCTGGAAGCACAGAGGAGGAGAAGGACGGAGGAGACGACGCCACCGGAGCGATGATGAACGATGGCGGCTGATGTGTTTCACGCCGAGCGAAGCTGATTGAACCGATCAGAAATACTGTCCGTTCAACCTGCGATACCGGTTGCCATGGCGATTCCAGAGCGACAGACAGGGTGGGGAAAGTGGAAAAAAAAACGGATTCACGATGTGAAAAGAGAAAACTTTTTTTTTAGGCCCCAGTTACACGACGACATCTCCAGTGAAAACGCAACGTTTTTGTCTCAGGAGAGTTTTGCATTCACACGGCAACGTATCGAAAATGACGTCCGTTTCCAAGGAAACAACAGAAAACAGAAGCAGTTGACCTGCAAGACAACGAGTTGGTGCATTTTGTTGGTTTCGCAATGAAGCTAAAACACACACATATACGTCGAGCTCAGCACCCTAAACAGTCACGACAGCGAGTTTACGAACAAGTTGGCGTTTTATTCCGGCGCCTGTCGGCGATAAAACTACCGAGTTCCCGGAGAATATGAAAACTCTGACCGTCCGTCGACTAACACGTGTGCAGAAGAACTATTTAGTGAGCATGTGCAGCAGCAGCGTCTCAGAACAATCGACCCCCCACCCCGTTTCCATGGAGACGGAGTCAAATCGTTTCCATAAAGTTGCATTTTCATTAACTACGAGTGCCGTTGCTGTGGAAACGGACACGCAGAGCTCATTGTCTCTCTTTCTTTTTGTTGTTGTTTGTTTATTTTCCCCATTTTTTCCGCAATTTTCTGTTGTTACTGACAACATGATATATGCTAACGGGGTTTTTTTTGCACAGTGTGATGGAAATATTAAAGTGTGTGAAATATATTGTCACGGTGACAGGCTGCAGGACCTCAGGTAGAATAGCTTATCGCTATGCTAATGAGGATCCAAAATAAACAAATCATATTATTTTTTTTTTATTATTATTATCATAAACATGATTATTGAATCACTGAATTAATCATGGAATATAATAATAATAATAATAATAATAATAATAATAATAATAATAATAATAATAATAATAATAATAATAATAATAATAATAACAACAACATGATTTCTGCTCTGGGCTCCCAGAAGGTTCTAGAATCTTGACGGGAAGTTTCTCTAGAAAAGACGAGGAGCTGCAGGTCGGCTCATGTTTGCTCTCCGCAGATTGTCTCCACTTTTCACCTCCGGCTGTGACGTCCTGCTGAGGCCCACACACACACACGCACACACACACACGCGCACACACACACACACACACACACACACACACACACACACACACACACACACACACACACACACACGCACGCACACGTGCTTCCATCATGTTTGGTATTTATTTACCATCTTCAGTCTCGAGTTTATTTAATAATAAAAATCCTATTCAACGATCTTTCACTTGTATTTCATATTAGTATTAGTTTAGGGAGAGATTTGCAACTTTAACATTGCACATTTTGTATTTTTTGGATGCATTTTTAATCATATTTAACATGTTCCTGGTCACTAAGCACCTGCTTTGTAAGGGTTACCGCGAACCGTTTGTGTGTGTTGGACTTGTTTTCAGTGTGTGTTTAGTAAATTTTGTAAATTCGAAGGCTATTTGCACCTTCGGCGTGTCTATATTTAATCTTTTGCTGGTTTTTTTTGCGTGTTTATCATGTTTAGCACTGGTTTAGTGTCTTTCTTTACAAGTTTAAATATGTGTTCAGCGCCAGGGTTGCCAGATGTGACTCACTGTTTTCAGCTCTTAAGAACATAAAAGCCCCAAAAACCAGCCCAAATCTCAGCCTGTGTAAAAGCATAATATCTGTAATAAAGAAGACGACATAAACACACAAATGCATAAAATAAACAGCGTTTAAAAGGTCAGATATGGGTAACGTGTGAGTAAATAATAAGAATTGCAGCATTGGTTGAGGTCCAATGAAGCATCTGTTTATATTTTGTTTACACGTATGTTAATAAGAATCATAATAAGTGATATTTATTCACTATTTCTTTAAAACACTAATTTTCATCACCGGGGGCCTCTAGTAGTAGTCATAGTAGTAATGTGGTGTTATAAACTGTATTTAAATTAAGTTAACACTCACTGAAATTCATGATTAGTAACATATTTAGTTTAAGTATCTTCAACATGTGTTTAGCATCTGGAACATTTGTTGAATGTTTGGCTCCTTCATCCTGTTGAGTGTCACTTCATGTTTTCATATTCTTTCAATCACGCTCAAACTTCACTTACTTGGCACGCTTTGGATTTTCTTCCTGAGAAATCGGAATATAGTGTGGAAAATAGAGGATCTTCAGCAGACGTGTGGAGAGAGAGAGAGAGAGAGAGAGAGAGAGAGAGAGAGAGAGAGAGAGAGAGAGAGAGAGAGAGAGAGAGACTCTGACAGCTGATTATTGTTTGGTTTGTTATTTATGGAAGAAAACTCAACCTCACACTGACTGGAAGAGCACAGCGCCTCCTGGTGGTCACCCAACTACTCTTATATATATATACACACACACACATCATTTCTGCTGTAACATCTATACAGCAGAAATGCAAACCTTGTTTCACGTCTTTTCACAGGTTTTATTTCACCGCCTTCAAAAATCTGTTAATGTTCACCTGAATTATGTAACGGAAAGCGAGATAAACGGTTCGTTTGTATCAGTGTTTCTGTTTATCGGCACAGATTTCCAGTACGACCTTTGTCTCCGTGTCTTCTTCCACTTTGATTTAAAGAATATTTACGACGACGCGCAGCCACGGCGGCACCGGGGCGTATATTCATAAGTGTCTGAGAGACGTGGACTTTGTGTGTCTGAAGATGTGTCGCAACCAATAATGGAACCGAGGAAATAACAAATACAATCATAGAGACTTACAGGGAATTTCAATATGAATAAAAAAAAACAAACATTGATTTTCAATAAAACATAATAGTGGCATTTCTTTCTTGTATAAACTGAGAATTTGAATTAGAAGTATGAATTTTAATCAGATTGATTCTGTCTTCTCCAGAAAATGACAAAAAAAAAGGATATAGCTGTTTTTAATGTCTTTATTTTGGGGTGCATATTCGCCATGTTTGATCAATACAAATTAAAAAAGAAAAAAAAAGAAAGAGTGAAGTTCATTAAAAGTAAGAAAGTGTGATTGTTAGCCAGAAGATGAAACGTGATGAAAGACGAGTTCTTCAGTCTTTTCTCGTTCCATCCTGATCTTCACGCCACAATCAAGCCGAGTCGCCAAATCGTTCTGCTGAGTCGGCGTCGCGCCTGCAAACTGACTCATAGCAAAACTGAAACTTGACTTTGTCAGTCTTCTGTGTGAGCAGCTTTACTGACTAACATCTTACAGATAAAGACTGATGGAGAGAGGGAGGGAGGGAGGGAGGGGGAGAGGGAGAGAGGGAGAGAGGGAGAGAGGGAGAGAGGGAGAGAGGGAGAGAGGGAGAGAGGGAGAGAGGGAGAGAGAGAGAGAGAGAGAGAGAGAGGAAAGACAAACAAACACTTGGTCAGCTATGATTTTTCATTTAGAGTTAATTTATGGTGCATTTCGTCATATAAAAATGTTGTTCAGGTGGTTTTTCTGCGCCGCTCGGTCAGAGTCCATGAAAGATCTCCGCCTGAAACACACAAGTTAGATAGCACGTTATATTTGTGTCTAAATTTATCAAAAAAATTACAATTAAAATCCAGAGCATCATATAAAATCTCATGTTTCTACATTAAAAAAATAGAAGAATAAAGGATTACACAATAAATATATCTGTCATAGATTACAGTGACTAATATTTAAGAGAAAATGTTAGTTTAGTGTAGAAAAACACTGACGGGTCTGGCAGATTTCTTAACGTGCACATTATGACCTCTGAAACAGTGCCCCCGGTGGACAAACACTGAACAGCAGACGCTTTGAACAGAAAAACGTGTTGAGTCGTTCCAGAACGAGACGATATCTCTACGTCCCTGCCGTGAAATGTCATATTACCCATGTATAAACTATTAAAACATGCAGTTTTTGAATAAATTGCACTTGTTCTGACACGAAATTGAAAAAAACAACTCGGATAATAGAATAGAATACAATCACTCAGTTAGCAGCAGTGAAATGTTACGACGGGAGCTTCAGTCACAGCTGTAAAAAAAAAAAAAAAAAACCCACACACAATGGTAGGAAATGTAATACAGCAGAGGTCAAATTGACTAATTCTCTAATTTACTCGAGTAATATACAGTTAGTCCACTGTAACAGTCGGACGGAGAAGAAAAAACTGCAACCCCATTGCTGTGATTCCCCCGAATAGAGAAGAAAAGAAATAAATCACGTAATAAAAACTGAACATGAGCCAAACGAGCTTTTCACAGTTTGCTGCCCGTAGTTGACGAAAACTTAACAGGAGATTTATTTTTTCCTCACATTTTTTTCTTAAGGCGAAATTTAAAAGCGTGGCCTGACCTCCGTCACTTGGTGCCGTTGTATTTCACCTCCTTCCCGCATTTCTTCAGCGTTTCCAGGAGGACGTCTGCGTCTCGATCCGACTCGATCCACACCAGCTTCTTCGGCAGGTCGATTTCAAACTTCACGTCTGAGCACAAACACACACACACACACACACACACGGATACACACACACACTTTTTAGGAAGTAAATCCTGTGTGAAGACGAAGACCAGCAGCAGCGTGGAGCTCCGGACCACAAACTGCAGCGCTGTGAGAGTCTGAGAGGAACTGAAAATAGCAACTTGTGCGAAAAGTACTTCTAATACTACTTCTAGTACTGCACTGAGTACATCTCTGTTACCTATCTACACTGTGTGTATATCAATCCCGGCACTTTACTCTATTTTTAGAGGATTTTTCTTTTTTACTGGATTGATTTATTTTTTTTTTATTTTCACATATTCTATTTTTTATGCTCTTTTTTGCTATTTACATATGTTTACATATTTTAATTCCTTAATTTTATAAGTTCTGCACCTTTTTTACCTTGAGCTGTTGTAAGTTTGCGTTTCCCCCCTGGGGAGGAACAAAGCTCTCTACTACTCTACTACTACTCTAATATCTCGTCTAATATCTCCCGCCTCTCTGACCTTCAACACTTCTTTTATCGCCACTGATCAAAACGTTTCAGGTTGAAACTTCCATGCGAACCTCAATCTATTAAAACCGTCTCCGGGTCACGTGACCCTCGCCGAACTTTTAAATCCAACTGTGCAAAGTTTCACTGCTTTTTGCACAACTTGCTGTGAGAAGGCAAAATACGTAATAACGCCGCTTTTAGTAATACATTTGATGCATTTTTTTTGTAATAACTTGTTACATATTGCAAGCCACACAAGCGCTCTCTCTTTGTGGATTAATGTACATTATTATTATTATTATGTCAAGCCTTTGCAGGACAATCAAATACAGGAAGCTGACAGTAATACCGCCGACGACCTGCAGGGGGTGCAGGTCGTCGTCGCAATACAAACACACAACTAAACTATGTTACTTGTGCCACTCGTTTGCATTGATTCAAGTTGCACAGCTCGTTTTTCCAGTCGATGTAAAACCACAAGCACGTTTTAATCCGGCCTTGTTTTTACTCCACGTGTGTTAAAAACACACAAATCATGTGGAAACACTGATCTTTACTTCAGCTTGCAGTAAATCCACTGATCCTCCCTTTCCCGCAGTAAAACGACCAGCCTGCCGAGAGATGGCCCCTGATTGGACGGAGGACGGATCAGCATCATCGAGGTCATTTATCATACAAAGACGTTTTTATTACCAAAAATAAGTTGAACATTCCGGGAAAAAAAACCCTCGTGTAAAGTGGGACGACCACACTGAGCCTGCTGCAGACCACAACACCACCTTATGGTCCCTTGTTTGGATTTAAGGGGCATTAAAAGGAAATATTACTGCCGCTTTGAAAAGTTTTAAGGCGTGTTGGAAATGTTCCACTCAACCTGAACTCTGTTGTTTTTGCCAACGACGACGAAATGATCTGGTGGATCGAGGATGTTACACTGAATCTGCTCCGATTGTGTAAAATGTTCGGCTTTCAGGGGAGGAAAAATGTTTAAAAAAAAAGGTTTTCGTTCAGTGTTATGGTGTGGATGGTCGCCGAGCTAAACGGTGTCACGTTATCTGATGACCACTTGCAGCCGTTTCTTCTTTTCTGACGTCATCAGATGAATCTGGGACGTCGTTGTTAAGTGTTTCACTTCCACGTGACGACGTCACACCTAAAAAAAATAACCCGTCGCCTCTCAAAACAAACCGTGAAGAGAAACGTTTTAACCCACTAATAGTTTGAATCAAATTGCAAACTGAACCACACACATAAGTGGTGGACAAACACGACATTAAAGCCGATAAGCATGGAAGATTTTTTTTTTGTGTATGTTCTGTTGTTAATGTGACGAAGCAGAGATATTGAACTCCGCCCACGTGACACTGTGCTGCCATGGAAAACTACCGGAACTGAGGCGAGGCGAGTAGTGATAGAACTGTGTCACGGCAACATGCAATGAGAGGAGGAGGAGGAGGAGGAGGAGGAGGAGGAGTGGTGGTGCTCACTCACCTCCCAGCTTGTTGAGGACTCTGGTCACGGCTCCAGAGCATCCCTCACAGGTCATCTCCACCTCAAACTCGTGTTTCTGTCCGAGAGAGAGAGAGAGAGAGAGAGAGAGAGAGCGAGAGAGCGAGAGAGATGAGGGGCGGAGCCAGCACAAGACTAATAATCCATCACCGTTAAGAAAAAAAAAAGAGCGCATGTGAAATGGCGCACAGCTCAAAGTCCCGGTATCATCATGCTGTGCAGACACCGTCACCGCTATGAGGGCTGAAATTAGAGGAAGCGAAAGCGTTTGCACAATGGCGACTGTTCTGAAAATGACTTGGGAGTATTTCAAAGTGGGAAGTGAAAAAAAAAAAGTCTTGTAATATCTGTAATGAGTGTTTCATTAAGGCTCAAATATGCTCCACACCAGACTGGGGCATCATGAGGCTTTATTTACATCTAAATAGTTTTCACATTATTGGCCATTATTATATCTTTGGCTTTTCGTCATGAAATATTTTCTTACAGAGCAAAACACAATTCAACTTAAGTCTTAAAGTCATTTTTTTTAATAATCTGTTGGCCACCGTTGGTCCATTTTCCACATGCATGACATAATTTGGTTAAATTCCTGGGAGCTTATAGATCCGGCGCGTTAGAGCATTACCACTGATGACCTGTGGGGGCAGTGTTGGGCTGCATCGCCCATGTGTTGCGAATGAAACGCAACCAAACTCGGAAAACAACCGATATAAATGAACCTTTCAATGGAAAAACTCTGTAAATGTGCCCGGATACAAACAGATCCACGACATGACGTCACCTGGAAATCAGTTAGTTTCACGCGAGGAGTGTGATCAGTTTAGAAACGTGTTCTCCAAAAGGTGTATTGATTTAATAGAAAGGACACAACTTTGAAACACATCTATCCATTTACGTGCATAAAATAAGCATGTTTGTTAACCTAAAGAAAATCTAATCCATACATATTTGTATGACATCTGAAAAACTGAAAAACAAACTACAAACTGAACTTTGGAATGTGGAGAAAAATAATAATAACAATTAGAGGAAGTGGTTAATCAATCCAAGCTGTTTACAGGATGTGAGGCTTACAAAACGGTTCTAAGTGTTTATTTATGTAACTTAATAAGGTTCAAATGAGCTGCTCCGTTCACGTTATATGCGTTTTAAAGTGAGCTTTTGGTTTGAGACGCCTTATAGATCAGTTTATCTAAAGGAAACACAACATATCCACTTTTAACAAACCTGACAACTTTGTCTTTCAAAACGCATATTGGTATCGATTAATCGATTATGAGCAGAATGTGAGAACAGCTTTAATCGAGAATATAAGCATCAAGATGAAGCATCTGACAACAAATTTTAGTTTTTTGTTTTTTTTTACTCATATTTCTTATCAATGCTGCGTTCACGCTGTCTGTGGTTCGACTCCCATGGCTGAATGTTTATAAGTGAGCAGAAATAAGAGGTTATTTCTCTAAATAAAAAGAGTAGAAACTCCATCCACTCCACAGGCTAGCCTGGATGCTAACCGCTAATCCGCTGCATCTGAGCCTGTCTAATTGAAATAAAGACTCACGGTCATGTCTTCAGGAAAGTGTTTTCAGGCCGGGACTTGCAGCTGCGGTGGACTTTCACCTCCGACCGGTTTCTGGTGTTTTAAAGTCCCGTGAAAACCCGTAGAAGCGCTCGGGGACCCGGGCAGCTAAACGACAAGCTGGCACTCGTTAGCTACGCAGGATCGGAAGTCCTGACCGGAAGTGACGACATATATATATCTTTTTTTCGAGTTTTGCGGGAAACATCTTTAATTCAATAATCGCGATCCTGCACTATGCATATATCGCAATGGCGAGACTGAAGTGGGATAAAATACGTTCATTGCATTAAATACTGAAATTTCGAAATTAACTAATACTGGACATTATTGGAGCGCATGAGATTAATTAATTATATTAATTAATATTCTAAAATTGATTCTATTGGCAGCCATACTTATTTCATATGTGGTGACCAGAAATGAGAAGCATACAAGTACAAAACAGAGTAAGTATCGCAGTGTTAACAGACTGCTCCATTTACAAAACACTCCAGATGAATGTGTGATTGGAATAAAGTGAAAATAAACATGATCCATCCATCCACCCATCAATCCAATGCAGGATTGTGGAGCGCTATATCGCCATTCCCAGCTCAGGGCAGGATACACCCTGGACTTGTTGCCAGTCCAACACAGGGAAAACACAGAAATAGGCAACTAGACACACTCACATTTACGCCTTTAAACATTTCGAGTGAAAATGCATTGTATAGTGCAATAAACCTCACATTATTCATACATGCTGCTGTAAGCCGTTTCAACAACATGAACTGAATAAAAACTGTTTGCATTGTGACTATTGTAAATATTGAAAATATCAATACCACTAAGTATTTTCCCCATACATGTGTATATATGCATACATTTATATATTTATATATACATAGTCTATTCTCGTGTGTGCAATTGTCCATCTTTGTGCAATGCTGAGCTGCTGTGATGCCTATATTTCCCAATGTGGGATTAATAAAGTCCGATTTTATCATAGCTTATCTTTTGAACTGTGGGAGGAAATCAGTATTTGGATGATATTGTATCATAACAAATGTAGAAAATGCATATAAAAGTCAGAAAAAGACAGTTCCAGAGGGACCTCAAATACAATAATCGGATAGAATCAGAATCGAAAACAATAGTCTTAACGATATTAATAATAATACATTTTATATATATGCCAACACAAATTAACATACATTTATATTCACTTTTGAATTATTTTTCTTAAAGAATCAGAACAATTGAACAGTAGAACAAAACAAAGACAAGTCACAGAATTCGATATTCAATTATAAACATCTTAAATACAGCAAAACAAAACCCCTCAAAAGTCACATACATACTATGCAATTTAACACAGTGGACGCGTGATGTGTCACCATGACAACAGCACGGCTCTCTTCCGGGTGTGTGTCATGCCACGTGACCTCATCCCTGATTTTCACGGTGACGCGGCGCGCGCGCCCGAGCTCCACTTCTGTTTGGCGTTTAAATCTGTGACGCGGGGCCGCGCGCACCGATAAGAAAATAAAGAGGTCTGCGGCGGAGAGAGTGGAGCCGACGACGGACCCACAGGCGGGGGAGAAAGCCCCGAACACAGCGCCGACAGCCGCGGGGACAGAACCGCTATAAGAGTGCCTCCGGCCGGCGGGGGTGGGGAGGGTGGTGGTGGAGGAGCGAGCCGTTAACAGCGGGTGGGAGGAGCAGCTAACACCCGCTAACTCCGCGCCTCCAGAGCCCAGAGGAGGCGAGGCGCTGACAGCCGACCCACAAACCGCTAACGCCCGCAAAAGGAGGCACGGAGCTCACAGCCTCGAGTGGCTCCAGCCCCGGCAGACAACCGCGAACGGGGAACCTGGGCACGGCGGCTCCAGCTGGACCCTGGCCCGGAGGAGGAGAGCGGGCACTTGGCGTACCAGAGGTAGGCTGCTGCTGCTGTGTGTGTGTGTGGATGGGAATGGTTGCTAACGGGAGTTAGCTCGTGTTAATGCCACTGTCACTGTTTGGCACCACGCAGATCGTGGCGAAGCTCCGGGGCGAAGCCCTCGGTTTAGCTCGGCTCTTCCTGCTATTTCGGTCCCCGGGAGCTGCGAGACAAAACATCGGCTCACCTGTTCGTCTCACGGCCGCTTTAACTCGCTTTTAATTCAGCGCGACGCGATTAATCGTAAGCTCATTTTCGGGTTCACTTCAGGTGGTTCAGAGCAGCGGAGGGATCGAGAGAGAGAGAGATAGAGATATATATAGAGAGAGAGAGCCACTGTCCGGGTCTGGAGGACGGCTGTCTGTCTGGGAGAAGAAGGGGAGCAGACAGGGGGAGAGAGACAGAAACTGCCCGAGAGAGAGAGAGAGACGGAGAAAGTGTGATTGTATTGATCTACACGTCAAACTCACACATGAATGAAATCATCAAAAATAACAAGTCTTTTTAGAACGACTAATATTACTTCTGTCTGAACTTTGTACAGGAGCCATTTAACACTTGACTTTCAAACACACACTCTCCCGAGCAATGAGATTATTATTGCCCTTTGTGACCTTTAAGTGGAGTGCAAAACTTCCTTATTCTATTATAGCACAAAGGATCACCACTGACTTTAGTCTAAGTGTAATTAAGGTCCATTTATATTCCAGAATAAGCTTCGATCTCCATTGAGCTGAGGCAGTAAAATGACACCATGTGAACTTTTAAATACCAACAGCTATAAAGGTGCAAAGTACATCCCGAGAATGCGGTCAATGCACTTTGTGACTTTGAAAAGTATATTGTCCATTTTTATGCAGTTTTGGGTGTAAAGGTCGGTGACATTTGCCACTTTTTGACATTCACAGTCGCCAGCTAACCGTTTTTTTTGAGGGGCCCGAAGAAAGAGACCAGTGCACGTCCCTTTGTACTTACTGACATCTCCCCTTGTTTACAAACTCTGCTGAATTATATTGCATTAATGACGTGAGTTCCTCTCAGCTGTGTAAGTCGTTGTAATCTGCATTTCATTTCCTGGTCTCTGTGTTTAGTTTATTTCCTCCTGTCTGACTGAAACATTGCAATCTCCAATGGAACTCCAGTCATTCTTGTATCTAAAAAAAAACAAAAAACTTAACATCATTTTAGTTATTCTGAGCCAATTAAAGTTCAGATTGATCTCTTTGTTTGCCGGTTTTGTCCTGCAGGCTTCGTGTTTTAAACCTCTGCTCTGACTGGCTTGACAAGATTTCTGCTCTTCGCGGTTTGCCCTTTTTCAAATACGGGTCCTGTTTACACGACAATAATTTCAAGTGAAAAGTCAAACATTCTGTCTTGTTACAGGTGTCGTCTGCCCGTTAATGTTTTTTCAGTGTATTGTTCTGTCAAAAAAAAAACGACCAACGGCGACAACGCGTGGCCCGGCAATCTAACTACTTTTGGACTAGTTAAAAACTGAATTTGTATTAAAACAGTTCACCTCCTGATTAAGTAATGATTTCTCCCATTGCGTTTCTCTTGTAAATGCTGGGAGTCTTTCTCTGCAGCACTTGGAAAAAACAAAACATGAGTGTTGTATGTTGAAAAGGTTTGACATGGTGAAAGTTGCTGCGAGTGGCGGCACTCCCGTCTGTTTCCTCCTTCAATAACAAGAACTGCTGGTTTTGGTTTTATGATTGCTGCTCATTGAAGCGTCTCGTGATCGCAGAGGAGGAAACGTGTACACGCGTGTGTTGCAGTAAAACTATGAAATTAAATAGGATGCAATGGTACACCATGGAATCGGATATGAATCGGTTGAATAAATATGGAAACGTATTCCATTGAATGGTGTGTTATAGAAGTGTACTGTAAAAAAAAAAATCTGAAAAGTTTCATGTTTCCATGGTGACTTCCGCTTACGTGGAAATGCCAGAAACTCTGAAATTGACATGGATTCACTGATTTGATGCATTTTGTCTGTTTGGTTTGATATCGGAGCAGAAAGACTGGAATATTTCAGGTAGAAGATCTGCGGTCGTTCAGAAACCGTCGCCACGAAACGAATGTTTGTTTATTTAAACATTATTTGCTTTGTGTCACATGATTAAACCCCTTTTTAATAATCAAATGTTTGCTGTGTGAAGCAGAGGTGTTTAACACTGTGTTTCGTCCCTCCGGTGTACTTTGGATACTTTGGTTAAAAAAAGAAAAGTGCACATCTTTCAGGTTAAGACGGATTTCGAGGCGTGGAAACTTCTTGATTTTTGCATTTTCACAGAAATGTCTATCGATGTAGTTTTCATGTCGGGCCACTAGTGGCTGCTGCTGTTTGTTTTTAAAACATTAACAACAGCGAGCAAGCGGACATTCGTATGGATTAAAGACGACCACCGTGGATTGTTTTTCTGCGTCCCGGCAAAGTTGCCCCCGTTTCCATGGAGACTTTTTTTTTTTTAAAGTTGAGTTTTCAGCGGCTCTGAGCACCGTTGCCGTGTAAACAGACGCCTCCGTCCGGTCTGGATCACAGCGTCTCCGGGTAACTGATGCCACATTAATCCTGATCCTGAAGGATCAGGATGTGTTCAGGTGTGTCCCGGCTCCAACACGCCTGATCGAAAGGGAAGATTGCGACCGATCACGTGAAGCTGTGGCGAATCTGCTGACGCGGTGACATAACTCCCGTCCCTCACCTCGCTGCTGGTTAATATTCTGAGTGCCAGCCGGCAGCCACATGTATGAAGCGCGTGTGAAAATATAGGAAAGACATGTCACAGCTTCAAGTCAACGTGCGGCGGCGGCGTGACCGTTCCTCTGCTTCAACTGCTTTTAGTCGTTTCAATATTGTTTCGAACTGTTTAAGTCTTGAAGTTGAGCCTCGAGAAGAAAATGACGAAGTTTATGAAGAGTTTTTAATTGAATTTTGATTGAAAATGCTGTAATGACATATATTATGATTTAAAAGCAAAATTTTTCATTTAAGAATAACTATATTAAGCCAGTTTTTTTTTTTTTGTCTTGACGCTGGTTTCCTATTAGAACTTGTGCCTCTGAATGACCCCAAACTAAACGGGAAGTATGACCAGGGGGAAACGACAATGTTTTAAGTGAAAAAGCACAATTTTTGCATTTTCATTTCAGAAAACCTTCCTGAGAACAATCTGCTATAAAGCATAACCTCAATCAACATGCGGCGGTAATTAATTTTAATGACAGAATAATTAATTTGTTGACTTATTTGCGCCTCTGTCGTTATGCACTTTATCGCCCATGATGGGATTGTGAACATTTTTGGCTGTCTGAGTTCCAGATTCTTTCTAGTCTTTCTAATCTTTCATTTAAACTCCATCCACGAAGAGATTTTTCACACCCAGGCCCCATTTAAAAATGTTTTCAAGTGAAAATGCCAAAAAAAAAAAAGATTTGAAATGATGATGATGATGAAATATCGTTAAATTCAGCCTCTTCGTCGTCAAAACTCTGATCCTCCATAATGTAAACACAACTTGGGCGTGTGCACAACTCGTGACGTCACTCTATTATTGTCAGAAGCTCCGCCCAGCAGCGGAAATAGCGCTGTTTATTGGCTATTTTCTCGCAGATTGCCGTGTTTTAACATGTTACCCTTCGGCCAGTTAGCATAAAAAGGATCCTGGAAGCGACAGCCAGAGTGTTTTGGAGGTCGAATTTTCATTTCACTCGGACTTTAAAATGGAAGATATACGTGGGAGATGTGGGATTTTTAGAACCACGAGTGTGAGCGGCGTGGATTTCAATGTCCTTTAGTTGTGTAATTCACTAGAATTTGTCGTCACGAGCCGCGGGTTGCCGACCCCCCCCCCCCCCCCCCCCCGGTGTAGACGGACGTAGTTTTCAAAAACGTTGCCGTGTAAACTGGAGTGAAAATGTCTCGCCGGTGCGCCGGGAGGATTTCCTTCCCCTCCGTTGAGCTTCACGCCGGTGTTCCCGTCGTCTCCGCAGTGACGCCGTCCACGCTGGACTTCCCCCCGGATCGCCGCACCAGAACCCGTGAGGCCCGGGACGGGCCGCGCCGCGCCCAGCCGTCCACCGCACCACTGAGGCCAGCATGTTGGCGTCCAGCGACATGGACCGGGCCGAAGGTGAGCGATCGCAGCCGACCTTCATCCACCCAGCAGCTCCGACTCAAACCTTCCACTTGTTTTGTGTTTTTGATCTTGTGTTCCGTCTATTCTGTGTGGAAACAACCATTTGAAAGAGTTTCCCTCCGGGATTAATATAAAGTATTTCAATCCTGCACAAAATTAAAAAAAAAATTAAGTTCAGGAGGAGTCATGCAGCCGATAAAGGAAAAATGGAAGCGAGGAGGAACAATGGAGTTCAGCAAAAATACTGAAATACAAAAGTTAAACAATATGTTTACTATTTATAGAATTAAATAACAAAACAATCTGATAACTTGAATTGTATTCAGATTAGTAAAACACAAAGTTTACAAAAGAACAAGTGAAAACACAATTTACACATTAAAAAGACTTGGAAAAAAAAATCAGTTTGTATAGGATGTAATCAATGGATTTTAAATATTACCTTTGTCTTAATAAAGGTTTTACTTTATTTATTCTCTTCTTTATGCCATTTTTAATTGTTTTGTTTTAATAATCCTAATTGCTTAAGATTAAGATTCTTATTAATGAAAGAAATACATTATATTTCAAAGTAAAGCACTGAATTATTAAATAATTAAAAAAAAAAAAAGATATGAGGTTAAAAGTCATTTCCAAGACATTTTAAGTGATTTATGTGATCTTACTGAGAAATCAACTTGTATTTAAAAATTAAAAAATTGTTAAAAATCAGAATTTTTAAACAGAAGTGTACGAATAAAACTAGACACGAGATAAAGAAAATAAAGTGAGCAAAGGGAAGATGCTCTTCAGGACCACTGGTAAACAGGATGTGTGTTTCCAGGCCGCTATAAATCAAGACGTGAACATTATTTTCTGTTCGCCACAAAAGAAACCGAAGGTCAGATTCGCTGCACGAGAAGCCGCCTGTGTTTCCCCGGCGCTCGATGAAGAGGTTTCCTCGGGTCGCCAGTGTTGCTCAGCGTTGCTCAGCAGAGGCTGGCGTGGTGACGCTGCAGCGGCGGCGCACAAAAGGAAGTCGACGCATCGACCGCACGTCACGGTGATGGACGAGCTCCACCCGTCTCCGCCGCCCTCCGCCTCCAGCCGCTGCAGGAAGTCGTCGCACATTAATGTGCTCCAGACCGTCACACACAGGGGGGGAAAAAAAAAGATCTTATTTTTATCCGTTTACTGTGTCTTGAGCTTGAGCAGAGCATTTATTTACATTTAGTCCGTTTCCTAAAAACCCATTTATGATTTTTTTTTTTTTTTTTTTTGCACCAAATCAAATTTAACTGGAGCCTCGAAACACGTTTAACCTTTAAATACGAGGCCAAGACGGCATCTGAAGTTTGATCCATGCAGTCGTTTTGACAGGGACAAAACTTCTTTTTCCTGCATTTTTCAACTTGTGACACTTTTAACAACAGAATAGAACAGAAATACTTTATTCGCCGCAGAGGGAAATTCCTTAAAGCATTTCTCCAACACGGAATAAATAGAAAGTTGAATATCAAGTAAGACGGGATGAGTGGTGACGAGTGCCAGGCTTACAAAAGCACCGAAAGAATGAAGGTGACCCAAAACCCAGCGAGGACTATTTATGGAGAGGAGTTCCAGGAAGGAGGGACATTATATTATTTGTAAATGATCTTTAGTCTTTTATCCTGAAGTCCCACCTTTTCATTATGGGAAAAAGAAGACGAACGATGATTTTCACTGTGCAGAGGTATTTATAATGAACCTTATTTTCTTTTTTCTCTTTTTTGCATGTATGAAAAGTGCTCTATAAATAAAGTTTGATTTGATATTCATCACATGCCTCAGGAGGAATAAAAGGAACTAAAGCACAATGCAGAACAATTAAATGATTATGTCACAAGGAGGATTCCCGCAGTGGAGAATCGGTTTTAACACTTAAAATGGTCGTTACATCGACTAATAGGAGTTTATTGTATCGCAAAGTATTTTTGAAGCCTCGGGACAAGAAGTCTTATTGTGCCTTACTGTCAAAATTGTGTATTTTGTGGAAGGCAGACGGTTTATCTCACAGCTCTGTTCCCCCTTCAGCTGATATCAAACCGTAGATTTTAATGTTTGACTCGCCGAAGGTCATTTAACCTCAAGCACATGACTCCTGTCAATATTGACCGTCTCTTGACCAAACAGACGAGCTGCTGTGTCTTTTCACACTCGAAGACATTTGTCCCACGTCCCACGTCCCTCTTCTGTGACACCGATGAAATCCATGCATTTACATCAGGCTTGATTTTTTTTTGGTGCTAAATTTGGTGAATTTTTAAATATGTTCAAACCCCCAAAAAGACAATTAATTGTGGCCTTTATTTTTATTTTTTTTATATCTTTATATTATTATTATTATTATTATTATTATTATTATATTTGTATTTTTATTATTTATATTGTAATATTTTTATTTTTATTATTATTATTATTTTTTAAATTATTATTATCATCATCAATAATAATGATAATTCCTTCAGATATAAGCTCATTAACCTTTCAGTGCTGAAAATAAATTAAATGAACCTCGGCCTCACAGAGAAAACACCTGAAACGTCACTGTGACTTTAAATTAAAAAAAAAAAAAAAAAGCATCCGGAGGTTTACAGTTTCTGTGCAAATGTAGAAAAACCAGTTTATTTCTTGTTTCTTTTTTCTGGTATGTGGGACGACGTGTAATTGGAGTATCATCCCCCGTCTGACGGGTTCACTCAAATATTTACCTGCTGGCTGATTGGTCTCTCGCTCTCCCTCTCTCTCTCTCTCTCTCTCTCCCAGGCCCTTTGTTGTCGGACCAGAACCCCTCAGAGATGGACGCGTTGTGTCCGTCTCCTCCAGGACCTTCCAGGCCTCAACGCAACTACGAGAGGATCGGCGGGCGGGCGGGAACCTCGTGAGTGGCGTCGGTCCTCCGACACCTGAGACGGCGGAGAACCGGTGGACGTTCTGTGACTGAGCCTGTGTGTGTGTGTGTGTGTGTGTGTGTGCGTGCGCGTGTGTGTGTGTGTGTGTGTGCGTGCGTGTGCGTGTGTGTAGGTTCTGTCAGACCCTGATTCACCTGCTGAAGGGAAACATCGGCACCGGGCTGCTGGGTTTGCCGCTGGCTGTGAAAAACGCCGGCCTGGTGGTGAGCAGACACACATTTGCTTTTATCTCATGACTGCAGCGTTTGTATATGTGCACACACACACACACACACACACACACACACACACACACACACACACACACACACACACACACACACACACACTGGAGAACAAACAGCATGAGATTCAAACAGCAGCATTTTTTTTTCTTCTTCTTTTTGTTGACTTTAGTGAATTAGCACCTCCTCTTATGCAGCTTTTCAACAGTTTCTTAAGGCCCCGGCCGGCCACAAGTTTTATTTTATTTCTTAGCTTATTTGATAGTGACAGTGCATATCAATGTAAAACAGTGTAAATATGCCAGCTTATAGCAAAAAATGCTCATTTCCATCTGTTGTCCCTCGGTAGATACAGGAAAACATTAAAAAAAATAAATAAATAAATTTACAATAAAAATTTTTTTAAATACATGCATACATATTAAATGGACAGTTAAAAGTGTGCCTGCAGTCGTTTTTGTTGTTGTTGTTGTTGTTTTTTTGTTTTTTTTAAATGTAATGATCTATCTGCTGTGTCTGATTGTTAACCCGAGGACCTCTGTGTTTCCCCCCCAATCAGCTGGGTCCCATCAGCCTCTTCTGTATGGGGATCATCGCGGTGCACTGCATGAGGCTGCTGGTCAAGTGTTCACACCACCTCAGTGCAAAGTAAACACACACACACACTTTTCGATGGAACTTTCCGAACACAGTCTTGCCTCCGTCTCCCTGGAAACGGGGGGCGGGGATTCTGAAATGCTCCTGCATGCAAGAACCTGGTTCTTCTGCACATGCTCAGTAGATAAACAACAAACGACAACGTTTCCCTCCAGAGCGTTCATTGTGGACGGACATCGTTTTTCAAAACGTTGCAGTGGCAAACGCAAACCTTGTCCGAGGCGGAAGTGTAGCAGACTTAAGATCGGTTGAAGCGCTCAGGTAATGAGGCAACGCAGGAATCAGGATCTGCGCGTTTATTTTTCACCCGTCAGTCAGCAAAGAGGGCACAATTAGCGTCAGCATGCGGCTTCAACACATGTGAGCGTGTGTTGCATGCAAAACATATATTTATTTTCAACTATTGTTGAGGATTCTTTATATGTACAATGTATAATGATGTACCTTGCAAAACCGTATGAGCCAATATTGTGCAACACGACATAATTAACTATGAGCATTTTTTGTAATTACCTGAGTTTACTCTGACGACCCTTCTTTGGTGTTGCGACGGTCGACTGGCAGACGAGACAAACGCACTTCGAAAATGACATCGTGAAAAAAAAGTCCACCTCCCATTCCTCATGAAAGTGGCACGTTTTCGACTTCTCACTGGTCCAGCCCCCCCCCCCCCCCCCCCCCCCCCCCCCCCCCCACTCATTTTTGACGACCAAAGCTTTCTCTAGTTTGAAAGAAAAAGCAAGGGCTTCAAATTTGCGGTAACTCGCTGACTAGCTTGTTTGCTCCGCCACACTTAGCGTCGTCGTTTGCGCATGTGCGGTGACCTAAAGGTCCGAAAAAATTCAGCCGTCATCTGACGCTGCGTTCGATTGTACTCGTAATTCGTAAAAGGTAAATTAGTTTCATCACACCAGCGTCTATTTTTTTTTTTTTTTTTCTAATGTCATGCGATCTACTATTACTACCTTTGCGATCGGCCGGTAGATCGCGATCGACGTATTGAAGCACCCCTGGTTTAGACGAGCAAGACGCTGCGGGAAAACGTTCCGAGGCTGTGAGCGGGGCGGTAAATAACCGAGCAGCCGCTTCTGGGTAAATACAGGATGTTCTTCATGAACTCCTCTCCAAACAGACTCCACCTGCTCCTCAATTACAGTTGAAACGGGTCATCTGCTGCTGGATTGTCTCGAGTTCCTCGTTGGTGTGTCTTATCGTGCTGCCAAGTCGGCCTCCGCTTGGTGTGTGCGTGTCCTGAACCGTAAACCCTGGCATGATCCAGTGTTTTACAGCAGTGTGTGTGTGTGTGTGTGTGTGTGTGTGTACATCAGCGGGCCATCCCCCCCTGCCCTTTGCCCCGTTCACACAGGGATCTGCACAGGCCCCGCCCACTTCCACGCCAAAGAGGATTAGACGGGGGTTTGAGGAGCATGAATGGAGAGTTTCTCCAGCGGGACGCGGTCAGAAAATAGATCCCCGACACGAACGCGGGCGACGGTCGCCGTCACCGCGGCTAATCTCACCCGCCGGCCACGCTAGCGCCGCTAATACTCTTCATAGTCTCTTCATCCGTCTGTGCTTGACGTGCGTTTTCAAGGCCCCCGTTTCCACGACGACGCCTCGAGTGGAGTCGGATCTTTTGCGTTTTTTTTTTTCCGTAATGGAGTTTTTCACGTTAGGCCACTAGTGGGTGCTGCTGTTTGCGCGCGGGTTTGATTTCACCACAACAAACGGAGAACATCATGTTCTAGTCATTGACAATGGCGAGAACAAGTTGGCTTGTTGCCACGGTGACTGTTGACAGTAAAGCTACCAAGTCCCCCCATTTACACACAGTTTGTGGTTTCTTTACTTTAATGAATTAGTTTGTTGTTGTTTTTTCAGAACTTATTCTTCCGACTCACTTTCCCTCTGAGGCACAAAGATCCAAACCAGCCGTTTAAACTTTATTTTAATTAATTATTTATTTTTTAAACATAACTCGTTGCCCAGCATTGGGAGCATGAACACAGAAAGCACATCAAAATTTATTTTTTTCTTGATGATTTTGCTGACTATTTCCGGGTAAATCTTAAAAAAAACAAATAAATAAATACATTTTTAAAAACCCTGCAGAAAAACAAATTCCCAAACAGTGGTTAGAAGAACCTCGTGGAGATCCGAGGAGACGCAGGAACACAAAATTACCTCTGGAGTGTTCTCATTTATTCCTTTTTGTTTTTTAGTAAAATACTTAATTTAAAACAGAAAAAAAAAATGTGAAACATAAAATGTGTTAGTTTTTATCATATTAATTAGTTTAGTTGTTTTTTTTAATTTAGTTTCCCTTTCAGTTTCTTTAAATATTTACTCTATTTTAGTTTTAGTGAAAATCCTTGCTTTTATTAAATATAGTGTGTTTTGTTGATTATACCATTTTATGTTTTTTTCTTTTTTTCTTTTTTTTTTTTTATGTTAGAATTTTTCTGGTTTCTATAAAAATGTGTATTTCAGTATTTGATTATTTTATCTATTCCATCCACCTTCTTTCCCGCTTGGTCGGTTTGGGGTTTAATCAATTATCAATGTCTTTAATTAAATGTGTTTTAGAGGAGCGTCAATCTTTCTTTGTAGATTTAGTTGTACTGGTTTTGTTGACGTTCAAATTCTCTATTGACATTATAATAAAACAGCCTCTTGATTTGACTGTGATTAGTGTGTAAATGCGTGTGTGTGTGTGTGTGTGTGTGTGTGATTGTGTGTGATTGTGTGTGATTGTGTGTGCGTGTGTGTGCGTGTGTGTGCAGGATGAACCTGCCCTCTCTGACCTACGGCGAGGCCGCGCAGTACGGGATGGAGAACGTGTCGTGGCTCCGCAGACACTCTCAGTGGGGAAAGTGAGTCTCAAACAGGAAGTTCAATCGCCTGAAATGCTGCATTCAGGCGTCACTGGGAGATTTGTGTGTGTGTGTGTGATTTTTTGTTTTTTGTTTCTTTGTTTCTTTTGTGTCTCAGGCGAACAGTGAACTTGTTCCTCATCATCACTCAGCTCGGATTCTGCTGCGTTTACTTCGTCTTTCTCAGTGACAACATCAAGCAGGTCAGACACACACACACACGCACGCACACACATCTATCTATCAACTGTCCCATTCGAATAAATGACAGGAAAGTGTAATGCAGCTTGTGGCCACTAGATGGAGACGTCACACCAGTTATGCTGTTAGGAGTTTCTCTTGAGAGTTGGGACTTTTAAACGGATCAGAATCAGAGTTCAGACCCCGTTAAGACCTTCCCCTCCCCCGCTTTGTGTGCAGGTGGTGCAAGCAGCAAACTCCACCACCATCAGCTGCCAAATCAACTACACCAACCAGACCCAGGTCCTGACCCCCACCTTCGACTCGCGCCTCTACATGCTGTGCTTCCTGCCCGCCTTCATCCTGCTCGTCTTCACGCCCAACCTCAAGTTCCTGGCGCCGCTGTCGCTGGTGGCCAACGTGATGATGACGGCCAGCCTGGTCCTCATCTACTTCTACTCCCTGACGGTGAGACGCCAAACCACCGACGTGAAGTGGAACGAAGATTTTCGATTGTCGTTCTGGTTCGACTGACGAGTCGTTGGGGTTTTTTGGTTTTTTTTCCACCTCTGCAGAACATCACGTATCCCATCAACCTCCCCAAAGTGGGCCGGGCCAAAGACTACCCGCTCTTCTTCGGGACGGCTATCTTCGCCTTCGAGGGCATCGGGGGTGGTACGTGAGCAGCTTTACACACACACACACACACACACACACACACACACACACACACACACACACACACACACACACACACACACACATCTGGTGTGAACAGGAAGTGCGCACCTGCATTGATTCTCTGGATTACGACTTCAGATCACAACTCTTTGCATTCAATGCTCATATTATCAGGTTTTTAAAAAAAATATTTTTTAATCTGCACTGCCTCATGGTCTCATGCTCTGGTTCCTCACACCATGTGGGACACCATACCACACCATACCACACCATACCACACCATACCACACCACACCATACCACACCACACCATACCATACCACACCACACCACACCACACCATACTACACCATACTACACCATACCACACCATACCACACCACACCATACCATACTATACCACACCACACCATACTGTACTACACCGTACCACACCACACCATACCACACCATACCACACCACACCATACCACACCACACCATACCATACCACACCACACCACACCACACCATACTACACCATACTACACCATACCACACCATACCACACCACACCATACCATACTATACCACACCACACCATACTGTACTACACCGTACCACACCACACCATACCACACCATACCACACCGTACCACACCGTACCACACCTTACCACACAATACCACACCACACCATGTGGGACACCATACCATACCACACCATACCACACCATACCACACCATACCACACCATACCATACCATACTACACCACACCATACCATACTACACCACACCATACCATACCACACCACACCACACCATACTACACCACACCACACCATACTACACCACACCATACCATACTACACCATACCACACCACACCATACCGTACTACACCGTACCACACCATGCCACACCATACCATACCACACCACACCGTACCACACCTTACCACACCACACCATGTGGGACACCATACCATACCATACCACACCATACGGACTAATAACAGAGTTTAACCTGCACGTGGCATCATTAGGTTACTGTGTGTGTCGTGTGTGTGTGTGTGTGTGTGTGTGTGTTGTGTGTGTGTGTGTGTGTGTGTGTGCGTGTAGGTGCTTCCCCTGGAGAACAAGATGCAGAAGCCTCACACCTTCACCGTGGTTCTCTACCTGGGGATGAGCATCGTCACCTTCCTCTACATCAGCCTGGGAACCATCGGCTACATGTGCTTTGGTGACGACATCGGAGGAAGCATCACACTCAACCTGCCCAACTGCTGGTGAGGGAACACACACGCACGCACGCACGCACACACACACACACACACACACACACACACACACACACACACACACACACACACACACACACACACACACACACACACACAGACTCAACCACAGCAGCAGCCTCACTACATCACGTGGAACCAAACAGACTGCAGGTGCAAAAAAAAAGAACAGAATAACATCGTCTATCATTAAACGTTTCAAAAATATGAAAATATACATGAATATTTTGCACATATGAATGACAATGTGTTTTTTTAATATATATATATTTTTAGATACATTTTAATGTATATTCTACGCTCTCGCTCTCTCGCTCTCTCTTTTTCTCTCTCTTTTTCCCTTTCTCTCTTTCTCTTTCTTTTTCTCTCTCTCTCTCTCTTTTTCTCTCTCTTTCTCTTCTTCCCTCTCTTTCCCTCTGTCTTTCTCTCTCTTTTCTCTCTCTCTCTCTTTCTGTCTCTCTTTCTCTCTTTTTTCCTCTTTCTCTGTCTTTTTCTCTCTCTCTCTGTCTCTTTTCTCTTTCTCTCTCTTTTCCATCTCTCTCTCTTTCTCTCTCTCTCTCTCTCTCTCTCTCTCTTTCTCTTTTTCCCTTTCTCTTTTTCTCTCTCTCTCTCCCTTTTTCTCTCCCTCTTTCTCTCTCTCTCTCTCTTTCTCTTTTTCCCTTTCTCTTTTTCTCTCTCTCTCTCTCTTTTTCTCTCCCTCTTTCTCTCTCTCCCTCTCTCTTTTCCCCTCTTTTCCCTCTCTCTCTCTCTCTCTCTCCCTCTCTTTTTCTCTCTCTTTTTCCATCTTTCCCTATCTCCCCCCCCCCCCCCCCCCCCCCCTTACAGGACCTACCAGGCGGTGAAGCTCCTGTACTGCTTTGGGATCTTCATCACGTTCGCCCTGCAGTTCTACGTTCCAGCAGAGATCCTGATCCCCCCGGTGGTTTCCCGGGTTCCGGAGCGCTGGGTGACGCCGGTGGACTTGACGCTGCGCACCGTGCTGGTCCTCTTCACCTGTGAGTCTCCAGTCACTGCACCGCGGGGGGCGTCGCCCCAGACACACGCCTTTTTATACTACCTATATACTACCTATTTTTATACCTGTTTAATTCAATTATTTGTAAAAAAAAAAAAAAAAAAAAAAAATCCGTGACCGAGGATGAATAGTAATGGATTTACATATAAAGAGACGTAGTTATCACTACTATATATATATATATATATATATATATATCGCTCTCTATCTCTATCTCTATCGCTCTCTCTATCTCTACCTCTACCTATCTCTATATCTATCTCTATCTCTATCTCTATCTCCCTCTCTCTCTGTCTCTGCCGCTGGCTCTATATCTCTCTATATATCTCTCTATATATATCTCTCTCTATATATATATCTATCTCTATCTCTCTCTATATACCTCTATATCTCTCTATATATATCTCTCTCTATCTCTATCTCTATCTCTATCTCTCTCTATATACCTCTATATCTCTCTATATATATCTCTCTCTATCTCTCTCTCTATATATATCTCTATATCTCTATCTCTCTCTATATATATATATCTATATCTCTCTCTATCTCTCTCTATATATATATATTATATATATATATATATATATATATCTATATATATCTATATCTATATCTATATATATATGTGTCTATCTGTGAAGAGCACCAACACAACTCCTCACGCTTTCTAAGAAAACCCAGATAAGTAAGAACGCCACATGAAATCCAGATAAAAACGGCCAGAAACCACCAGACCAGTCGCGTCTCCGACTGGAAGTGACAATGAGGAGTTGACCTGCAGAGATCCACGGTGAATCTGCAGCTGAGCAGGAGTTTAGTCTGAACACACGTGTGTGTTTGCGTGAGGTGAAACTCTGCTGCTGCTTTACAGTTATAGAAGCAACACACAACATATACGTGTGTGTATGTGAGTGAGTGAGTGAGTGTGTGTGTGTGTGTAGGCATGCTGATGAGCTCATAAGGTGGATGAATGCGAACACGAGCCTCTTCATGTCTGAGGGTTAGCTTCCGGCCGCCCGCTCTCGCTCACGTTGCAGAAAAAAAGACGCCTTTCCTGCGGGAACTCACCGCCGCTGCCACACGCTCCAGTGGCGTGTGTGTGTGTACAGATGTGTGTGTGTGTGTGTGTGTGTGTGTGTGTGTGTGTGTGTGTGTGTGTGTGTGTGTGTGTGTGTGTGTGTGTGTGTGTGTGTGTGTGTGTGTGTGTGTGTGTGTGTGTGTGTGTGTGTGTGTGTGTGTGTGTGTGTGTGTGTGTGTGTGTGTGTGTGTGTGTGGCTTCCTGCAGGGAGAACTCTTTATTCTGTCGCTGGTCTTTTCGTCTCTTTTCATTGCTTCCACGTGAGCTTTGATCGGAGCTGCAGGCCGTCGCACTCACACACGCTAACACTTCAGTGAAATGCCCAGTGGGCTCCGTGCCAACACTGAATGATAAATAGTACACAGACACACACACACACACACACACACACACACACACACACACACACACACACACACACACACACACGATTATTAACCGGATTTATTTTTCTGAATCTTAGCTAAGAATCAGTCGTGATGCTGGCAATCAATGAGAATATTTAAAAATAATCGTACAACTTCTGTTTCATTGTGATTAATCGCATTTTTTTCATTTTGCGCTTCGCGTTAGTTTTTTTCTATTTTTTTTAATGTAAAGGAGTTTAGTTTAGGTTTAGTAGAGTCCAAATGCTAAAACGCCTAACTGCTAATAGCATTGTCGCCTCACGATATATATATATATATATATTCTTTAAAAAAAACAATGATTACTATTTTTTTATATTTTTTGATTTTTGTCATTTTATAACTTTTTTCTATTTTTTTCTTTAGTTTTTTCCCCACTGTTTTATATTATTTGATAACATGATTTGTTTCTATTGTATCCTCACTTTTCCTTATTTAATCACAATTACTCCAATTATAAATTTAATTTGACTTTTTTGTCAACTTTTTTACAAAATTCTTTTTTTATTTATTGGTTAAAGTATTTGGAATTTTTCATTATACAATTAAAGGACATTTAATTAAATGTTTTCGTATCGTATGTAAAAGATAAAAACTAGTTTTTTTCAGACAATTTTAGATTTCAATAACATTTAGTCAGATTCTGAAGAGTTTACATGTTCCAGTAAAGCTCATGCAGATATTTTAAACACTTTTTCTGTATATTGAGTTTTATCCTTGGGCTCCAGTTGTGAATTGAAACGTGACTATTTCCCGTGTTTGAGCCTCACACATGTCGCCCGTTTGTTTTCCCGCCGCCTCTTCATTTCCTCCCGAGCACAACAGATTGCTGCGCGGCGGCTCTTCATTCTGTCGGCGACGTCGGTCACTTATTTCAAACGGCGGCTTAACGAGAGATTGAGATGCATTTATTCATGAAAACAAGTGTTTATCCTCTCGCTCTCAACCCGACCGTTTTACCGCAATCACTTCCCGCAGTGGCCGTGGATAAAACGCTTCACGCCGTGTTCCGGCCTGCGGATCAGTGGAAGTGTGTGTCGGAGTGAATTTCCTCTTTCCAGGCACTGAAGACGCAACTTTTTGAAAACGCTTATATTTGCTTCTCGACACGTTGTCATTTATTACAGTGATTTTCAACCTTTTTTTTTTGAGCCAAGGCACATTTTCTTCTTTGGAAAAATCTGGAGGCACACCACCACCTGAAAGTGTTAACATTTTAAACTCTGTAGCCGATATTAACAATATAAAGTCATTCTTGTCAAAGTTTTAGCAACAGGAATCAAATAAATACAGTAAAATAAAGTATTTCCTAATTTCTTTTTTTTTTATTTAGCTGAGATAAGAGCTGAGATCCTGGTTCACATTCTTCCTTTTCAAAAACTTCTCCATCACTGTCACTGTCACGGTACTTTGATACAAGATGGCAGCAGGTGGTGCTGATTAACCAGACGGACGTCTTTCAGTTTCGATTTCACTGGCGAAGTTCTGTGCTGCCATCTATTGGCGAAGAGTATTAATACATGATTATACGGCTGTGAGAGCAAATGTTTTTTAGAAAAAAAAATGTGAAATTGGATCATTTCCCACGGCACACCTGACGAGATCTCACGGAAACACCAGTGGTTGAAAAACACCGATTTATTACACTGCTTTTAGGAACATATTTTCTCTTTTAAAGTTCCTCCTGTTTCTCTTATTCTGTGTTCAATGAATATGCATATCTCTTCTTCCTCCTCCTCCTCCTCCTCCCGCCTTCAGACGTACTTTAAAGCGCGCCCTTCATCGTCCTCTCCTTGTAAGTGAGGTTTTCATTCCCCAGTCGAGCAGCTCGCCGTCGTCCGCAGGTTAACGTGACGAACGCGGCGCAGAAAGCGGCTGATGTTCAAACGCCGTTTGATCTGCTAATGAGAGCGTGACACACACACACACACACACACTCACGCCCACTCCTCCCCGTGTGCAGGCGCCCTCGCCGTCCTCATCCCGGAGCTGGACCTGGTCATCTCCCTGGTGGGCTCGGTCAGCAGCAGCTTCCTGGCGCTCATCTTCCCGCCGCTGCTGCAGATCCTGACGTTCCACACGGAGGACCTGTCGCCGCTGGTCACCGCCAAGAACGCCGTGATCAGCGTGGTGGGGCTGGTGGGCTTCCTGACGGGGACGTACATCGCCATCGTGGAGATCGTGGCGCGGAACGCCCACAAACACGAAGAGACGCTCTCGCCGTTCATGGTGCAGTGACGCGGCTGTTGGCCTCCGCCGCCATTTTTTTTTTTTAAATATATATATATAGGGCACATGTGGTTTCATTTCATTTCCCTTTTTTTTTTTTTTTTTTTTTTCCCAAATACCCGCTGCGGTCGGGCGCCGTCGTGTTTTTATGTGACTTCAGCGAGTCACCGCGTTCCGAGTAGATAGTCACCGAGCGAGCCGTGTCTCCGCGACTCCTCCAAGCTAACGTCGTCTTTGCACTTTAAAATTTTTTTTTTTTGCCTTATTCTGATCCGTACACAAAAAAAAACTAACGACTCAGATCTGCCTCCAGACGTCTCAACGCCTCTTCTGCTTCTTAGTCTCTCTTTTTCAACCCGTATAAAAACGTTTCATTGACTTTCAAGTTGCCATGGAAACGGACGAGACGAGTCACAACAACAATCGGAAAGCAGACGTGTGTGTGTGTGTGTGTGTGTGGGTGAGATTCAGTGTACAGAAACAAAATGCCGACTCGTCAAAAGTCTCACCCTCACACGGTCACATTTTCCCTTCAAAATTTTTCAGGAAACTAAAATTTAACGAAGTTTCTGTGTGGAGCCGTAAAGAAATATCAGTGAATGTTGTTGATTTCATGTCAAAGTTAAAACATTTTTCTTTCATAACATTGCAAATTCTTACTGAAACTTTACAAAAGGCTAATAAAATTTAACGGAACTAAAATTAGGGATTCATGTTGGATTAAGTTAATTAACGTAAAACTAGTTAGTTTTTAGGTGAACTTAAATTATGACTTCTTTTTTTTTTTTTTTTACTACAGAGCACTCAAATATACACAGTCAATGCGTCCTATTCCGAGAAGAAGCTGCGTGAACTCGTTAGGCCACGCCCCCTCCCCGCACGCACACTTCTGTGAAGTGCATTTCGCGGAACTGTATCAATAAGAATGAGTTTTTTGTCCGGGCCGCCGTGTCGATCCGCTTTCAACTGAGCGATGCGTTCGGGTGCATCACGTAACTCCGACCCGCGCTAGCAGGTAGCATGGGTCATAGCATAGCATGCTTCAGGGCTCGCACAGTGGCGAGGCTACATGCTAAACGTGATTGAAATATGACTGATACACTCAAGAAGGTTTGCCAGAAAACGTAAGTAGACGACACGCACAGCCCCGTCGCCGACTTGTGGCGGTAAGCAAGGGAAATCTGACCAATCACAGAAGAGTTCACCGACGACGACAAACCAAACAAAATTTGTCCGAACTTTCTTTTATTTTTTTTTATTTTTTTATTATTCAACTTTCATCATGCACTGTTTTACGTCACTTTTTAATGTTAAAAGTACTTTTGTTACATTTACGTTAAAGTGTAATTTAACAATTTTTCGGATGCAGAAGTTTAATTTTGAACGAGCGAAACGGAAGGTTGGTTTTTTTTTTTTTGTTTTAATGTGAAAATTTCATTGGTGGCTATTTCAAATTATTATTATTATTATTTCCATTATGACTATTAAAAAAGGCTTGACGCTCCAGTCCTGCTGATTTGGATTTAATTTGATTGGGTACAAATTATTCTTTAAAACTTTGAGGTTAGAAAGTGAAAGATGATTTATTTATTTTTTTTGTTCGTTTTGGTCAGGATTTATTCCTTGCTGTGACGTTGACTGATCTGCAACCACTAACACACACACATACACACACACACTTAGCTCTTCTGTCTCAGAAAACATTTATTTTTTTAAATCGCTTTTATTTTTTCATGTGGTTTTATGTTGAAATGTTTTTACTTTCAAGGACCGAACCCTGGTTTTTTTTGGTTTTTGTTTTGTTTGTTTACTAAACTGGCTTTGATTCTCAAGACGTTCAGTGTGTACTGTCCTGTAACTTGTGGTTCAATCTAACAGTGTGTCTCTGTGTCCCCGAGTCTGGTCTCTCAGGCAAAACTCGCCTGCGGCTTGTAAATAAACTCACATGTTCATGTTTGCTCCATCTGGAAGGCGATGCCCCCCCCCCCCCCCCCCAACCCTTCATCCCCCCATCCATTCCTTGTGGACTTTAAAATGATTTTAATCTCATTTTGAACTGAACACTCCTTCACTTCCCTCTTCCTGTTTCACAATAAAATACTTTGAAAGCAGCAACATGAGCGTGACGGGGTGGTTTTATGTGGACGACACCACGTCCTCGCTGTGGTGGATTCCTTAACAGTTCTATAGAAAAGTCTGTAGTTTTATAGTTTTTCTTTTAATCTTCCATTGCAGAGCTTTAATGTTTGTCGCCCTGTAGCTTTGGGCTATCCTCCATGTTTGTAGTCCTGTAGCAGCTTGCTATCCTTCATGTTTGTAGTCCAGTAGCAGCTTGCTGTCCACCATGTTTGTAGTCCTGTAGCTGCGCGCTATCCTCCATGTTTGTCGTCCTGTAGCTGCGTGCTATCCACCATGTTTGTAGTCCTGTAGCAGCTTGCTATCCACCATGTTTGTAGTCCTGTAGCAGCTTGCTATCCTTCATGTTTGTAGTCCAGTAGCAGCTTGCTATCCTTCATGTTTGTAGTCATGTAGCAGCTTGCTATCCTTCATGTTTGTAGTCCTGTAGCTGCTTGCTGTCCACCATGTTGTCCACCACGGCGTCCATTCAGGACAGAAGGTCCACGCCGGCGGCATTCATGGTATCGGTGGTGACAAACTCCAAACAAAAAGGACGGGGGAGAACGTGGACGCGATCGACGCTCGGGAAGCATCTCCGCTTCTTCACACGCCGCCGCCCGTCCCTGAAGTGAGCGCGGCTCGGCTTCTAAATCCTCGGCTCGGCCTAATTGATACAAATGAGATGGAAGCCGATCGGACCGGCGAGGAGAGGAAAAAAGGCCCCGCTGGGCTTCGTTTCGCACACGCGGTTGGAATTTCATTAACCCGACCGGGAGCCGGGGGAGTTTGTTAATGCACAGCGATGCATTCACAGCGCAACGCCGCCTCAGAGAGGCCGGCTGCTGAATACTGAGCGGCCGCCGGATACTGAGCGGCCGCCGGATACTGAGCGGCCGCCGGATACTGAGCGGCCGCTAGATGCGAAGCGGCCACCCCCGCGCTTAGCTTCAGATTAGCTGCAGATTCTTCGACCAATCAAACACACGGACACTCAAACTCCACTGACTTCAGTCTGGGAGTTGCAAGCTGTTGTGTGACAAACATTAACTAATTCTGCTGCTTTCAAGTTGGAGTTTGATTTTGCAGGTTTGCTTTGATGCTCGTTATTGTTATTATTTGTCATTCAGGTTGGTACCGATGGTTTCAGACTGCTTTTTGGGGTAGTTGAGTATTAAACTGGTTTCACGCCGGTTTTATGTTGCTTATATATTATATTATATTTGATCAATTATACAATATTTGTTTGTTAGTTTTTCCTCCTGTTTTCTGTTCTTTTTGCCTTGGCTTCAGGATAGTTACATGTTAGTTTTGAACTGGTTTATTTATTTATTTGTCAGTCAGTTTGTTTATTTGTTTTGATGTTTCTTAGTTTTGAACCAGTTTGTTTATTTATTTTTGTTTGTCTTTATCTGTTTCTTTATTTGTTTGATTATCTATATGTTTATTAGTTTATGTATGTACAGTATGTATGTATGTATTTATCTATTTATTTACTTATTTATTTATTTATTTATATCCCTAACCCAATAGCTTCAGTATAGTTTTATATCTGGTTTTGGATTAGTTTTGTTTGCGGTTGGCTCTCGTTTCCGGCTGGTTAGTTTTATGTACCTTCTCAGCTGGTGTCGGTCCAGTTTCCTGTCAGTTTCCTGTGAGTTTCACACTAGTTTTACATTCTTGTTTACGGACGTTTCAGTCTGGTCTGAGGCTGTTCTCGGGCTAATTTCACTGGGGCTAGTTTTATTTGTTACTCACTAGTTTCATCGTAGTTTTGTGCTCGTCCGTCACTGTTTTCAATCTTCCAGCGGCCGTCTTTTAGCGACTGTCTTTTAGTGCCAGGACACACTTTGACACAAAGCATCGGCTTTTGTCCACGAAACATTTGTTCGTCTTCAGTTTCTTCCTCGCTCCTCCCACCCCGAGGCGCCGCTCGCAGCCCCGCTCATGTCGCAGTGCGATCAGACGCCGCTGCACAGGCGGCAGCTTCGCTTTGTAAACCCGCCCCGGCGTTGGAGCTGAGATGCGAGCGCGTGACGGCCCCCCGCGGGGGACGAGGATAATCCGCCTCATCGACGTTTCCTTCGGAGGGACAAACGTCCCCGGCAGCAGTCGGCTCTGAGCCAGAGGTCACAGTGACCCAGCTTCTCTCTTCACTTCTGCTTGAGCACAATGAAGTTCACTCGGCTGCTCGGGGAAAAAATAAACCTCTCAGAAATAAACCAAAACTCAATGTTCCTCAATGAAAACCTTGACACCCGTACTTAAATGTCAAGGCAAAGCGTCTACGGATTGCTGTAACCTTGACATGAACATTGCGGAACAGGTTGTTGGAGGGTATTTCAAAAGACGCTCGTGTTCGTCTGTAACTTTTCTTTCCAGACTGGGACGTTTCCTAATAAATTGAAAATAGCCAAAGTGGTTAGCTAACCCGCTGTCTAAACGTGGGGATCGACGCCACTTCTCAAACTGCAGGCCTGGAGGGAAACAAACTGAATTAAGTAAAAAAACAACAACAAAAAACAAACAGAGGCACTCATCCAAATGAGTAATCCGGCAGCAGTCCACTACACACACACGCACCAATTTTACCGATATGGACCAGACAAATTCGTAGAAAAACATAGATTACTGAAAGAGATCACTTCTCTTGGTTTATCTTGAGATTGGTGCTCAACCCAGATTTTCAGCACCGGGGACAGTTCCGGTGCGTTTTCCTTTCCGGCTTGTTGCTACTTTTTTACAGGTTCTCGTGGACGAGCTCTGGGGGCGTCCTCAGATAGTTCGTGAAGGATTTGACGTCTTCGTGTGAAGCTGTCTGTTAAGAAATGTTAAGTCGTGCCTCAGCTTTTGCCTTCTGTCTTTCGATAAGCCTTTTCGCGCAGGATCCTCCATGGATTGTGCCGTTCTCACCCGCTTTCTTCCTACCCGTTGCGTCTAGCCTTCATCAAGCCTTGACAGAACGTGAGAAACGTGATAGACTTTACCCAGAATGAGAGACACGTGATAGACCTTCCCCAGAACGAGAGACACGTGATAGACCTTCCCCAGAACGAGAGAAACGTGATAGACCTTCCCCAGAACGAGAGAAACGTGATACCCCTTCCCCAGAATGAGAGAAATGTGATACCCCTTCCCCAGAATGAGAGAAACGTGATAGACCTTCCCCAGAACGAGAGAAACGTGATACCCCTTCCCCAGAATGAGAGAAATGTGATACCCCTTCCCCAGAATGAGAGAAACGTGATAGACCTTCCCCAGAACGAGAGAAACGTGATAGACCTTCCCCAGAATGAGAGAAACGTGATAGACCTTCCCTAGAATGAGATAAACGTGATACCCCTTCCCCAGAACGAGAGAAACGTGACAGGCCTTGAGGGAACGTTTAAGACTTTGACTTGTCGTCTTTGACATGGTTTGCTGGGTTTTTTTTACTATTTGAACTGCATTTCTGCTGAGGGAATCTGGATCTGTCTGCTTTAAAGCATCAGGCCTGAATGAAGCTTTTCGGGGGGGGGGGGGGGTCCTTAAGGCACTCCCCGGGCAGCCGCATTCTCCGCGGTTTGTTAATGAGCTGAAGGTCATAGCATCAACATCCACAGGTGGACAAAAGAAATGGGGGGAAGATGAAAATGGTTCCAATCTCCAGATGAATCCATGAATACATTTCTGCAGATTTGTTCCGTCATTCCTGCACTCGTCACCTCTTTCATTGGTGTTCAGTCGTTTCTATGATTATTTCTCAGCTTTTGTTCCCGATCCGGTAGCGGTCGGACGTCTGTCTGAAGGAGAGGAGTGAGGAACGCTTTGTGTTCAGAGATATTAGGTACAGATGTTTAATATGAAGGAGAAGAAGAAGAATCTCACATCCAGGAAACACTCTTGTACGAGCTGCGTGAAGATAGCGCGCACACACACACACGCGCGCGCACACACACAAACAAACACATCTTTATTCAATCAGACACATTAAAACAATAATACACACTCACTCTCAAAGGTCTTTAGACTCTCTGGTCTTGAAATTGAATATTTCACTTGTTCAGGATCTGTGAAATGATTTGTATGGTATGTTTGTTGTGTTGTGTGTGTTGTGTTGTGTTGTGTTGTGTTCTTGTACGACAACTCATACCATCAAACACAACCAATAATACATCACATTATTCTCCCAAACACATAACTTTATTATTTATATATATATATATATATATATATATATATATATATATATATATATATATATATAATATATATATATATATATA